>NW_003303756.1:2143477-2496341 GCF_000142945.1 Phytophthora infestans T30-4
TCGATTCATAAGTAACACAGCATTCTTCAGAGTGAGGTGGATCCCCATGCTAACAGCAAGTCCACGAATTCGAACTGATCGATACTTCCGCTCCCGTCATCATCCACTTTTTCGAACACTTTCTCCGCTACATTCGCGTCTCCACTAGAAGCGACACTGAGCTTGACAACACGCTGGAAGATGAGAACTCCCGTTTCCCCACTTTGTGAGGTGTTAGTATGCCATTCCGTTGTGCTACTAGTCGAACGGGACCACGATTCAATCGTCGAGCTGAATGTATACGCGTTGTAGGCTAACTCAATGATCTCATCGCATAAAGGAGTAATCACAGTACTCATAACATCTGCAGGGTTAGAAACGATCTCGTGGTTTAACGGTTCTGCAGATTCCACCCAAACGTGATCTCGTAGAATCCAGTGTTTGAACTCGATTAGACTGATTTCACCATCACCATTCGCGTCGAACTGCTCAATTAGAAACGCATTCTGTGCTTGCGTGAGTGCAGGTTGGATATTCAACATTTGAAGCATTTTCTCAAACTCTTGAGGACTTAATGAGCCGGATTCATCCACATCGAAAGAACAAAAGACTTGTTCAAGATGAGAACGTTGTTGGTCTGACGCTCCGACCTTCTCAATCAACACGCCTCGAAGTTGTTCACCGAACCTCTCTTCCAAAGCTATTTCGTGTTGATAGCACTCTTCACACAACTTGCTTTTAGTAGGAAGCAGTGAGTAGCAGACCGAGCAAAACACATTGACGCAGTTCGCTCCGTTGCACGGACAGCTGTCAACATCGTCGGACACGCCAGTCTTCGACCGGCCTCCAACACGTACTCGAGCTCCACAATCGACACACCTGACATGGCTGGAGCCACTCTTCCGGCCTCCAATTAAACGAGGTAGAGCGGCGGTTTTCTCCACGTCGCCAAGTGCTTGTTGTTTGTGCTGAAGTAGCAACGCAAGCTTTGTTGATCGCTTAGCTTCGAGATCTCGGATATGGTTGCTCTTATGTAGTTCCAGTGCGCTTGACGGTGTAGGGGGTAGATTCCATACTGGAGAGCTTCGAGAAGATACCGTAGGGTAGAACGAAGACGCTCCATCTCGCTTGGAGTAGCTGGATATTCGACCGACAGGGACGACGTACTCGAGTTTATCTTGCACGGTCAAACGAGACATAACCCGAGCTGCATACTCCTTGTCCAACAGCTCGTAAAACGCCGTCACGGGGGTAAGAACCTGTACCGAAGACCGCATAGAACCATCGCGGGTTTGCTTCAAAGTATACTGACTTAACAATGTCGATTTCTTTGCAAACTGGCGAAGATGCCACGCCATCGATGGATCTCGTTCCAGTATTTCTATCGCGATTTTTCGTCGAATACAAGTATGTGCCATTGAGAACGTAGGCGCTGGAATCGCCACCTTGCGTTGCATAAAAGACTGTCGTTTTTCACCAACTGTAAGCCCACTGACTCCGTGTAGTTCGATCTCGAGAACACCTTCTCGATGTATACTATCCGGAGTGTCTCCGTCTTCTTCCATGTCTGGGAGTTCACATGCCATTTTCTCTTCCTGGATATCTGGAGTAAATAACGTCAGAATTCGGTCACTTTGAATCATCCCATTTTTTGACACTTGGTCCAGTCCTCCGAACAGTAATCCAAGTTTCTCATCATCCCAGCTTGCAACATTGAAGCCCAATTTCTGTAATTTCTGTCGACATTCCGCTTTTGAGACTCTCGACGTCTTAGCAAACGCTGCTCTCAATTCACGGAGTCCGATACCATATCGCTTTGCTTGTCGCAATAATTCTTCTTTTTCGTTCTCAAATTTCCGTCGCTTTTCAGCAGCATTTGCGTTTCCAGTGGCCACAATCGTATCCGATTTTCTAGTGCTGGTAGACGACAATTGTCGGGTCAACATAGCTGCTCCGACAGTCAAATTCCTGTTTGATCCGATCGTACTTAACGTGTCTTCCTCCCCTTCCTCTTCTTCGACGATTTTCTCACCCCCTTCCAAGCGAAATAAAGCTTTATCCGAATAAACCGAGATCCAGAAATTCCCAACGTTGGTATCTCCAGTAACTTTATCCTGGATCATACAACAGTTAGCTAAGTCGACAGGCTTAGCTAAAAAAAAATGCCTTACCGTTCTCATGTACATGCTGGGAATAATACAATACCTGCCCGGTTCCATCGTAGCTTCCACCTAATAAAATATCAATATTACGATGAAGAATAATAGAAATAATAAACAACAGAGCCTACCGAAACGGCTTGTTTAAACGTGTAAGCAGCTTGTGGAACGCCGTCGTCATCAACTCCCGGGATGGCCGTCCCGGGGATAATCGCGGGTGGCAAAGGTTCTGGTCGTTTGCCGGACTGATAGCTCTCTCGATCGACTGGTTTGTATAGTCGATAATACGCATCAAGTTTCTTCGAGGGTTCTCTGATCTCCAACTTGTTGGGGTCGTTGCCAACTGGACTAAGAGAGCAGATGTGGAAACCTACTGGTACAATCTTGAGGTTCGCACTTCCACGAGGATCTTCCTGGCTTAAAGACGCAAAAATTCGAGCTCGTTGCTCGAGTACCAGCTCGAAATGAGGGTTGTTTATCCACGTGTTTTTCATGGTATTCCCGCCACAATTAGCTTCATTCCAGCTGCCCTCGGACCGACGACCATGCCAGGAATCTGGAAAATCTAAAGAGGAATTAGAATACTCACAAGTTCCAATAAAAAAAAACTTTTCTTACCGATGCCAGCGAAGAAGTGAGTAAAGGACTGCATCCAGGCGTCAAAAGACATAAAGAAAGTCCCGTCGTTTGTGTTCATCTCGACCACTTCTTCTTGGGAAATCTCATCAGCTCCAACAATCCCTTGAACGTTCAAGGTCATAAACACCCTCTTATCGGCATTCGCTCCCACTTTTCGCCTCATTATCTTGAAGAATTTCTCAATAGCGTCCTCATTCGCTGCACGCTCATCACTTGAATCGGACCAAGGTCCGGTCTGTAGTACAATAAAAAATAGTAATTAGATTTTGATACACTCGCTGCTTTATCTCAAATTGACAAATTGAGATTCTCAATTTGTTTTACCCATTCTCCCATTCCCCATGGATTCCGAAGCTTCACTAGTCGAACAATTTCTCCTTTCGCTGTTTTAATCTCTGCTGCATCCACGAGCGCGTATGCGTGTTTGAAGTATAGTCCATTTCCTGCGCTGGATTCTACTGCGACCTCTTTCGAGGAGGTTACAGGCGGTTGAATGGAGCACCCCATTAGAGTCCCGGAATTCTTATAACGTGAAATTTTCTCCCAGAACGGATCCCCGTGCTTCTGTAGCGGTTTTGCAGGGGAATAAGGATTCTCACCAAACCCAGGAAACCCTTCTTTCAAGATAATTTGCTCTGCACACATGCCGGTTAAGTCATTCAGAGCGCAGTCTACGAAGCCTCCGATAAGCGCCTCGTAGCTTCCATGCAGTTTAGCGTAAGCCTTCTCTAACAATGAGACCCTGTCATCCAAAAATTATATCATAATTGTTAGCTTTGTTTAAAACAAAAACATTGACATACAATCTGTCACTATTTTACCAAAGCTCGTCCGGATTACGACAGCGAGCGAAGTAAGGTTTGCCTGGCTTCTTGTCGGTGAAGCCGAAAACTGGCAAGCGGTCGTCGATAAGAACGTAGTTCCATACAAAATTCTATCAGGAAAATAACAGCTTAAAAGGGTTTCTAAACAATATCGAGAAGAGCATCGCCAACCTTCATGAATTTGCAGACAAACAGTCCTTTCGACTTGTGCTCATCGCGTCGCCAAAATGTCTGCTCAAGTAAGTCCGACCGTGTAGCAACCACACTCAATGCACCTGGATAAACAGCCACATTTTTTTTTAAATAAAGACTAGTTCATGAAGTTGTTAAGTATCAGATTCTTACTCAAAAACCAGCAATCGCCGAGATTTCCCTGAATCACGTCTCCGGATGACACTCCATCAGCGAACAGCTTTGCATTTGATGCGAATACATTATCACTAGACGACATGGAGTAAATATCATCCTCGTCTTCCTGCGGACTTTTCAAAAATAATATTTAATCATAAAAGAAAAACCAACATATATGCAACATAGCCGTACCTGTCGTCTTCCTCGTTATCTGAAGCATAACTCGGTCGTTCCCAGCGGATTTTCCCTCGCTGCAATAGTCCAAGGACTTTTGCTTGATGTTGCGACCCCCCTTTAGACGGGATAACTCCTCCAGCTTTGCACATCGCTGCTGCTCCATCTGGATCACTACTAAACGGTCCAAATGTCGGGTCGATAAAGAGTTTGGTCGCTGGGTCTGTGCACGCTTTGATGGCGTGTTTGATCTTCTCCTGAAGGAGTTGGTCAGCCAATTTCAGCCCTCGAATCAGAGCACGACCAGCGAGACCCTTTATCTTGACTGAGATGACAGTATCCTGACGACCAGAGACGACACTGATGCCGAGCTTTTTCAGCTCCTCTTGCAAGGTATGGAGATCTGTGGCGCCATTATCCTTCACGGCGGATCGCATACGCGCTAGAATATGACGAGTCACCTTTGGATACGGACTCTTACACTCAAAAGTCGGCAATTATATTTAAAGGTTTCTGCAAAAACCCGTTTTTTTGTCCTATAACTTATAATTTTGTTGTTGTGTGTCATTTATAAAGAAGTGAAGCCGACGTCAAGATCCATTTCTGTTCATGCTTGAAGGACATACGACACAAGAGCACACACGTCGGATAAAAATGACATACTTTTGGTATGTTCAAGCCAAACAAACTGGTGCTATTTAACACTTGTCCTAAATGAGCTTTTGGTCCTTCATTTTGTACGGCTCGGGGTTACGAAGCGCACATTTGCATCATCAACAGCCCCCAAGGTACAATAATTAGAGTTGCTATCACGATCACCAAACAGTGAGAGAAGCGCATCATTGCAACAGGTTCAGGGTCAACATATCCCAAGCTTTCTCTTAGGTCTCTGAGGCACTGTGCTTTGGCTCTTGTCAAGTCGTTGGTGGTGGCAGGTGCTAGAAAAGGATGTCGTTGCAATCCGTTGATAGCGGCCTGTAATAAGTCGCCAATTCGGTTCCAGACACTACGGTTCCATGATATGTGTGGAGGCGTAAAGCTTCTTGTCGCCATTGCTCGACGCACTGGCTTAGAATTGGCTACAGCTCGGAGAACGGGACCATGGTCATTTTCATTTGATGCTTCACTCGTACACTGTCGTCGTGCTTTGATCTGTGTCGATTCTTCACAATCCCTTGGCTGAAGTGTGTCTGTCTCCACTCTATCTCCGTCTGGAATACTCGACGATTTTGAAGACATTTCCCCTGAAATTGTCTGCTGAAACTTCGATTTATCGCGTCTTTCGATAGGAGATATCGTTGGCGTCGATTGGAGCAATCTACGCACAAAAGGACTTGAGGGTTGCGCGAGGTGAGACTGAGAATCCGTCGACTTGGTTTGTGCTAGTCGTCGCTGCACAGTGGAGATACAATTCTGAGTCAGATTGGATATACAGCACACCAAAGTACTATCCTGCCACTAGATGCTGCGTACCCGTCCAGGACTTGAAGTCGACACTCTCGTAGCGTGGTCGGGTGTGATAAAATGCAGAGTATGTCGCAACTCGTCAAATTCCTGCATAATAACATTTCTTAGAATCAATAAAAAAAATAATTAGAAAAATATGCAAAGCGTACCATAGGGTCCACCATGAAGATAACAAGGTTGATCCCATGGAGTCCGAATACCTGTTTGATAAATATCAATGCTAAATATCTGCCCCCATCGCACTCGAGTGTCTCCATGCAAGTATACGGGATGTTATACAGAATGGTCTCTTGTGGTAACTGGTGGTAATATGTCAACATCGTTCCTCCAAAATCAAGCCATTTGTCAACTGCAATCGGCATCTACTCGACATAACAAAAACATAAGTCACTCCACAGGCCAACTAGCTCTGATAAAACTACGCAACGCCATACCAAGTTGTCTTTACCACAAGACGAGATCCAGCACTTCCGTATAGTATACGTTCGACACACGTCGGTACTTTTATTAAGCGCATTCACTTGCTTCCGCGTCCACAACGCTCTTCCCTACTCCAACGACAACACGACCGTCATCTCCAATGTCCACATCCTTCTTTGATCTCTTCTCTACACCCAATCATCACGTACCGGGTCTATTATTTCGACAACTTCGTCCACTGGCAAAGCACTCAGCAAAACTTTGTCCAAGTGTCCTATACTGTCGCGAAATTGCTCTCGCACAATGGCAGTGTGCTCACTGCGTCTTGAATTCAGAGTACGCAGCAAAGTCGTCAGCGACATGAGCAACAATTGCTGCAAAGGAACGTAGGACGTGTGCAGCAGTGCATCGGCCACTTTCACCACCAGATCCTGATGAGCTGTCATCAGTCTCATGACCGCATTCACATCCAGGTGAGATATCTTATCTCTCATGTCCACTGCCGTCTTCAGCCTTACACTCAGGTCCACACTTTCATCAGTGACTTGATTTATGAGAGACACGAGATATAACTCTGCTGTTTTCTGTCTGGTAATTCGATTAAACCCCGGATGCTTCGCTCGCTTCCGCTTCAGTCGTTGCCGCTCTTGCCGCTTGTACGCGGCATACAAATCACTTGACATTGAGAAGAAAAATAATGGCAACCGATCTCGAAAATTGTAGCTTTGACCATCATTCTGCAGCTGTAATAATAAAAATGAGTGATTGATGGTAAGCGACACCTTAGTGTTTTAATGGTGACTGTTAATTAAGGATGATATCATCCTTTTACTCGATTCAATGACTGGGTCGTTAAAGATTCTTCATGAATATTTTCGATGGAAAAAATTGAAAAAAATGGGACTTACTTCGATAAACGTTGATGATCGATTCGCTAGTTTCCACGGATTATCCTGTTTAAATTGGGAATGACTACTTGAAAAAAAAAAAAAAAAACACATCATCATGACAGCGGTGAGTGGTGGTTGTAAAAATTGCTCGCCCCCCCCCCTCGCTATTCAATAATTTGCCGCTGTTGTGTAAGAGTTTGGTTTCGGCTGGTGGTTGGGAGCGGGGGAGACATACCAGAAGGGCCGCGTTGATTTGGACGATGATGCTGACATCTATGACCTCCAGCACGTGTTGACGGAGGTCGGTGGCTCGATGGAGTCCCACACCTGATCTCACGGTGTACTACAGATGGGACGCCGATCCGCTCAAAACCAAGGATGAAAATTTGTTCATTAGTATAGCTCGTGACAGGTCGAGAAGAAGTAGAGAGAAGAAGACGACGTTTTTTGTAAGCAGGGAAGGGAAAAAATAAATTGGTTTATCCGCCGGAAAAAAATTGCAATCAAAATGCTATACTGCAGGTATCGATGAGATTGCAATATAAACTGCGAAATAACCTGCAATGCTCAACTGCACTAAGTAATCGCGATTAACACTTGCTCACCATCGTGTGACTTTCTTATCGCTTTGGCAACAAGACGTGAGTTCCAGAAATCCTAGTTTACCTTGAGAAACATAATGGCTTCGAACATGCCAGGAGTCAGGCGGGATCGGCGGTCCGTCATCACGTACTTAGCTGCACTATACAACCTCTCAACTGCTACGGATGTTCCTTTCATGAAGCTGAGGTTCTCATATGCCGTTGTCTTAGTCATTTTCAGGCGCTTGCGCTCTTGTATCTGGTAGTAGTAGTCGACCATTTCGCCGTGTGCAATGCGTCTAGACGGGGGGGGGGCTGTTTCAACTTCAAACTGCTTTCTCTCTGGTTGACAAATCTCCTGTGGTGTCGTTAAGGACCTTCGTTATTGCTGCTTCGAAGGCAGGATCGTGCACAATGGAGGCGTCTTGTGCAAGGTGATGGCTCATCTCCGGATAGTCCTGCAGAATAGCGTCAGAAATCCCGCGAGCAGAAGCCACGGTGACATTCTTGACCGACACGTAGTGTCGAAGTAGTACTTGATCGACGCAGGCATTCCGTCACGTCTGGCTTTATTTTTTGAGAGGGCCATTGTAGAGATTGGTGAGGTACACCAAGGGAGTGTTTGTGCTTCTGCGACTGAGAGGATTCAGGAATGAAACTTTTGGTGCACTTTTGAGAAATAACCTATTCCACAGGTAGACTAGTAATCTCTTCCGCACACGCTATACCTTAAACTAGAAAATTTGGACGGACAAGACCTCGGAGGAAGATCTAACTTCAAGGTAGACTTCAAGATACTTCGTACTTAGCGCTAGATTATTGCAATCTGAATACTGCAATTAAAATACCCGATTGCATGCCTCCCCAAAATTGCAATACCAAAATGCACCTGAAGAGCCAACTGCAATGCATACTGCAATGAAGGATTATCGAAAAAATCGATTCAAATTGATTTTTTTCCTTGCCTGCTTGTAGGCGTCAAAAGACGAAGTGAGAACTTTATTAGTATTAGGAAGCCACCAATAGCTGTACACCAGCCATTAGTGTTTGTATAGTTTAAGCCAGTCATACCGACTTAAACAGGACCTCCTTAAATCTCATTATAATATCTTTGAGTGACTAGGTCAAGGTAATCAAACTGTTTAGAGGCTACTTCAACAGCCTCCCTGCCTCTGAACATATTTTATCAAACTGACAATTCTATGTTATAACAGAGGTAGAACTTTCTTTAAAGGACTTTTCCTCAGTCCTTGAAACGCCTCCAAGGAAGTCGCTTAGGCTAGCCGATCTGACTTTGCCCTGCAGTTTCTGCTAGGGAAGGAGGACGCTAAGTGACACGCCTGGTAGGAACTCGAGGATGGAGCCCAACATGTCGTCTCTACTTGCTGCTGCTACGAAGCATGCTTCCCCACGCATAAACAAAAGAAAGAAGAAGAACACAACCGCAAAACGATTGCGCGCTCGAAAGAAGGCTCGAGCTGCTGCTCGAGCTGCCGCCACGCACACTGCGACGGTCACGTCGCAACACTACAGCTCCTCAGGCCGTTCCAGAGGATGAAGCAGTCTCTGAGACTGAGCGACCAGCGTGTGACACTGTGCCAGAAGGTTCAATGGCTCAAGCATCGGCAGAGGATGTTTCGGAGGGCAGAGAGTATTTTCCAGTTGCAGAGGGCGCTTCTATGAGGAACAAGAAGAAGCAGGTATCACGGACAGCACAGCAGCTTGCGTCAGTTCTTACCGCGCTGGAGGATGAAGAGGAGGCTTCTCTAGCACTCGTGGCCACCACTCCAGCCTATGTCACTAAAGCAGAGGAATTTAATGATGTTTCCATTTGCCACACTGAAACCACAAAAGTGACATATTCTGACACCGACTATGTACAAATGATTGTAGTGGCAGCGACATTGAGATGTATTGGTGCATTTACGACAAGAATTACGAGCGGTCGAAGTTGACTATCACCGCAAACTACGTGTCAATTAAGGAAACATGGCAGGTTGCTAGGATTAATGACCGGCGCGGTGACTCGCTATTGGAATATAATACCAAGTGCTGTGGATTCATCCTCTCGTCAAGAAACGACGGTACTATCAGCGGACATGGGAACCCCGTTCTCAGCTGCTTGCCGATAAATTCCCGAAGGAGATCGAGCTGGTAGACAGGTGGAAAGCTTCTAAAGTCAAGACGTTCGCTCAATTCTGGCCTCCCGATGAACTTGGCAAGAATGCTATCGGTGCGGACATGGAAGGACTCTGCATTTTCCACGCGTTGAAACGTGCAGCGCAATTAACCGGCCGTCCGGATACTGTTACAAGGAAGGACATCGACGACTTTGTGGAGCACCAGAGGATTTCACGTGGAGAGGACTTTACGAAGGGGGCGTCGTGGAAGGTGGTTCTCGTCTTCTTGCGTCGCCTACGTGGTTCTGGCCGTGACTTCATTTATAGAGCCATTGCTCTGGATAATTTCGCGGTTCCTGGTCGGCGTGGTGTCCGTGTACTCAACGAGATCAAGCTCAATAATGGTGTCTATGTTGTTGCTGCTTACAGCCACCAAAACGTTGGGCATGCTTTCGTACTCACAGTCCAAGGCAATGGCCGGCTTATTTACGATTTGGAAGAAGGTAAGCCTCTTGAGTCAGCGGAGGATTGGATTGATTTCTATGCGTGTGTTCGTCCGTTCATTGTCTGCAAGCAGAAGTAAATGATAGGAGTCAGTAGGATTTCAGCGGGTTTGCCTAACTGATAATGAGCTTTCCCAGCAAATAGGTTGTGATGCATGGATAATTTTAAATGAACTCGTGTGTCTAGATAATTTGGTACTTGACCAGGAAAACCTAAACGAGGGAAAACCTTGTGCAAACAAAAAGATAAAACCCATTGGAAAAAATCCTTAAAAGAACGCAAAATATAGACACGCTTCATGCGCTTGTATGATCGGTGTATTTCTATACTGAGTGACCGGATTCTGCTTTCAGAGATTGCATTCTGAGCTTGGCCCTTAGCTCTCTGAACTGGTGTTTGTCTAAAGCTTTAGTTAAGATGTCAGCTATCATATCTTTCGTACTGCAGTAGGTGACGTTGAGCTCATGCCGCTCTACTTTCTCTTGTACAAAACTGTATCGTACGTGTATATGTTTTGATCGTCCGTGAAGTTCGGGGTTGTAGCAGATTTTGATGCAGCTCTGATTGTTCTCGTATATAGTGTTAGCCTGCGTTGTAGCGAAGCCAAGTTTTTTTAGGAGAAGTTTAAGGAATATCATCCCTTACATGCAGTGACATAACGCGATATATTATGCCTCTGTTGTAGAAAGAACTACAGTATAATGCTTTCATGAAAGCCATGAGATAGGACCGCTAGCTAGCATTGTCACGTATCCTCCAACGGAGCGTCTCGAGTCGGGGCAGTTGGCGTAGTCAGAGTCACTGTAGGCAATCAGTTGATCGGCACGGTTTTCCGATGTAATATCGGTCGAGCCGCTCAAAAGAAGACCGTCCAGATAGGTACTTTAGACCACAAATGACGGCTTTCTTGTGATCCATACCTGGATTCGCTAGAAATTGGCTGACCTCTCGCATGTAGAATGCCATATCAGATCGAGTACCGACCATTAGGTACATGATACTGCCTACGGCTTGGCGATACGAAATCGATTTCATCGCATCTTTCTCGTGCTCACTGCTAGGCTGGCTGCTTACGGAGAGTTTGGCGTTCCATTCTGCTGGTGTTGCAATAGGGTACGGAATATAGTCACTGAAGCGGTCAATGACCTTCGTAGCGTACTTGTGCTGGTGGATAAATATTGTTAGGTTCTTACGGTCATGTTGAATGGACCAGCCGAGTAAGTAGTTCACCTCCCCTAAATCTGACATGGAAAATCGCTTATTCAAGGCTGATTTCAGCTCATTGACGAGTGCTGGTGTTGGCGCAATGATCAGTGAGTCATCGACGTACACTGCAATGTAACAGGTGATGTCACCAGCTGTGGTCGAAAGACACATCGATCTTTAGTAAGTTTCAGGAGCCCAAGACTCTCTAGGAAGGCAGTCAAGGTTTGATACCAGACACGAGGCGCTTGCTTCAGCCCGTATAAGCTCTTAACAAGTTTACACACTAGGTGCTCCTTGCCCGGGATTTTGAAACCTTCCGGTTGAGCCATGTAGATCTCCTCTTCCAAATAACCATTCAGGAATGCTGTCTTAACATTCATTTGGTGAGCTTCAAAGTCGAGAAGAGCTGCAATAGTAAGAAGTAGTCTAAGTACCTCCATCCTGATGACAGGAGAGGATATCTCGTTGTAGTCGATGCCATATTCCTGAAGGAATCCTTTGATCACTAGACGCGCTTTAAAGCGGTCGATTTCGCCAGCCGGTATACTTTACAGCAAAGATCCATCGGCTACTTAAAATCTTCCTTCCTTTAGGAGGGGATACCAACACCCAAGTGTGATTGTCCATAAGGGACTTGTTTTTTTCCGATTTAGCTGCTTTACGCCACTGGTTATCTAGGGAGGACTTCATTGCCCCCCGATACGTAGTGGGCTCAGACACATACCGAATAGCAAGTAATGTGTACAGTAAATGCTGACGTTGCTCCTGTTCGTGTATGTCTTCCTCAGAGTTGAAGGTTACGTCGTTGGCTTCCTCAGAGATATCAATGGCTTCCACAGAGAGGCGGGGCCGCTTAGGAGTCGAATGATGCGGATGATCAGAGTCCGTCTCCGCTCGAAAAGAATTATGTATGGCTGTTCGATCAGCAGCCTCCCTCAGTGAGGGCAGTACACGTTGGTTCACTGTGCCTGGCGCTGTTATCATTGCAGGGCCTGATGTGGGTGACGGTGTGGTCACGGGCTCTGACACATATTCAGGCTCCGGTGCTACTGTAGTAGCGGTTGCAGGTGGCAGAGGTGCAGGTGCAAGTGTAGCGGTAGATTTCTGCCGATTCGTGTACTGTGTGGGCTCTGGAGTAGACGTCAGGCCTGTGAGAGAGGGAAATTCGTCCTCTTTAAAGACTACATCACGACTGTAGATAACTGCATGAGTATGGATGTCCATCAGACGGTAGCCTTTTTTATGGTCAGGCACACCAAGATACATGCACAAACGGGCTCTAGCGTCGAGTTTGTCTCGGTATTGCTCCGTGATGTGGACATATCCGCTACACCCGAATACTTTGATGTACTGCATGGATGGAATACGGTTGTGCCACAGCGCGTACGGGGTTCGACCATCCGTCTTGGAGCTAGGAGTCATATTGATGAGAGTGGTCACGTGACAGACACACTCGGCCCATAACTGCTTCGGTAGCTTGCCGTCAAGTAGAAGGGCTCGGACACGCTCCATAATGGTACGCATGCGGCGTTCTGCAACTCCGTTTGCTGAGGTGTGTATGCATTGGTAAACTGGGCGTAAGGTCCATACTTTTTAAATATGATGCGGCCAAGCTTCTCGTAGTCTTTAGCGTTGTCTGCTTGAAGCCGCTGAATCTTAAAGTTACCCTGGTTTTCATTGTCTTCAACACTGAACGCGTACTCTATGACAGATATATCTTGTCTGAAAATATTCAGGGCTTTCCTTCTGAAGTCTTCGTAACAGCCATACAACTCGCTACGGTTCTTAATTGCATAAGTGAACATGAATCGAGAAAAGTCATCGATGAAGATCAAGAAGTAACGACAGCCAGTAAGGCTAGGCACAGGTAGTGAACCACAGATATCTGAATGGACTTTTGACAAAGGTGATGTAGCACGTTTAACAACTCTATTAGGGTAAAATGGGGAGCGGTGTGACTTCGCTAACGTGCAGGCAACACAAAAGAAATCTGTATTTGGACCTAGAGGTATAGATCCATCGAGTCCATGTATGGCCTGACTCCTAGATAGGTCATTCAAGACACGAACGTTAGGGTGTCCAAGGCGTTTATGTAAGAGCAGAAAGGAACGTTGCTTACCTGAGGCAATAAGAGCCGCTGAAGGTGCCGCTGGTTTGACTTGGAGCTGATACAGATCCGTGTTGGCAGCCATGAGCGCTTTGATCTTGAAGCGCTGGTCAGCTTGCATAGAGCACTGTTTGCGGTCAAAGTTGAAGCGAAAGTCGTGCTTCACAGCTGCTGGAATTGAAAGCAGACTGAATTGGAGCTGGGGAGCATACAGGACGCCACGAAGGCTAAGCTTCTGCATTGTCCCCTTGGCGTTAGTGACTTCCAGATCGACCCGTCCAATGCCTTCGATGGGGATTTGGTTATTACCCGAAACCGTAATGGATCCACCACTGGAGGTGATGTCGGTAAACCACTAAGACACATGGGTGATGTGTCGAGTGCAGCCAGAGTCGATTGTCCAGGTAGGGTCGGGTTCTATCTTGGCTTGAGCAGTGAGACTAAACGGGAGATTGACTGTGGTAGCAACAGCGATGAGACCGGTGTCACGACGTCCTTGAAGAGCTACCTTGCGGTTGTTTCCAGAATCACTGTCGTCGTCATCTTCCTCGTCATTGTCTGACTCAAGCGGGCGGTCCTTGTAGCGATCTTGACCGCGTTGTTTGCCGCCATTCCCGTGCCTGTTCTTGTTACTACTGTTGTTGCCCTTGAAGTCGCGGTTGTTGGTATTCTTGCCGTGTCGCCCATTGCCGAGTTCTGGTGCGGGTGATTGCGTTTCGAGTTACCCTAGAAGACGAAGTTAGCAGATAGCACTGTCCCAGCTTTAGCTCGTCCATCTCGCAAATCGTTTTGAAGGCCTCAACATTGGCGAATGCTGTGGCGTGGGCGATCGCAGTAGGAGCAGACATTGGCGCTGTCACGGCCTTAGGCTTGTGGCACAGGAGGTCCGGTAGCCACTAGAGCTCTCTCAACCTTGGTTGTAGAGGACTCTGGTGTGCCCTTGGCCAAGGTGTAGCGCTCTTGAGCTTGAAGATCGCGAACCTTGCCTTCAATGCTCTGCTTGAGGTCTTCATACGGGATATACTTCCGCTGGTCCTTCCAGATGCGGAATTCGTCCTTCCACGACTTGGGCATCGAGTGGAACAGGTAGATAGACTTCTGTCCCTCGGTCATCACCGATTCGGTGGCTTCTGACGCGGCTTTCATCGCGTTCTCAAGCTTGAGAAAGAACTCAGTTAAGTCGGAGCCTTCCTCATGCTTGATCTCCATCAAGTAGTGTTGAATGAAGTACGGATCACCATGAAAGGCTGCTCCCTCGTACTTCTGGCAGATGTAGTTGAATATCTCGTAGGATGTCGTGAGATTCTTGACCAGCCGCACGTGCATGTTATCCATCTTTTCATCAAGAAGGCTTTGATCTTGGCTTCTTGTCGACGGCGTTCGCGCTGGCTAAGAGGCCGGCGCTTCTCTTTCTTGGCGCGTTTGCGTGCACGGCGAGCCTCGCGATGGTTAAATGGTCGAACTACCGGGAGGTCCTTCCTCTTGATTGACGTATCGGAGCTGGATCCAGAGTCTTCGTCCGAGTCTGAGGGCGGCTTGAGCTCGTCGTCGCTCTCGACGTAGTCCACAGCGTCGGAGTCGATTTCGACGTTCTTGGTAGTTTTGGCATGCGGTTCATCGTTGGCATCAGACATATCGCTGCCGCTGTCTTCACTCTTGTCTTCAGATGTAACGGAGTACGTAGCCCTAAGTGTACCCTGGTTACATGAAGTGTGACACTTCACACTTCAGGAGTATGACACGTCATACTCCAGGATATTTGGTACAAGGTACCAAGGTCGCTCAAAGCCAACCATTGGTTAAATGACATTGCATTTCTATAGGTAACTTATAGTTTGTATTAAACCCAAACTTAATCTACCTATAAATATACTCAGTTTACAATCTACCTTATTTAGGTCACTTCGCTCTCTTTAATTAAAGAGGGGACCTGTGAACTGCCGTTCACTGAGAGTTTGTATACTCTCGGAAGATAACTTCCTCTAGCGCAAGGTGCTGTGTGACCCCGTCACACTTGGTAGCACTTGTAGTTAATCCACGCCACCGCGGGTAGACTACCTGAACCTCTCCGAAGTTCGTTGCCATGGATAGGAACGACTTCTCCCATATGAACGACTCTCAGTTCGAGTCGGTTCGGAAGATGGCAGGCATCTTCGGGATGGAGGCCCTGCAGAGCCTGGTGGTATCAACACCGGCTGAGCAGCTCGAGCGCGTCAATGCATTCGACGCGTACGAGCAGGGCCTCATCGCGCATGTGCGGGAGAACCTGCAGGCTCCGGCGGCGGAAGCAAACCCGCCTCACCCGAAGCCAATACGGCTAAAGGTAAAGCCGTATGAAGGGAAGGAAGGCGAGAACCTTCACTCCTGGGTCCGAGAAGTAGAGCTCGCGATGGACGCGGCTCTGATCTCGACCGAGCAACTGCGTGTTGCTTTTGCACTCTCCAACCTTAGCGGTCGTGCTAAGAGTTGGGTGTACACTCGGGAAGCAACAACCCCTGGAAGTTTAACATCCTGGGCTCAGCTGTGCGAACAGCTCCGAGCCGCGTTCCTACCGGCGAACTACGAGTACCGCCAGCGTTCGCGCTTCCTCGCGTGTAATAAAGGAAGGCGCGAGCTGCACGAGTATATGCAAGAGATACGGGAGCTCACGGCGTCCCTAGTGGGAAATCCATTTAGCGAAGACATCAAGATGACTGTGTTCATGGACGGCCTTCGAGTGGGCTCCGCACGCACTCAGCTGTTCCGGGTGCAGGCAAGCACCCTTGAAGAGGCGATTCAAGTGGCTCTTCAAGAAGAGTACAGCCATCGCCAGGCGCGTACGCCGGCCTCAGCGTGGCCTGGGAGTTCCTTGTCGGCTCCCGGTCGAACAAGCCCCAACGGACCAGTTCCCATGGAACTCGGGTCCGCCGAACAGCGTGACATCCGCTGCTTCGGCTGAGGGAAGATGGGCCACTTCAAGCGCGACTGCCCCGCGGAAAGACTCCGCAGACGGTCCTTCCCCAAGCCCGTCCTCAAGGGTCGCTGGCAAAAGCCAGGATCCCGGGGACAGGGGAACGCAGGGAACCAGTAGGGGCGGGGCGCCCTACTGGGGAGGAACTAAGTCGTCGTGATGGGTGCGCAAGTGGCGCGTACCACGGGGACTTAGCCCCTGAGAGTCTTCGCACTCTCGAATCGGCGAAGAGCAGCGGCGGGCTGCTCGTAGTACACGGATGTGTACGGGGATACGATTATTCCTCTAGAATCTTGATTGACTCTGGGGCGTCGAAGAATTTCGCACGCCGCCAGACGGTTGCTCGTAACAGCAACAAGTTGTCCGATGCTTTGAGAGAAAGCAAGGGCAACGGGACGGTGTCAGTGCGACTGGCCGACGGGAAGGTCGTCACTGTCCCCAACGTCCAAGTGGATCTGGCTGTCAAGTTTGAAGACTTTGACAGCCTCGAACAGTTCACTGTTCTCGATATGGATCCATATGATATGATCCTGGGCATGCCCTGGCTTGAGAAGCACGAGCCCTGAATCGACTGGCGAGGCAAGGCAATCGGTGCCAGCCGCCCTGCGCAGTCCGACAGAGCATTGGTGAGTCATGTTCCCACCTCTGTCAGGACCCGGGGCGCCCGCGAGGGCTGTCAGGGTACCAAAGCATCCGGCAGATGCTTGGGAGTCGTCGACGTATATGACGACTCCGAGGATGTTTTGATGGTGACCGCGCCCAGAAGAGGCGCTGGCCAAGTGGGTAACTTAGGTCCACAGGCGGGTAACTTAGTTCCGCAGACAGCTGCAGCTGTCATGAACACTGAGAACAGCGTGTTCAGAGTGGGTAACAGAGTTCCACTCACGGTCGCCCAGACCATAACTGAAGAGGAAGACGTCGAATACGCTTCCTGTGTGGGTAACACAGTGCCACACGCGGTCGCCCAGACCTTAACTGAGGAGGAAGGCGTTGAACACGCTTCCTGTGTGGGTTACACAGTGCCACACGCGGTCGCCCAGACCTTAACTGAAGAGGAAGGCGTTGAACACGCTTCCTGTGTGGGTACCACAGTACCACACGAGGCCACGAGTGCCTCGGATGTCGTAGCGACGACATCCCTAGACGTGGGCAGCAAAGCTCCCCGTCACAGACGCCGTCGACAAAGACGCCGCCGCCGCCTCAAGTCGGATCCGAACTTCGTTCCGATCGACGTCGCTTCAAGCGACTCGGATTCCAGGGCCCGGGCTCCTCCGACAAGGCCGGTGGAAGAGTGTTATCACATCTTCGATGGCGAGACAGGTTTCCCCGTCAAGGCATCTGGTGTCCACTTGAAACCGTTGCCAGAGGTTGCAGAGATACTGCACCTCGAGGAAATGACGGCTGAGTCTTTCCTGACCAACCTTAAGGCTGGCGAGATTGCTGAGATGGTACTCATGAGACCTGAGACCACTCAGGAGAAGCTGAACTCCTCCTCTGTCTTGGACGAGAACGTCCTGGAAGACATGAACAAGCAGCGTCAGGCGCGCTTGGGTTCTGAGATTCTCAAGAACCCCAAGGATCCGGTGTATCCTTTGGTGACGGAGTACGCGGACGTGGTGAACAAATACCCACCGACCCAACTCCCACCGGATCGAGGCGTACGGCACGAGATTGATCTCGTGCCCGGCACAAAGTATTGTGTCACGAGGCAATGGCCTCTCCCGCGGGAACAGTGCGAGGTCATTGATGCCTTCTTCGCCGCGAAAGCGAAGGCAGGCATGGTGCGGGAGTCGAAATCCCCGCACTCGACGCCGACTTTCTGCGTTCGTAAGCCGAACGGAAAGTGGCGTCTGGTTCACGCTTATAACAAGCTGAACAACGAAACGGTGCCGGCCCAAACACCGATCCCGAAAGGATGTGTTGCTGAGCAACATGGCCGGGAGCGTACTGTACAGTGCGCTGGATTTGGTAGACGGATACTACCAAATCCTGATGCGAGAGAGCGACATCCCGCTCACCGCGGTAAGCATTCCAAGCGGCATGCTTTGGGAGTGGCTCGTCATGCCGCAGGGCTTGTCTAACGCCCCGGCGACGTTCAATCGCCTGGTGACGCAATTGTTCCGCCCTTTGCGTACCTTCGTACAGACGTACTTCGACGACATTTTCGTCCATATCCGTGCCGAGGAAGGCAAGACGGCCATGGAGGTGCATCTAGGACACCTCCGTCGAGTGTTGGACGTGATGCGAGCGAACAAGCTCTACGCCAACATCGACAAGTGCGTTTTCGCGTCACCAGAGATCAAAGCTCTCGGTTGCTTCGTAAGCAACGTGGGCGTTCGGGCTGACCCAGACAAGGTCAAGGCCATAGCAGCATGACCGACGCCCCGATCCCAGAAGGATCTTCGAAAGTGGTTAGGCTTGGCCAACTACCTTCACAAGTACAGCGCTGGGTACGCGGGCTTCGCTAAGCCCTTGTCGAGCCTCCTTCAGAAGGACGTCGACTGGCGCTGGGAGCAAGAGCACCAGGATGCTTTTGACAGCAGCAAGGCCAGTCTTCAAGAGGCCCCTGTCCTGGCCCTGCCGGACGAGACGAAGCCGTTTAGCGTCGTCTGCGATGCCTCCGATTACGCCATCGGATGTGCATTGCTGCAGGCCGACACGGCTGGACAGGAACGAGTCATCTCGTTCCAGTCCAGGCAGCTCAAAGCCGCCGAGCGGAACTACCCTGTCCATGACAAGGAGCTCCTGGCAATGAAATATGCCCTTGTGAAGTTCCGTGTTCACCTTCTGGGCTCTAGGCCCTTTGTGATCTACACAGACCACGCGTCCTTGAGGACAGCGACTAACTCGCCTCACCTCTCCCAAAGGATGGCGAGGTGGCTGTCTTTCTTCGCGGAATACAACTTCCGCGTCGAATACAAGCCGGGCAAGCTTAACGTGCTTGCGGACGCCCTCTCTCGGCGTCCCGACTATGAGTTGGCCCACATCACGCGGGTGACAACGGATCTATATGATCGGATACGCATGGCGTATCGGGACGATGAGGCTGTCGCACCTATCGTCAAGCTCCTTAAGGCTGGAACGAGCGCGAAGTCCGACTGGCTCTCGTCGCGACAGCGCTCACGGCTCCACCGATATGAGTTGAAGGAGGGCCTCCTCTATTACCGGGTGGAGCCCACTGATCCTCCACGGGTGGTCGTACCCAACGACGAGGATCGGAAGTGTGACAACCTCGCGGAGGCGCATGACGCGCCCTCCAGCGGCCACTTGGGCCGCGAGAAGACCTTTCTGTCGGTCTCTCGGTCCTTCTGGTGGACCCTGGGTCACCCGGTACGTCAAGACATGTGAAACATGTCAGCGGGTCAAACCCGCAGGGCACTCTTCGGCTCCACTACAGAGCCTGCCCGTACCGGCTGATTGTTGGAAGTCGATGAGTCTTGACTTCATCTTTGGGCTTCGCGCCGACGGACACAGCAACACCGGAATTTTGGTGTTCGTATGTCGGCTGAGCAAGATGGTACATCTTGCTCCAGTTCCCGTCACTGTAACGGGCGAACAAACCGCAAGGTTGTTCGTTGATGGCGTGTTCCGCTATCACGGTCTCCCGGAGACGATTGTCTCGGACCGAGACCCGCGGTTCACTGCTGCGTTTTGGAAAACGCTGTTCCCTTTACTGGGAACTCGTCTGCAGATGTCCACTGCGGATCATCCGCAGACAGACGACCAAACAGAGCGCGTTAATCGAGTGCTCGAGGACACTCTGCGCAGTGTGTGCGCGGCAGCGCCACGTACGTGGTCGACGCAGCTTCCAGTTGTTGAGTTTGCGCTCAACAACGCGGTGCACGCGTCCACGGGGTTCACGCCGTTCTACTTGAACGGCTTCCGCCACCCCAGAGTGCCTCTCACTCTTCGAGGAGACACTGACTCCTCTATTCTAAGTGGAGGAGAGGCTCGGAAAGCCCTTTCCATCCAGGTCTCGGATGTGAGGCCAGTTTCGCTGCGGAAGCAGGTGGAATCCTTTATGGATACCAAGCTGAACATTGTCAGCAGGGTCCGCGATGCCATGGCAGCGGCCCAAGATAAACAAAAGGAGTACTCGGACAAACAAGGAAGAGGAAACTTAAGTATATTTGAGATTGGTGACTTAGTGTTGCTAGACACGAGGAGCCTACCTCTAGACACTGTTAGCTCTGTCGGCAGCAACAAACTGAAGCACCGCTTCATCGGACCTTTTGCAGTCCTGGCCAGACATGGTGCGTCGTACACCATCGACCTTCCAAAGTCAATGACGACGCACCCGACGTTCTATGTCGGACGTCTTAAGCGGTACTTTAACCCGCAGGGGGTTGCTGACTCGCAGACCCCCTTGACCCAGCTCCTCGAAGCGAGGGCCGGTCACAGTCGTCGACGAGGGCGTCGGAGCGTGCACCCAAGCCTCGGTCGGGACGGCAAGGCTGCGGTCAAGACCGTACGCCGGAGGGGCTCCATACGAACGGACCCCGGCGCCATACGCCTGGTACGCTGAGAACGCCGGGTACGCACCATACGCGTACGTCTGGGAGTGTGCCGCAGGCGGCTCCGGACGTGGCAACAAAGCCTCGATCCGTCGGATCATGCGAAAGGCCTCGTCCAGATCGGACGAAGAGGCCCGGCGATCCACCCGCAGGTGCAGGCTCGCGACCTCTTGCTCCACCAGGTCCAGGCGACCCGCAAGACGAGCGAGCTCGCCCTGATTCCCGACCTGGGCGGCAGCATTACCGCCAGTCCCAAGGCTAAGTGCAATCTCAAGCACGAGGACACGTTGACGGAGGCGGTCAACCTCAGGGTCCCGTGTCGGACCCGCAGTCGGAGCACTCGGACGAGAGTGGCTCTCGGGAGGCGCCGAGTACTCGTACTCGTACGAGGGCACCTCCGCCCCTGCTTGACCGGAATGGAGAAGTCCACTTCCACGTGGAGCGGATCCTCCAGGAGCAACGGTGTCGCGGCAAGCGACAGCTCCTCGTGAAGTGGAGGGGTCATGCCCACTCCGAGAACTCGTGGGAGCCGATTGAACGGCTCCTGATTGACTGCCCGAAGGCTGTCGCAATCTGGGAACAGAAGCGGCGGCAGCTTCATAAGTAGTCCGGGGCTTCTTGCCCGAACGGGGTACGGACGATGAATACATACCGTACCCGCGCTCATCGTGAGCGCTAGAAGCCGCGCGCTTCAGGATGTCCCTTGGCAGCATACGCTTGCTGATCAAGTGGGCAAACCTCACACGAAGATCACGCTGGTCCAGGATGTGGGACAGCTGCTGATCTTCATGGAGTTCCCATAACTCCGTGGGCGAGTACTTGAGAGTCTCCACCCACGCCCAGAACATGTCCTCACAAGAACTCCACGTGGGACAGTTCTCGGGCATAACCCAGGGGTATCCCCAAACAGGATAGAGACCACCCCGGGTCTCGGGCTTCTTACGACAAGTCGTGAAGTCCTTAAGGGGAATGCGGTGTGGCGCGAGAAACACACACCGAGCAGCCTCCAAGTTGTCGACGAGCAACTGTTCTTTCTGAACAAGGGCTTGTTCATAGATGCCCCTAAAAGTGTGGCCGCCAACAAGGCCACAAGGAGCGACGAGAACCTCCAAGAAGAGGTCAGCCCCAGAGCTCTCCTCGGGTGGCCAATACCCTCTTGAGTTGATGGCAGCTCCCTGGTTGACGGGTGCCGCCACCGAACCCCCACGCACACGCTGGGCAGCTTATAAATCCTACTGCTGCTGGTCGAGGTCATTCGAGACCTCCCGGGGCTCAACGATACACCCTCCTCCTCCTCTTCTTCTTCCTCCTTCTCCTCCTCTTCATCCGAGGAGCCGAAGAGACTCTGATAGGAGCGTCGAGTCTCCTTCTCCTCGCGGAGTGGAGACTTAGAGGCGGTACGCTTCTTTGAGGGCTTGGCGCCTTCGGCTTTAGAGGCCTTAGCGCGCGCAAGACCCTCGGCAAGCGAGAGACGTTTGCGAGGATTCTCTTCCTCATCGCCACCGGCTTTGGGAGCGCATTTAGCCTTAACGGCCGGACTCTCAGAGCGCACAGAGGTCCTGGGACTGTGATCACCGTGATCACTAGCGGGCGACTGCACGCTGTCATCTTTGTGCTCACTGGGCACTGGGCTGTGCCTTCCCACAGAGCCCGCAGGAGCATCATGAGTGCTCTCGGACTCGGCATCGTCTTCACTGCCCGAGTTGAACTCACGTTCTACGAACCGAGGGTTCGGACGATTGTCTGAAGACGAGGGCGACGGACTGCGGTGCCTGCTTGCGCGCTTGTCCACAGCCGCGTCACCCGAGGATCCGATCGCCTCGGAGGCCACCTGAGTAGCCTCCTTAAGTGCAGAGCCTTTGCCGTGAGGCTTAGTGCTCTTGGCTTGCGCCTTACCGGCAGCAGCCTTGAAGCGTGTCTTAGCACCGCTCGTAGCAGTGCCACGAGGCATGATAACGGTCGAAGCGGAGACCTAGACACTGAGCGCACAGGTTGCTGCTCGAGGCTCTAACTGTGAAATGAGCCTCCGCCGCGCTCGCGCGGCCAAGTCGATGGTTTTCGACTTTGAGAATGAGAGTTTGTGACGAACACCTCTTCATTCTGATTGGTCGGTAAACCGAACCTAAGTGGGGGAGGATGTAACGGGGTACGTAGCCTTAAGTGTACCCTGGTTACATGAAGTGTGACACTTCACACTTCAGGAGTATGACACGTCATACTCCGGGATATTTGGTACAAGGTACCAAGGTCGTTCAAAGCCAACCATTGGTTAAATGACATTGCATTTCTATAGGTAACTTATAGTTTGTATTAAACCCAAACTTAATCTACCTATAAATATACTCAGTTTACAATCTACCTTATTTAGGTCACTTCGCTCTCTTTAATTAAAGAGGGGACCTGTGAGCTGCCGTTCACTGAGAGTTTGTATACTCTCGGAAGATAACTTCCTCTAGCGCAAGGTGCTGTGTGACCCCGTCACATCAGACACACCGTCGTAATCGGGCTGCTTCACGTAGCCGAGTAGGTGCTTGCCATCTAGTACTGCGCACACACGGGTCTTCCAGACGTCGAAATTCTCGGCGCCGATGAGACGTGGGAAGTCGTCGCTTGAGGCTTGGCTTGGGCTCATAACCTATAGCTCGTATGACAGGTCGAATATAAGTAGAAAGAAGAAGACGACGTTACTTGTAGGCGTCAAAAGACGAAGTGAGAACTTTATTAGTATTAGGAAGCCACCAATAGCTGTACACCAGCCATTAGTGTTTGTATAGTTTAAGCCAGTCATTCCGACTTAAACAGGGCCTCCTAATTCTCATTATAATATCTTGGAGTGACTAGGTCAAAGTAATCAAACTGTTTAAAGGCTACTTCAACAATCGGATCCTCCAAGAGGATGCTCTCCTCGTGAGAATTCCGAGAGAAGTTTCATGGCATGAAATTTCCATCATTTTTAGGCAAATTCCTCTATGCTCTGGGCGTGGGTAAGGATGTCGATGCAGAAGTTCAAATTCCATTCAACCATCCCCAAACCGCGAGTGTCATTCCGTACCTGTCACCTCCTAATATGAAATGGCCGACGATGCTTTTGGATGCGTGGAAAGACAGCGATGCGAAATTTCCCAATCTCATTCGCACTGCAAACTCGAACCAGGTCGATAGCATTATTTCGAAAGCGAACAAGAATGGTTGCATCCTTTTTTGCGAATGTATGGATCGTAAGAACGCCTTACCGCCTGCTGGGGTGATAAAACGTGTGCCTGATGAATCGTCGATTCACTTGGTGATGGTAAGGGGGCTTCAAAATACATATTTTAGCAAAGCTGGCGATCCACAGCTGCAGCTCTGGTGGATTGCAAACTGCAAAACGCTGATTTCTACCGAATTGCAGAAGATGGCAAACCGACGCAGTTCGACGAGTTTATGGGAGCTACAAGCTATTGTGACGGAAAAGAGTCGAGTGCTGAAAACGGGGGGTCATTATCTCGATTGAAACCGGAGACTGGGACAACCCGAAATAGATCTCTCGTGTTAGCAGTCGATATTTCCCTCGATCAGCATCAATCGACAGAAGCTATTGGAAAAAAATGTTTAACCCAAATTAACCGGAATGCCGTATTGTTGAGTAGCTTTGAAATGCGAGCATCAGAAACTGTGACGATCTAGCCATCACTATTGGGCAGTTCATCCATCTTTGCTGCCAACGCGCGTTCGTGGCGGTCAGTGAGTAGCATGATGCGTTCACTCGCGAGAGCTCGTTCCTTATCGAAAAGTTTCTCCAATCGTACACGTTCACGTCGAGCAGAACTCCCCTGACGCAGCAGATGTTCTCGCTGCTCTTCAGCGTGATGTTCTTCCTCTAGAACTTTCAACAGCTCTTCATTTTGTCGTCTTCGGAGTTCATTAATCGCAGCAACACGTTTCTCCTCTTCGTCCACTTCTTGCGCTTTCTCTAAATCATCAGCACTGTAAGGACCAACGCACGAGTCCGAATCCGACGGACTCTGGCGATCTCGACTCGTAACAGGTCGACGACGTGTCGCAGCACTACGTGGCCGTCTCGCTACTGCACTCATCGGTCTTCTACTTGTCCTTGGCGTTGCTCTGGGATTCGCATCGTCTATCGACCGGGTATTAGACATCGCAGCAGACGCTGAACGTGGTCGAATAACAGTCATATTAGCTGTGATATGTTTGGGTAACTCCATCTTCTTCGTGACTTTCATCTTGTAAAAACTCTCAAGAATTTCATGCTTCTGTCGACTAGCCATTTGCTTGATCTGCTGTCGTCGACGAATGAGGTTTTCTCGATGTTCTTTGAGGTGCTGGATACGATGGTTGTCCGTCTCAATACGAGAAAGTAGCAAGTGAGTACGGTACTCGTCTTGTTTGTTCTTACGTATAAGAGCATTCTGGATCTCTTCCTCGCGTAGTTTGGCGTCTTGAAGACGAGCTCGTACCGACGCGTGCTTCTGTTCCTGCATCCTCTGTGCTATCATCGCCTTCTCTTCCGTCTTGCGAAGAATAGCCGACTGTTTCTCGTGCAGTTGAGACTCCATACGTTCGTACGCTCGACGTCGCTCACTCTCGAGTCTTCGCTCTTCACGTTGCTGGGCTTCTACCTGCTGTTGTTTCTCCCGTTCACGCTGCATGAGTCGAAGTTGCGCCTGTCGTTCTTGTTCTCTTAGACGCTCTCGACGTTCTTCTTCAATCAGTGCTAGCTGGTGTTGAACGCCTTCGATCGTCTCTTTCTTGCGCAGTCCTTGCAGTCGCACTTCTTCTTCTTTCGCTCTACGTTCTTCTTCAAACGCTTGACGTCGTTCTTCACTCTGGTGCTGTTTACGCGCTGCTTCTTCGAGCTGATACTTACGCTGCAAGTCTTTCTCTTGCAGTACATTAGCGATACGCGCCGTGTTTCGAGCCTGCTTGTCTGCTAGTTCTCGAGCTTTAAGATGCTTCTGTCGCTCTCGTTCTTGTGTCAATCTCTCTTCTCGTTCTTGCATTTCTTTCAGCTTTCGAGAAGCTTCTCGTTCTTGAGCGAGCTGGTACATCTCGTTCTGAACTCTGGCTTCTTCCTGATGACGTTGCCGTTCTCTCTCACTGAGCTGAGCATCACGTTGTCGACGAGCTTCTTCTTGCTTGGTCCGTTGCTCGCGTCGCATGGTCTCTTTCTGCTGCTCTTGAGCTTGTTTTCTAGCCAATTCGAGCTCGATACGATGCTGTTCGGCTCGTTCGAGCTCTCGCTTCCGTCGTTGCTCGTCCGCTTGTCGTTGTCGTCGCGTACGTTCCAAAGCGAACTGTTCTTCTCTTCTTTTTTGTTCTCGTTCCTTCCTCTCTCGTTCCTGATGAAGTTCGGCCATCTTAAACTCAAAATTGAGCATTTGTTGCAGCTCAAGAGCTTGTCGCTGTTGAATCCGTTCCAGTTCTCGTTTCTCTCGTCCGATCACGGAGAAATCTTGCACGGAGGCTAAACAGCAGCTGGGTAAAGTCCCAAAGCCAAGACGAGCTGCCCCCACGGGGGAGTGACAGAAACTACGTGTTCTCATCGACATAGTACCGTGACCTCCATCCAGTTGCGCCTGCATGAGCTCGTGACGTTGCGTTCGCACATTGCGCAGCTGAATTTGCCGACTCTTCTCGTACCTCGCAGCTCGTTTATTGACGAATTCCCGATCCTTACCTTTCGACAAACGGGTAAAGTACTCAAGTGGACGTTGAATGAGCTCGTCGGGCTCCACGCCAAGCATCCGACAAGCCTAATCAAACGGTGTTTTAGTATACCTCGGTACGAGAAAAGCAACGTCGTAGCAGTACCTCTATAGAGCGTGGGCTGTTCAGGATGGGGTCAGCCATAGCATCGGTCTCATCAAAGTTGTCTAACGTGATAGCGTCGCTCTCTTCGACATCCTGAAACTCTAATTTACTGGCAACTCTACTCGCCACTGTGACTCCATTGCTGCCACGCCCCGGAGACATCGGGTCTCCCGCTACTCTAATACTGACGATGGCTAGCCCATCAAGGTCCATTTTCGTCGCATCAAAGACCGTATTTTTAGCGAACAGCCATGACAAGCATCGACCTCAAGTTATATCTACGACCCTTTGGAAACGAAAACGGCCGACGCCAACACAAGTGAACGCTACGCTTCACCCGTTAAAGCATGTCCTCTTCCGTCGGTTCATCGAGATATGTGGATGTGAATGGTGAAGCACACGTCCCAGTAAGCACCACCGACGAACTAGATCCAAGTCTAGGTACGTGCAGCGGCTTGTCTGCTGGCATTTAATGCAATTATCGACCTCGTGAGCTCTGTAGCTGGAGGTTTTCGTGTTATCTACGACCGAGAAACACCATTTGAGCTGAGAATTCAGGTAACAAGTAATGTTACTTAAAGAAAAAATAAGCGAAGGCTGATAAAATATTTATCTGTATTGTTCGTGAACAGGATGCCGATAATACTCCCCAACAGATTGGAACTCTTGAAGCTATCAAAGTTAAGATTTTAATTCTGGTACGTAAAAGCTCTCAAAGTTTATAAAAAATATTGTTACGATAAAGTTCATGAAATGTTTTAGGGAAGTGACACCGATATACACGTGGTTCGCGTCGAGCTGTCGACTGAGAGTGACTTGTTCTTCCTATACACGCACACATGCGACTTGGAGAGTTTCCAGGCCATGCAGGAGCAGCAGAAGCTCATGGTGGACTTCACAGACTACGCCAATGTGTTGATCCGCATGCTCAATAACTGCATCAAAGAGCCTCACAACCACCTCGCAGTGTACCTCATGCAGGTGGACGGTCGAGCTCGACTGGACTTTATCCAGAACATGGAGTACAAGTTCATCGAACTGCTGTCCGTCGACTTCGTACGCGCTTCCGAAGTCACGATTCGACAGCATATTACCTTCCGCTACACCTCCATGAAGTCGCGTCTTCAAGTGCTGCAGACACGACTCCATGTAAGACCCTCTTGACTCTTGAAACCTTATCATAATTACAATAACGAACACGTTATTCCAGGAGGTCAACAACATCGTCAAGACCAAGAATCCATCGTTACTCCTGCAGGTAAAAGTCAACGTAACACTCTGCTCTCTCCAAAGGGTTAATAGCTGATCTTGATGTGTACTTCAGCTCCAGAAGGCTGTTCCGTCACCGTCGTCCAGGAACCGCTATCTCACGCATTGACAGCTTCTCTGTCCTCTTCCGAGTAGATTCAAAGAATTGAGCTCGGTTATGCCACACGTCGCCGCTTTTTCGCAGCGAAATCTTCCTCTCTCTTGATCTCCATCTTCACCGTCACTTCAGCCGCTTCCTTGGCATTATTCTGTCTCGAGCGACCTCCACTGGGACTTCCAGGACGTGAGACTCGTCCTCCACCGGCTCCGGTGTTGTTGTTGCTGTTGTTCGCACCTCCGTTCAACTGCTTGGCCTGTTCACGACGGATCTTCTTGGTCTGATACTCGTGCGACGGAGGTAGGTTCGTAATAGGGGGGAGCTTCTTGGGGTCGTCAGGGGCATACGGACGCGTCTGGAAGTACTGGGCTTTGAGGCAATCGCCCGCGGTCAATCGCTGCTCTGGGTCCAGTACGAGCAAAGCCTCGATCAACTCGAGCGCTCCTTTGGGCAAAATCCTCTTTTTTGATGTGGTTTCACGCATCAAATACTCGCGTAGACGCTTGGGTTTCGGTTTGTCCGGTACGAAGGTGCTGCTGTGTGTCAGGAACTTGTAGTCGGGCCACGACTCGGTGGTTGGCGTGCCGCAAATATCAAAGATCTTTGTGATTTGCTCGAGTTCAGTCTTGCCTTGGAAGATCGGGTGGCCGATATACAGCTCAGCAAACACGCAGCCAATACTCCACATATCAATGCTGGCGTCGTAGCTCGTAGCGCCAAGAAGAAGCTCCGGCGGACGGTACCACAGCGTCACCACTTTGTTCGTGAACAGCTGGTCGCCACGCAATGAGCGCGCAAGACCAAAGTCTGCCACCTTGAGCATGTGATCTCTCGTCATCAATAGATTGGAGCACTTGATATCCCTGTACAAAACGATAGAGTTAGAAGGCATGGATAGTGTTTCGTGCTTTAAACGCACATACCGATGGATAATGTCGATGGAATGCATGTACTTCATGACGCCGAGCAGCTGCTTCATCAGACATTTGATCTCGGTGTCGTTAAAACTGGCACCATACAGCAACATTGCCAAAATGACAGTTCAGGGGCTCGAAAAACTTTGTGATGTGGCAACTTACGGGTGCTGACGGTCAATAAGACCCGTTAAGTCGTGCTCCAGGTACTCGAGTACCAAGTATATGGATCCATGACAATAGTCCAGAGGCTCATCTTTGTCCGTAAACTCAGCTACAAGCCATGAAAAATTAGTGTAAAGTCTCTCCTCTTGGCGATTCAATTCTCACCATCGTCGTCGTCGTTTTCAGCAGATACCACGACTTCCTTCATATCGACGATGTTGGGGTGGTTAAGACACTTGAGCACTTTAATCTCCCGAATCGTCGTCACCGGCAGCTACAGCAACAGACTCGTCAGCGTAGTTCCTCTCTAACTGGCTGCTTACTCACGCCCTGCACTTCGTTAAGACTGCGGATCTTCTTGATGGCCACCACTTCGCCTGTCACCTTGTCCTTGGCCATATACACTTGGCTACACCCATGAAAACAAACAATAGTCAGCAATTTAAACACCGCTCTCTTTAACGATCTAATGCGTTTAATATACAGAGTCTACGGTAGAAATTACTGAGGAAGCGTACCCATATGTGCCAGCACCAATACACTCCAGCTTCTCGTAGGCATCCATGCCCCGGGTGCCCCAGTGGTGCTTGGGCAAGTGGAGACTCATGGCGCACCTGGACACTTCGATTTTCGTAGTAAGAATGAATGACGTCATGTCTGATTGGCTGATAATTAAAATATCACCGTATGATCTCCTTTAAGTTCGACAATTACTTGAGCCCCACAAAGTCAAAGCTCAGCTTCGTCACCATGGGGCTCTGGAGGAAGGCGCTGACGTCCATGAACGCGACGCTTCTGAGCTCCAAGCAGTGTACGATGATTGCATTGGGCTATGTGGTAATATGTGCGAATTGGTGCTGATTGTGGCGGCGTTTTGTGGCTTCTGTGTCGTGACATCGATAGCGTTTGGTTTCCAGCTTAAGCTGCAGCCCGAGAAGGACATTTATCTATTCAACGCCAAGGAATCTGTTGCCAATTGGACTGCATCCAGTGACAGATCGATTGGAGGTATACTATTTCAAGCTAGTTCTCGCTGGGTGGTGCTGGATGTCTATGTCTCCGGTGTTACAGTAGCTCAAGTTGGTGTTTGTAGGCCTGTCCGAGTGTAGGTGGGGATTCTACAAAGGCGAACGAGAAAAAGAGGTTACAGACGAGGTGCAGGTCTCTAAGAGACTTATTCACCACGTGAAGAACAAGGATAATGTTCCTTCAGGTGAGCTGGATTGTTGTCGAATGGCGATAGTGTCTGTACTAACTTATTCATAGCGGTATTTGCTGGACGATTGAGCATGGATTGCCAGCCGACAGAAGTGGGTGTAGTTCGAAGTGGCTACTGCGCGGTGCGAGCGTCTGTGTCGCAGGAGCTACTACTCCATGGATACGAAGGAATCACAATGCGAATTATGACGGACGGCCGCGAGTACCGCATGAACATGCAAATGGAGAGCTGGAATCCCTTCAACTTGTACATGGGTTTTATCCGGACGCCACCCAATGAGTGGGTGGATGTTACCGTGCGTACTTACACTTTATTTCCTTCTTCTTTTTTCTTATCTAACGTGAGTTTTAATTATCTGCAGCTGCTATTTCGCGACTTCTTGTTAACGGCCAAGGGCTTCGTGAAACTCGACGATGAGACAGAACTCGATCCTTCCAAGCTCAAAAGCGTACGAGCTGCTCGAACTCACCAGATGCTACTTAGACTAACCAAAATTTGTGTTTATTTGTTGTTTTAGGTCGGCTTTGCAATTGCTGACCAGAAGGAAGGCGACTTTGAGCTGCGTATCCAGTGGATTAAGGCAGTAGCACAGTTAGGGCCGTCAGACAAGGACAATTACAACGATGACGACGACGATGACCGGTTCGTGGCGAGATTTCAATGGCTACATGTGAAAAATCAACTAACTCGACTTGTGTTGCTTTTTAGCTACGATAACTCCAAGAACGCTAAGGACTACTTCCGGAAGCCGGCAGATTTAGTCATTTAACAATGTAAAGCGCTGCTAGCATCTGTGAAATCTCTTTGCTAATGGTAAAAATGGCAAGGCTGCGGCAAAGGAAATAATGAATCTAGTTTTGGCACCTTGCGTAATGTTTCCAATGTGAACAAGCACGTTTGTGTATATCTATCTATCATGGTGTTTAGTGCTCGGTGTGCTTAGACTTCGTCCTCGTTCAGCAGCATGTTGGGGATGCCGTCGATGATAGGGAAAGCACGACCTGACTCAGGGCACACGAGCTTTCCCTGCTTCACATGCACCTCCAGCAATGCGTGGTGGATCTTGCGCAGCATTTCTTCGTCCGTGGCTCCTTCCTCAGCGGTAGGAAGCGTCTCTGGGAAGCCGTCTGCAAGCTTAAGCGCCTTCGCTCCGGTCAGGAAGGCGTTCCAATCCAGTTTGGTCAGCATTTTACGCACAAACGCGGCTTGGAAGTCGCAGGCCACGACTTCTACCTCCTCGGCCTCAATAGCGAGAGGGTAGCCATTTTCAACGCCCTTCTTGTTGCACACGAGCAGGTTGTGTGTGATGAGACGCATGGCAATGAGAGCTGGAAGGGACTCGCGTTGTGGAGGTGAATGGAAGAGGTGTTGAACCGAAAATAATACTGTAGTACCGGTATTCCTATCTAGTTTTCGGTGTATCCTAGCTTAGGCTGCCAATTTTCGGGTGTGTAGCCATTTGTTATCGCTGTGCTTTTACTTATCATGAAGCACTACGCGTTTGGTGTATTGGCGCCCTTGCCCTTCAGCAACTCGCCGCGTCTTGCCATGATTCAGACAAGTTTTTGAAGATAATATTTACTCCGCTCTGGTATTTATGGCTCAGTCGAGTTTGGCACCTTGTACACGGCTTACCGCAAACTCTTTTTGACAATTTATATGTTTTGCTCCCACGTGGAAAAGAATACAAGTAACAGGATGATGGAGATCATGCCACCGAACATAGCAAAGATAATGCGGCGCTGATTTCTTCGATTGAGCTCCTCAAGTTCGTCGTTATAATACGGACCGGGGTCGATCTCGAGATCAGGGCGAATTCGGTACAGTGCCTCTTTCTCTTCGAATGTTAGACGGCTGCATAGAACAACAATCAGCCATAAAATTCAATACTTTCATCCTCTTTTCGTTCGCTTACCGTGGCTCTCGTCCGATTGAAGACGTGCTAGCGTGGATACTCTGTGCTGCCTGCCGGTGTGCGTGGTCTAGTACGAACTCTACGGACGCGCTTTTCCTTAGTCCGTTACCGCTCGAAGTCTTGCTGGCACTCATGCGTAAAATCGAATTCCGGCGTTGCATTGATCCATATCCCTGTGGAGGGTCCATTCTGCTGTGGTCGTTGTTCTTTGAGGTATGTGAGTTACCAGATAGTAGTGCAGTGGTGACGCCGTCGCGAGTGCGTAAGCCGGGCTCTGAGCGCACCGCTGTGGTAAACAGTGTCGGAGATGTCGTCATGGTGGACTGGGTGATGATACTGACAGCGTCTGGTCCCGTGGGCACCCACGGATAAACGAGCTCGGCGTTGGGTACATGTTGCATAGTGGCGGCAGCTACTGCCAGTTGAAGTGGCGGCGGCTTGACAATCAGAGCGCTACTCTCTCCGTTCACAGGACTGCTTCTGCTCGAGTCCTCCTCTTCTGGTTCGTCAATATCGAGGCGGAGATCACACACGGGAAGCGCCGCCTGCGGGTCTGCCATCGTCTAAAGAGCCTCCGAGGAGCTAAAAACTGTCTGGATTCGAGCACGAGAAACGTCGCACGCGCCGTGATGTGCGCCACATGACGAGAAGGTTCTTTGCACATCCGAAGCTGTCATGACACTTCAAGCTGCAAAATTGTCCGGTCCCGAATTGCACCTCCTTACTTTTGTTGGAGCGAATTTGCTGTCTTCATCCACACGTATGAGAACCGCCTTTGACCTTTTGAGAACGAGAAGATGTGCGCACGTAGGGGTAGGATTCCTTCTCGGAACGAGTAGTATTAAACTTCAAGTGAAGTATTATAAATTTAATCAGCAATTGTCGTGAATTAAATGTCTATCTTTGTTGGTTTGAGGCTCTATTGTTTAATTTAATGTGCTTCTCCGGTGCTTTTGGGATCAATTGACCTTTATAATTGTTTGCATAACAACAACAAAAATGATCGCTCGCTACAGTTTTGAATATTGCTAAATGCATTCTGGTTTTTGGGGAGCTAATTGTCAAACGTAGCAGACGAAGACTTCGATTATCGTCAAAACTTGTAAACTAAAATAAACACAAAAACATTTCAAAAGATAGGAAATGTTTAAGTAAGCTCCCAAAAAAACAAAAACACCTGTTGTCGAATTTGGCTGGCGCGAGTCATTTGCAACTTTTGCAACGATGGAGCAGTTCGACGGCGACGCGCCGCGCAACCACGTGGAGGCGGAAGCTCGCGAGGAGAAGAAGAATCACCGCAAAGACAAGCCTTGGGATAGCGACGACATTGACCACTGGAAGATCGACCCATGGCAGGACGAGTTAGAGGACGAGAAGGATACCGGCAAGAAGATCAAAATGCCTGGTCTACTGGAGGAGAGCTCTTTCGCGACGCTCTTCCCCAAGTACCGCGAAAAGTACCTGCGTGAGGTCTGGCCTATTGTCACCAAGGCTTTAGATGCGCACAAAATTTCCTGCGAGCTTAACCTGGTGGAGGGTAGTATGACGGTACGCACCACTCGCAAGACCACGGACCCGTACATTGTGCTCAAGGCACGCGACCTCATCAAGCTACTAGCGCGTAGTATTCCTGTGAATCAGGCCGTTAAAATTCTGGATGACGATGTGCAATGCGATATCATCAAGATTGGAGGCCTCGTGCGCAACAAAGAGCGCTTCGTCAAGCGCCGTCAGCGTCTTGTTGGGCCTGACGGAGCCACGCTCAAGGCCATTGAACTGCTCACGAACTGCTACGTGCTAGTGCAGGGTAACACCGTGTCGGCTATGGGCAGCTACCACGGTCTACGCAACCTGCGTAAGATCGTAGAGGATTGCTTCGCGAATGTGCATCCGATCTACAATGTCAAGCGCCTTATGATCAAGCGTGAGTTGGCTAAGGATCCCAAGCTCAAAGATGAGAACTGGGAGCGTTTCTTACCTACATTCAAGAAGCAGAACGTGCAGACCAAGAAGCCCAAGAAGGTCCGTGAGAAGAAGGACTACACGCCGTTCCCGCCAGCACCTACAGCCAGCAAGGTGGACAAGGAGATCGAGAGTGGTGAGTACTTCATGAAGGAGCACGAACGTAAGGCTATGAAGAAAGCCAAGAAGCACGAGGACAAACTACAGGTGCTGCAGAAGCGCAAGGCTGACAAAATGGCCGAGTACGCTGCCCCCAGCGAGAAAGAAACCAGCAAGAAGCGCAAGAAACAGAAGGCGGAAGCTCAGGAGGAGAACAAACGCGCTACTTCCGTTGAGGCGCTCAAGCAGAAGTTCCTCAATCAGAAGGTGAGTGATAAGTTGGACCCTTTGTTTCTAAACCGAAGACTTTTGTTTCTAATTTTTGTTCAATTTTGCAGAGCGCGAAGACATCAGACTCTAAGACTGCTGCTTCTGTGAACGATTACTTGGCTGTTCCGTCCAAGAAGAAAGCAAAGAAGGCTGACGCGTAACTAGACTCAATCCATGGCATTTCTTTCCTCAATTATCGTCATTTTCCACATTTCTAACCAACGGTACTCTTTTGAAAACCATGAAAGGGCGTGGATATTACGGAAAGTCAAGCGAGCCGGGATCCGTAAGTATCGCAAATCAAAAGCAGTGCTCCATGTCCGGGCATTAAAATCAGAGCCATATTCCAGTTTTGCAACGCTCGCTCTCGTCTTCTTCGCGAGACTCGGACGTCAACGACGACCGTAAACTGCCCAAACGGTCGCCAGAGCTGGAATCTGCCAGTTCTACCGGTGCGTTTCCAAGCAATGACCCGGATAACAGAAGATACGACGGAGAGTAAACCAAACCAAAAAGTACAAGGCGGTCTCGAGAATGCCGATGTGCAAGGAGGATCTGATGACTTGGAGCAAAATACTCAAAAAGTGAGCATCAATGGAGAGCAAAAATATCTAGAAGCTAGTGAGAAAGCTGCCGAGCAGCCAGTTGGACTGGTGCTGGCGCTCTTTTACGACGGCTTCGTCTGTCGTCATATGACCAAAGAAAATGAAGGCGTCGAGGGCTTCGCTCAGCCTTACGATGCTGAATCCAGGTGGGTGGATACGCTTTTGCTAGTCAACGCGACTATTAGAGCTTCAGGACTAAAACGTATCTATTTGATCTTTTAAAGTTATTTTCTAGCCTGTATCGATAACGGACGCGTCCCTGAAGGACTCCCCGAGATGGTTCGCAAACGTCATTTCGGATCCTCTCGATTCTTTTCACGTCCTTGATAACATGTTATTGTACGACGTAGATCGCATGTGCACACTACAATGGCAGTGTGGTCGCTGAAATCCGCGACTACAGAGAGTTGCGAACCGCCTTATGCCCAGTATCATCCTCGTTTTTGCCTGCTGCGTCGGCGCAACTTCTAACAGACTCTGAAATTGAGTCTGGCTGTCGTGTATGGCACGCGATATTGCTGCCGGGTAAAAGCCCGTTGCCGATTCATCCCCAAGTTGCTCCACAACTGGAGCCACCGACACTACAGTCGATGTTTGACCACTTCCCGGATGTCCATCCGAGTGAGTTGGAGACGCTCGCAGTGGACGCCAAGAGACAATTATTACAAGAAGAAGACGTTTTGCTTTCGTCTTCATCGACAGAATCGTCATCTCCGCCAGATGACGTGCGAGGGTTTAGCTATTTCTCGACCGAACCGCGTGAAGATGACAACAATGAGGGACCGACTAGGACGCCAACTACGCGTTCGCGCTGGCATAGTCGGTCGGAAACTTCTCCGCCAGCTTCATTATTATCTCCTATCCAGCGAAAAAGCGCACGGTCCACTTTAATTGGTCAAGAAGAGACTGTAACCAAGCGTTGTAAACGACATATCCGGACCAAAGTGAAGGGATCCAAAGTTGATCAGAAATGTGAACAAAATGTCTGTAATCGGAAGAATGATAGCGCAACCAAGTGGCATGTTTCGGGTGCTACTCGTGATCACGAGATGGAGGAGTGCGAGTCGCCTAGTTGTCGACATTCTGAACCTCGTCGTGGCTACAGTGAGCTGCTGGGCGAGCATACGGCTCAAATCACACCACTCCCAGCTACTCAATTATTCTTATCGAAGTTGAAAGGTAAACGACGACGGCCAGACGGCAACGAATTGCTGTACGGCAAACCTGCGTGGGTGACGATCGCCCATGTTGGAAGATTTTTTCGTGCTGCTACACGTCTGGAACGTGAACATTCGCGCTTCCTTCATGTCAGAGCTCTTTCATTCCTAGTGCGTGGTCGATAGCTGTGACTTAAATCTACAATTGCTGCTTTGTAGACGAATGCACGGCGACTAATGCAAGCAGAGAAGACGTCTCCTGCAGACACTGAAGTAGGTTTTTTTTTACGTGATGCCATTTACTGTAGACTAATTAATCTAATTATGTTAGCATGTAGCTGGAAGCATGCGATATCTCGCGCGACAGCTTGGTGATCTGTCCCGACCAAGTGACGTGATTGCGGTGGCAAGTGCTAGAGATATGAGAGCAGCAGAAGACGAAGGACGGGAGCTGCGAGCGCCTGATTGGGTGGATATTGAGGAACAAAGTCCCTCACCGACGTGGCAGGCTTCGGTTGCGTTAGTATCACCAGCTAACGAACCTACTCTTCTGTTTGGGTCCACTAGCATAGACCCAGATCAAGAGAAAACCCCGAGGAACATCGTCGACAATGCTAGCTTGATAGGGGATTACCAACCCACAGCTGCAACGCCACATTTCAATGCCTTCGACGAGGATGGCAACCTTCAACTCCAATCTGCTTGACAGCGCTTTATTTATACTGAATAAACGCACTAGCACATTACAATAAGAAGGCAAAGGTACTCCTCCTGTTTGTACAGTTCGATGCCACTTTTGGTGCCTATTATTTAGAGGCAACAAGGTGACCGTAAAGTCCGTCGCACGCGTCTTCCAGCAGATCCAATACGTGGTCGAAGCCACCTTCGTACCATGGATCAGGCACACGCGTGGTGTCCTTGAAATTTTTGCAGTAGTCGGTCATCATGGAGATCTTCTGCTTGGCGAGGTCACGGCATGGTGCGCCACCCCAAGCATCCGCAGCCTCGAGCATTGCCGCCTTGTTCTTGTCCTCCATACAAATGATGTAGTCAAGCTCGTCAATGTCCTGTTTGTTTAATGGCCGCGAGCGAGACGTCATGACGTAGCCACGCTTCTTAGCTTCCTTAGTCATGCGGGAGTCTGCTGCATCTCCCTCGTGATACGACCAGCCACCGGCGCCATACCAGTTCGGATTGCCGCCGCCAGTGCCGCACGAGTCGATGTGAAACGATGATGCATCCGCCCCTGCTCTATTGGCCACAATACCTTTAAGCACCGCTTCGCCTGCCGGGCTACGGCAGATATTGCCAAGGCACACGAACAACACGCTCACCATATTGAAATGCTAGACGCTTGCAATTTGGATACCTTGTGTACAGAACATTAATTTGCGTGCACCACGTCGCTTCTACAGCAATAACGGATCGCAGCAGAAGGTCGGGGCAACTATGGGCAAGAAGAAGCGACGCGATGACGGCGCCGGCGAGGCTGCGCAGCGGCGCATTTTCTGCTATTACTGCGATCGCAACTTTGATGACGAGAAGGTGCTGATTCTGCACCAGAAGGCGCGTCATTTCAAGTGCCCTGCCTGCCACAAGAAGCTTAGTACCATCAGCGGTATGATCATCCACACCCAACAGGTGCACAAAGAGACGCTTCAGAGCATCCCAAACGCTAAGCCGGGCAAAGAAAGCGTCGACGTCGAGGTGTATGGCATGGAAGGCGTACCAGGTGAGATTTCACTGGTTCAATGCGTTGATATAGCAAAAAATATTCAAGTCAAACGGACAATAACGTATTTTACTTTGCAGATGCTGATGGAAACGTCCCGAAGAAGCCCCGGTTGGACGCGCCTATGATGGGCGGCTATCCTGGTCGAGGGGTGCCGTTTATTGGTGGCCGGCCGCCTCCTCCGATGCAGTTTCCAGGCGGAATGGCCCCTCCTGGTGTTGGAATGCCGATGAGGCCTCCACCTCCACCTCGAGGTTTTCCTGGGGGTGTTATGCCGCCACCTCGTATGGCGATACCACAAGGTTACCCTCCGTACGCTGGTGTGCCTCAGCTGTGGGCAAGAGGTCCTCCGCCACTTGGAACTGTGATGTCACATCCTCCAGTTGCACTTGGTTATCCAAGCCAACCGACACCGATGGGGATGCCGCCAGGAGCTCATCAGGGTGTGGCAGTCAGCAATACAAACGTGTTCGATGGTGCCGCTGAGAAGGCAGTGAAAAACGACCTGGGACTGGTGTATGCCGACGAAAACGTATCCATGGTACGTGTCTAATATCTCTTCAAGGTGTTGTGTGTCTTGGAACTAATTTTCTGACATGACAGGAAGAGAAACGTGCACTTCGACCGAAATACGCTTACAAGCCTCTGGGATTAACTGCGACAACGGGTGGAAACGGAGTGGCCTGAGATGAGTGGCACGTCTGCAGTGGAGCCGACTAACAAACATACAAGTATGGTACGCTTTAAACGCATTGATGAATGGCTTAAAAGAAACACCCCTTTTACCTCACTTACTTACTAGTTGTTGATGGCTAACTACCGCACTCACAAGCGTGCGAACGACGTCTATGTGAGTTCTGGGATTGCTGGTAGATATCGAGCGGTCTTCTTTTTGTGATTCTTATTTGTTATTTTGATTTATTATAGCACGACAGACACCAAAAATTTGTTGGAAAACGCAACTTAAACTCGACTTGTTGACTACAAGTCTGGATAGCCACCATATTTGGAGCAGTAGCTCTTGAAGGTCGCAGACACGGGACTTGAAATCTGCTCCAGCTCGTTCTCTTGCTCGTTGTAGTCATCAACAACATTGTTGCTGACTTGTACGTCTGGCTCAACGTTTGCTTGGCTCCAGTTCCACGTCGGGCCAGGTACGTTGATCTCGATCCTGTTAGGTCGAGGACTTCTGCCCACACTACCGGTGCTGCTAGAGAATGAGGACGCCGATTGAGCTGCCGGGTTCTCATTATTGTTGGTCGTAGCAGTCGTATTATTGACAGAAACCATGGACTGGAAAGCTGCGAGGTTGAATGCTCGTCTCGAACTGTACCCATTGTCATCTCCGCCAACGCTGCCAATGCTCCCAACTGATCGACTGTGACTCATCCAGCGAGTCAGCGGATTATTACCAAGCGAGTTACTGCGACCGACCGAGCTATTATTGTTACCAGGTTGATAGGGTATTGAGCTGCGTCTCGCATGGGCTGGAGAGTCGTAAGCGCGAAGAAACACGTTGGTCGGGGACGCCACAGAGTTTCGGTGCTCCAAGATCTCCTCTGGTAAGGATAGTGCAGCTACAGGGCGCAGTGGAGGTGTCATAGGAGGCTGTTGGTAGCCTCCAGCTCCTTCACTGTAATGGCTTCTTAGGAACGAACGCCGAATGATTCTCGTGTGGGTCTTCACTTCTTCCTGCGTCACATTGCGGTGCTTGCCTTCCTGTTCACCATTGCTGGCGTTAAGATCAACGAAAATGCCAGTGAGACTCATAACCAGCACAAGACTCGGCATCGTGAGTGGAGTAATGACGAAGAGAGACAACGCCGGGAACGTCACCATAAGAGCCAAGAGTGCCGACCCACCGCCGTTGGATACCGAAGAATTCGTCATGCTGCTGATCTCCACGAGCGAAAGCCAAACCAAGTAGAAAGCTTGACCGATCGTTGCGAACTGGAAGAGACGAAGCAGCAACTTCGGACTGTTGAACCAGAATCGGTCGTCGTGGTGATGCAGTTGTCGATGACACAGAGCTGACATCTGCATCCGGATCACAGCACGGACAGCTAGCGCTGCAGCCTTGAACTTCTTTGGAGCCTTCTTGCGTCGATTCTGAGCCCCATCTTCAGCGGGATTGGAGTCGTCCTCGGTTGAATCTTGGACAGAGTTCGGTGGAGAGTCGGCATCAACTAGTTGGTTGCGTTTACGGCCTTTGGTACGAGCTCCGGAGCCCTTCATCACTTTGTCGAGACGTGCTTGGATGTCTCGGTTCGTGATGATACGAAGACGGTCGTCAACGATGCCACGTAGGATCTTCAATACTTTAAGGAAGATAACGACGTTGACAAGTAGCAACGAGCCGCCAACGCCAATGAAGATCCAGTGATCTTGATCAGGGAAAATAGACGGCAACAGACAAATGACGAGCAGGATGAGGAAGCCACTTGGATGGATGTTCGTCATGTGGTACAGCAAGTTGCGCATACAGAGCACATGGTACTTGGCATACGTCATGCGATTCTCTTGCTCGTCTTGTGTTGGTCGGACGCCGAATAAACGCTCCATCTCCGCTGGGTTCTTGTAAATGTAGCCACTTCGATTTTGACAAATATTGTAGGCAAGGATTTCAAAACTTTTCCAGAGACTCCACTGCCTGCGGATATTGAAGTGGAAGCACCAGCCTTCCCGTTGATAGCGTTGCAGTAGTAGACTGTAGGCACGCGATCCCATGACCAGATCCATACCGGACGGAGCTCTTGCTCTCGTTGTCGTCGTACGGTTCCCTACGTCAGCATCGGAGCGCAGTTGAGCGCGCATGGCAATGTAGTAGTCGTCAGACGGCGTGTCGAGTGTGCGCTCGCCATCGTCCATGAAGCTGCTGCCGGAGCTGTACGGATTTAGATCGCGAGCCAACGAGGACGCGTCTCGGATGAAGGAATGGCGCATACGACGACTCCCGCCGCAGTCGTCTCGATCACTACTGATAAAACTGGGATATTGTGGGTCGTACGTGTCGTCGTGGATGTCACTGATGCTCTCTCGACTTTGATCCGGTTGGTTTTTGATCTCCCAGACGAGTTTAGGCACGACGGTACCGATGAAAAGAAGTAGTAACACAATGACGATGAAGTAGATCATCGTTAGGAACACGATGTAGTGGAAGAACTCGTAGAAATGCAGTTGTTCCGACGCCGTGAGGTTGTTCAACGCCAAAGACTTCAAGGCTCCACTTGTGTTTAGCGTAAAGATGACCATGGACAAGAAGCCCAGGATCATCACTTCCTCAAAGATGCGGTTCACAATCTTACGAAGCTGCGGACACTTGATGGCGGCGCGAACGTGGTGGATCAGTCGGTCCACCCCGATGGACACGGCCACGATCACAGTCAGTAGAAACACGGCAGTGCGGAGGTTCTCGTGCAGACATTGCGTGTTGCCTACGCCCAGGAACGAGTTCGAGTTGTTGCAGTACGGGTTTCCCTCTTGGCCTCCTCCAGCCAGTAGTCGTTGCACGTCATTGTGCATGTCCAGAGGTGTCTTCACTACTCGGAGCAGCGTCTGGCCGCTGACATTGTTCAGTGTGAGCAGCGCGGCGAGCAACGCGGAAGACTTGACAGGCACGCGAGCACCAGTAGGACGAGCTCGTCGCCGCAGTTTCCCTGAGGTGGGGAGAGCTGCGACAACGCTCATAGTTATGTGGGCGTTTTGATCACTGGAAGGTCGCAAATGTGAGCAACAAGGCAAAAGCAAAAGTGATGTCTGTGCCTAATTTATTAATAACAATCGCTTCGTTGTACACCGCTTCGCCAAGCAGAAGGTAAAATCGGTGGTTACAGCTGCTCCACAAAGTGCGGTGCGTTCGGGCAACGGCTGGGCTGGTCAACGCCCCAACGCCGCCGTTTGCCTTCTTTTTCACTGACCCACAAAAAGTCATCTCGCGCGTCTGGCGGCAAAATCCAGACGCTCGAGATAGGAAAATTGACCGCAGGCAATGATACTGTATCGAGTTTTTTCGATGTGTCCATTGCGACTGTGATTTGGAGAAGATTCCGTTAATTACTAGCGTGGCTGCTGACAGTATGCGCAGAGGACGACAGCGGAGCTGCACTGGGCTGGGCACGAGATTCGAAGCGATGCTCGACGAAAGTTCGGCGTCGCGTCTCCTGGACTAGGGCGGCAAAAGAGCAAGTACCTGAGCTGAAACGCGTCATTACTTGGGTTGCGGATCAGATGCGCGCATAAGACCAAACTGAAGCTGGTGCAAGCTTCTTCAGCGCTGTTGATGACGTCGGACGAATCGGCTTGTCGTCATGGTTTCGTGCAGACTGCAACATGCCCATCTCCCTCTAACGTCACCAATCGTTCGACGCTGAGCTGTGTTAACGAATGTATCTTTAGTGTTGGTTGGTGACACAAATTAGGAAGTGCTTAACGTCAGTGGCGTGCATGACCGCGGCCGACGGCGGTGTTTTCGACCAATGTACATGTGCCACCGCACTAACGACGACACTTCCGGGTAGCGCAAACACCGTCTAACGCTATAAAGGAATTTGAGGCTCTTACTCCCGAATTTGCTCGACAACCACGTACCAATAAGACTAGTGTCGACGCACGCCTGCTGGACGCATCTCGAGCTCACATTGAGTCCCTGGGCGACAAGGCCGAAGACGCCTTCTACACTATCGACCTGCAGCACGTTGCGAGTCAATATCGACGCATGGTGACGCATCTTCCGCGTGTGCTTCCCTTCTATACCGTCAAGTGCCACCCGGACACGCACGTCTTGGCGCTGCTAGCTAAACTCGGTGCTGGCGTGGATTGCGAGTCAATCGGAAGTGGCGATGTCACTAAGCCACGGAGTACCGCCTGAGCGCATCATCTTCGCCAACACGATGAAGCAGCGCTCGCACTTGCGCTTTGCTCGCGAGCACAACGTGCCTCTCACGGTATTCGACTCGATGGACGAGCTTGTCAAGATTAAGCGCGAGTTTCCCGAGGCGAAGCTGGTGTTGCGTCTACAAGTCGACGACTCCAAGGCGCGTCATCAATTCGGACCAAAATTCGGTACTCCAATGGCTGACGTCCCGGCACTACTGGAGACAGCAAAGAGCCAAGAACTTAACGTCATTGGCGTGTGTTTCCATGTCGGTGTCGGTGTCGGTGTCGGTGTTCTAGAAGCAAGTGCGTTTGTTGACGCGATTGAACGTGCCAAGCAAGCGTTCACCATGGGTCTGAACGCAGGATACAAGTTTACACTACTGAATCTTGGCGGTGGCTTCGCTGGTGACGACCTGGGGCCTGTCACTTTTGAAGCTGCAGCACGAGCTATAAACGGTGTGCTAGATCAACTCTTTCCCGAAAGCAGCGGGGTGAAAATCATCTCCGAACCGGGAAGATATTTTGTGTCAGCGTGCGCCACTCTCAGCGTCAACGTAATCGGGAGAAAGGTGGATCCAGAGCTCACCGTGAGTGCACAATCTTCCGCGGAAGGAAACGCTGATCTGCCACGTTACATGTACGTAGTGAACGACGGCAGACACGGATCTTTCAGTACGCCACACTTGTGTGTGGTGTCTACTCCCGTAGTACTGAAAACAGCCAACGCTGATGAGTCGAAAGCTGTGCCGTGCAGTGTGTGGGGTCCGACGATGGACGGCAAAGATGTCATTGTCCGAGAGACGTAACTTCCCGTTCTGGAAGTTGGTGACTGGATCGCATTTCCCAGCATGGGAGCCTACAGCTTCGCGACAGGCTCCACCTTTAACGGATTCTCACTACACGGAGAGCTTCGAGTAAAACCCACAGAAAAAAGCTTATTTAAAGCCACAAATAACTTTCGTGTGACCTAATCTGAGACCCACAATAGAATCAAAGCCAAAACGCACGAAACGGCAATTTGCGGATACCAAGGGATCATCAATCGAGCTGTGATAAAAACAAATTGACGTTGAAGTCAGAAAGTTATTTTATTAAGTTGCAGCACAGTTGCGCTAAATTTAGGCAACTCAATCGGTTCATTCTCCAAAAACGCGAACAGCCCGAGCACGACCGCTCCGGCCAGATGCACGACCCGTTCTTTGACGAGGTACGCGCCCTCTTTTCGCGAAGCGATCATCTCTACACGACTCCTCTAACTCTCCTCTTCATAACGGCATTATTCTATCTCTAAACTCTCCAGGATGACGGAGAATTCGACGATCTGTATGGGAATCCCCGTCCGTCTGCTTCCTCTTTTTCTATAAAGCTGGAAACCCGTAAGAACGAGACTCGTGTCGTCCCTCCTGTGACGCCAGGAAGCCGTCCGTCGACTCGTAGCCCTTTGGCTTCTAGCAGCGTCGTCTCCAGGTCGTACGTAAGGGACAGAGCTGGCTCGACAACGAGCAACTTAACGGACCTGACAGCCTCAGGAAAGCCCGATAAACGCCGCAAACGGCGCGGAAGGCCACGACGTAAAAGCAGCCAGGAACTATTCGATGTCCAGTGGGAATCCGACGTCCGTGTGGCCAAATGCGGCCTCTGTCGAGCGGATTTTTCGCTCGTGAAGCGTAAACACCACTGTCGTCACTGTGGGCGCGTCATGTGCTCCGATTGCTCGTCCTTCCTGTACTTTGAGCTCTCACACCGCAAGCACAGAGTGTGTGTGCCCTGCAACAACCAGCTACTGGCTGAACAAGACGCGTACGACAGGGAAACGCTTGCAGGTCAGCGAGAAACGGGTGTAATGGACAATTCCAGTGAAGATGGACACCGTCTAGCGGCCGCAATGACTCCAATGTCGTCTACAGAGAAGATGAGGAAGAATCAGGACAAGAAAAGCGAGAAAAATGGACAAATATCACAAGTTCCAACTCCAAACCCGCCGCCCAGCAGGAAACAAGCAGAGAAGAAGCCGTCGAGCTCGCTATTTGACGGTGCAGACGACGATTGGTTCACGGATGTACCGAAACAACAAGCGAGTACTCGTGATAGCGAAGATAGCGACCGTGGCGGGTCGAAAGGACCAGGATGGAGAGATCGTGTCAAGGATACGTACACTGTCACGAGTGCGAGTGACGCGGTGCTTGTGCCCATGGCTGGAAGCACTTTAACCGCTGGAATTACAGGGAATGGCTACATCTCCGACCAGTTCCGGTACGATGTCAGTGGCCCAGGACTCGGACATGAAGACGATTTGTCAGTTGCGATGCCAAGACCGAGACAACAGACCGCTACGACGTATGCTGACCACAGTGTGAAGTCCAGTCGACTCACTGGGAATGGCTACTATTCGGAGCAATTCCAGTACGATGTGAGCGGTCCAGGACTTGGCCATGACGATGACCGATCGCTTGCGATGCCTCGACCCAAGCAACAAACTGCAGCTGTGCCATACAGTTATGACGACACCAGACAGAGCGTGTTTAGTGGCACAAAGCCTCGAGAGGCGACTGTGAAGAAGGAAAAGAAACCTCGAGCACGCGGGGACGAGAGCATGACGATGGATGAACTAAACCTTTCGTACTCGTCGGAGGACGAACCACGTGTGGCCATGCCGCGTCCTACAGTGACGTCCGTTGCGTCTACGCTCTATGACAAGGACGCTGATAAACTGGTTGTGGATGACTCGCCTGGTTTCTTTGAAGCTACTGTTGCGGAGCGAGAAGCACAACGCAAGAAGGACGAAGAACAACAGCGACAACTTGCAAGTGATATGGCTTGGGTGAATAGCTCAGCATTGCCACCGAGTGTGCCAGCTCATCGCTTTTCAAGTGGACAGGAGTCTTATAGCATCGTGGACTTGCCGTCACATACGTCAAACTCTCCAGTTGAGAGTCGTCAAGGCAGAAATGCTGGAGAGATTGTTGGAAATACGAAGGGAGGGTTTACTGGAGCTCTGAAGCGGTTCTTCGGCATGGGATCAAAGGAAGCGAAGAGGACGACTACACCGCCCAAGACTGTCAAGGCCACACCTGCTAGACCTGCAACAGAGAAGAGTACTGACAAACACAGTGAGGAGAAACACACGGACGACGTTGTACCGGATGAACTAAAGACAGTGGAACGTCACACGGTGGTGGATTATCACGGAGCTACTCGAGAAGATTCAGCTGCACAGGAGAGTTTTCGATACACTATGCCAGCGTCTGTCGTTGCTACGGGTGCTAGCGAAGCTTCGATGCCGGCGAGACTTGCTGTGAGTGAAGAGTACGAGCAAGTTCAGCCAAAAACTGAGCGTAAGCGTCGAGGTACGTTTGATGATCTGTTTGAGTCTCCTAAGAACAACGTAGGTGGCCACGCAGATCGAGCAGCGAATGGCTGGACTGCGCGTGTTGGGGAGAGTACAAGTGCAGCATCTGCAGCTCCTGGAGTTGGAGTTTCTCGCTTTGATCGACGACGATCAGTTGATGAAGCTGACGGCTTTACGCTTGGAGATGAGCCACAGCCAGTTCAGAACTCTGCTCGGACTGATGACCCTATTGAGGCATGGAGACAGTCGGCTGCCATGTCGATACTGAACAATCGAAGCGATACGAGGCAATCAGAAACGTCTGCGTTTACGTGGAGCAATGTGCGGTCAACTCCGGCTTTGGGGACAGCGACGTATGCTGTTCCAACGAGTCTGCAGCCTAGCGCGTCATCTCCGTACGAGTCTCTTGATACACAGGCTGCTCTACTTGGGAATATCATGGACGATCTGAACCGTAATGCGACGTCGAAGCCAACTCCAGGCAAAGAATCTGTTGACGATTTCTTTGCCGAGTTTGAAGAACCTAACGACTACGTGTTCGACCCAGCTACGGGTGGATACGTAGCAGCTCGAGTCCCACCACGGGCTCAACAGGTCAAGCGTTTAGAGTCGCCGAAGTCGCGGGCTGACAGGGATATCTACGAAAGTCTTGAACGTGATTACAACACTCCAGTTGTTGTGTCAACTGCTGCTACTATCACGTCGAAGAATGATGATGGCGAAGAAGTGGAAGACGAGGTTGCGGAGATTATTGTGGACAAGATCAGCTCTCTGGAGAGCGAGCTGGCGGCGCTGAAGTTGCTGATACGCAATCGAAAAGGAAGTGGAGGAAGTAAGCCGCGTGTCAGTCATAGAACTACGAGGCCAAGTGTTCGCAAGCAGAGTATTTTCGACAACGACAGCAGTGAAGAAGAGGGTGGCAAGAAGAATGACTCTGTTCGACCTGTGGCGAAGAGGGAGAGCAAACGAAGACCTCCCAGCAAGAAGAAGCCAGTCAAGAAACGCCGAGATTCATTTGCAGATCTGTTCGAGGATAGTCCGAACGAACAGGAAGGTCTGGGTGGGGCTACTAGCTACGAAGCGCTCTTCCAGACTGGAGCTAAGACGGCAGAAGCTAATAATGACGAGGACAGCGATGACGACGCAGGACTAGCACCAAAATCGGCTAAGAGACGGCCGAAGTCGAGGCGAAGATCAAGTCGAAAGATTAAAGCTTTCGTACCAGGTAAAGAAGGCTCCAATAGCGAGCAAGAGTTCACGTCACTTAAGGGACGACGTGGTAAGCAATCTCGACGGAAGGAGAGCGAAAAAGTGGAGGATACGGTAGCGAATTTGACTTTGGATGACGCAGAAGAGAAGCTGGTTGCGGTTAGTGTTGTGCCTGTTGCTAATCCCACGAAGCAAACCGAGGAGGAAGACCCGATTGATGCTCTGTTCGACACGTCCAATGACCGAGATGTGGCCAAATTGTACGGAGGCGACGGGCTTGATGAAAGGCTGAGTATCGAAGCGAAACTTGCGTCGACTCTGCCAAGTACAAGTGCGTTGTTGACCCAGGCTTCGTCGACGTCCTTGACGGATGACGAACCGACCAGTACAGCTGCAAACATGGAGTCTGTGGCATCATTAAGCCAGATGAATAGTGGCTTCTCGTACTCTGTGGATTCGTTGAGCTTGGAAGAAGCCGACGAGGAAGAGGAGTTTTCGATCAACTGGGCGAAAATGCGGAAAACCAAGTCACGAGGGCGTAAATTTCGCAAGTCGGGCTCATCAAAAACCATCGGGGATGCTACAGCGGAGAAGTCGACGGAAGATACTGTTTGGGAGACAAGCGCACTGGATACTAACTCGGAATTCAAGCTGGACGGAAGTGATCTTGCTGTTGAGGGCGAGGTACGAGAAGCTCCAGCTTCTCTTGCGGATACAACTTCCAACTGGATGTCCGTCACCACACTAGAGGAGACTGATGATGATGTGGATTTGAAGTCTCTGTTGCAGTCGGAGGACGGTGAGCCTCTGGAGACAGCTGAAAGTGCCACGAAGAATGAGGATGAACGTCATACTATTGCTGATACCGGCTCGCCTCCTGTCTCGATAGCTGCACCGAGCTCCAGTTTGAACGAGGTGATTTCAGCTGTGGAAATCGATGTACCACTCTCCAAAGTGAGCTCTGAGGAGTCTGTTGAAGCATACACAAGTCAGGACGAGAGAGAAGCTAGCTTCGACGTCTTCGACAAGTCTGGAGACGTGAGTTTCCTGTCAGCATCTTCGTCTTCGTCTTTGGACCTAAAACCTCTTAATCATGATGGTGGAAGTGAAGACGAAGAGAAGGAATCTCTCTCTGACGACGAGGCTTTCAGTTTTGAGATCAAGACGCCAAAGAAGCGGTCTTCTGTTGCAGACATACCTACAAGTATCGCCAGCAACGAGCCATCTCTTCAGTCGACGCCTTCAGATGAGAACGTGGAGCTCGGCAAGTACGCGACATCTTCAATTGACGGCAGTCTTGAAGATCTTGAGGAATCCCCGGTAGATGACGAGCCAGTGTTAGGGAAAGTGGAGTCTCAAGCGTTCGACACGGACTGGCAGCAGATGCAGGCAAAGGAAAAGGAGCGGAAGAAGCGACTGCAAGTCAAACAACGACAAGCGCAGCGTGACAAGGTACTACGGAAGCAAGGAGTATCCTCCAAGTCGCTCTCGAACAGCTCTGCAACTCCCGGCTCGACTAAAACCAAGAAGAAGAAAAAGGAGAAAGGCAAGGACGACGCAGCGTCATCCTCTTCGCATCACAAGAAGAGTCGAAAGCATCGTCATCGAGACAAAGCAGAAGAAGCGTCCGAGCCTCCGCGATCATTAACTGAGCTGTGATTTTTCAGACTTGAACAGTTACGGAATAGATACAAGCGTCCCAGTCTCCATGGACCAGGTACATTGTCAGAACCTCAACATTCGGTGCGTTTGAGAGGCTTTTGGTGCATTGCGAGCAGCCACAGGCGATGGACAGAAGGGATAATGTCCTCCACAGCCACACGATCACTTGGGTTAGCCGCCCAACCTGCTTCAAGGATCTCCGCGCAGCCTTTCGGGATCGTGGGAAGTAGTGGAGGTCTCTCTCCATTCTCCACGGCGCGATAGACTTCCAGATGCGACTTGGCTTCCCATGGACTCCGACTTGGCACCATGATCTGCCACAAGGTGATCATTAAGCTGTACACGTCCACAGCTGTACCGTATCGTGCTGTCTTGCCGCCTTTAATCATCTCTGGAGCCATGTAGTCGACGGTACCGGCAATCGTCATGGTGCCATCAGAGCGTGGACGCAACAAGTTGGCTTCTCCGAAGTCTGCAAGCTTGATGAGGAAGTCTTGACCCACTAAGAAGTTGTCAGTCTTGATGTCACGATGCAGTAATGGAGGCGAGAAGCTGTGCAGATAAGCCACAGCGCGACATGCATCCAGCCACGCCTTGAGTTTCGCTGCCAGTGTCCAGATCTCAGGGTTCTCACGTAATGTTGCGTCCAATGCGCCGTATTCGCAGAACTCGAAGATGAGAGAGATAGACGGTGGGACTACACAGAGACCGAAGAAGCGCACGACGTTGGGATGCGACAGCTGAACGTTCAAAGCTGTTTCCCGGGAGAATCGCTGCACTTCCTCGTTTGTGACTTGTACGTCGGTGTAGATCTTGAGTGCGATGGGGACACGGGTGTTTCGACGTAGCGTCCCACGCATCACAATGGACGTAGCACCTTGGGCGATAATGCAGTCCAAAGCTAGAGCTGAGAAGTCCACAACGTTGTGTCGGTGCTCCTCGATCATGTGGTGTACGTCATATACCGAGGTGCGAGTGGAGAAATTCGTGATCATGCCACGCTCCGAGAGTAAATTCACGTACCGACGCATTGCACTGGATGACGCACTTGTACCCGTTCCGCTGTCATCGATAGCCAGCCAGTAGCGAGTATCGGCACGTAGTGAGAGCATCACCGCTACGACAGTAAGCGAGTCCAGTCCCGTGGCAATACAGTGAACAATCGGCAACGTGGTGGCTGCATCCACATGCGCAATTCCCATGACGGAACTCAAGATATTAGCGAACGAAGTGACCACAGCAGTGACGAAAAAGAAGTCGAAAGTGGCTCGCGCGTGGAAGACGAACTTGGCCCAGAAGTAGAACAGCAAGAGCAGAATGTAAATGACCATCGCGATCGCGTCTGCAAGGTCGTGGCCAACCTTGTACAACGTCATGTAGCAGATCACTAAGACGACACACACCGCGCCAGAGTACGAGATGGCGCGAAGAACGGCTTCTTGAGAGACACTACGCTGGATCATGAGCATCGGCAATAGCTGCAACACCCAGACGGAAGGCATGGTAACTACACTGCATGGGTAGTTGGGGTCGTCCTCCAATGTCAACGGCTTGTACGTCTTGTCATTGTCGCTCTTGTACGCTTGGAAGCTCACGAAGTACAACACCAATCCAGCAGCTGACAGCGCAGCGATCGTATACCAAATCGCTTCGTAACACGGAAGCATAAACGCCGACTCTGTCAGTAAAAAAACATGTTAAAAACAGTTAGATAAGTAATAAAAACTACATAAAAAACAAAAACGTACTGAGGTTGGAGCTGATGCTGCATGGTGCACTTCGAAGCACACGTTTACGACTGCGGCTGCAAAGCAACCCCATCCACAGTGCCACGATGAAAAACACGACGTTGTTCACTGTTGGGATGATAACTCCAGCCAAATACGCTGTCGACGCCGTGTAGCTTGCCATACCTCCAGGTAGAGCACAGCGCGCCACCATGTGAAGCTGATCGGGTGTGGCATCCGAAAGGACCTTAGCAATGGCCACAGCGAGCGCGACACCAATCACCGCCATTGACAACGTCACGTTCAGTTCGAACGAGTCCCAATTGGGCATCAAGCGTCTCCAGAGCGACACAATTCTGTGTCTCAACCGCCAGCGATGTATCTGTCGGTTCTGCCACTTACAGCATCGCCGCAGTCTCAAAGCCCAGCGAGCGCCACGTTTTACAGGCTCCATGGGTGGAATTCCGTCTAGAAAACTGCTGCGTGACCTGGTGTTCTCACTAGGCGTATTGTGGCCCAAACTCTCCCCTTCTAACACCTCATTTCGTGCAGATGCGTTAGTGGAGCTCGTGAGTCTGCTACCGCGTCCTTCGCCTTTCTGTTCCAGCACTGATTGCAATATCGATGAGCCTGCAGGTTGCACTCCTAGTCTGTGTCCTGGGTCCTGTGCTGCAACCTGTTGTACGTCTGTGTCAATGAGAATCGAAGCTTCTCGGGTGGGCATAATATTGGCTGGAGTGGTGAAGACGCTGGCTCCAGGCATCGGAAACAGGTCGCTGATGGATTCTCGACGTCGCAGGTTAGCGCGATGGCCTCCACCTTCGCTTCGGGTGCCGTCGTCATCGCTGTGGGCTGTCGGTGTAGGCGGGTATAGACGACGTAAAGAATGCAGAGAATGAGGCGTGCGGTACGGTTCGGGCCGGGTACGTAGAGTCCCTCCGTCGCTGTGTGTACCGGGAGAGTACTGGCCGTTGCTATCCAGCAGCACGAAGCTCGAGCGCGGCGATGCCGCGGCGTGGTCCTGACCGGGAGACGGCATGCCGCGTTAGAATTCGAAAAGAGACTTTAGAAATGCTGGTCAATGTATTGTGTGTAACGTCATTTTTGTCGGTAAGTACCGTAGACATTCGACAATGAACTGTACTGTCGTAGATAAACAGAAAGCAAGCTACAATTGCGGACTTTATAGAAAGGGCGTAAACTTTCAAAAATGTACAGTGTGGTTTTAAGTCCCATCACCGACTTGCAAAGTGAAACTGGTCAGTCTTCCCAATCAAGCACTATGACGAGCCCTTCATCATGTGGATGAAACTTCTTCAATCAAGAATGCAGGTCAAAAGTCATTCACTCCGTTATCGCAAAACTATGTGGCAAAAAGGCGATAAAAACATAAAAGCAAACAAGTTGAAGTGCAACAACCTACTTGTTGGCCCCCTGGTTGTGGTCGTTGATAGCCATGACGAGATACGCCGTGGCCGTCTTCAGGAACATGTTAAGGTTGTCATGCAGCTCTTGCGTCATGGTGGCCGGCGCCGCACCCGCTAGTGGGTCAACCTGGCCAGTAGAAGCCATTGCTGTAGCTGGCAGCAATTGAGACAGAGTGCTGGCCGACAGCGAGGCCTGAGCGGCAGCTACAGCGTTGATAGACTCCGTGTTCAGCTCGTCCTGGACTTCTGATCGTTGGAGTGTTCCCGTCAAAAGGAATTCACTGACACTTGCAAGCTCCACTTCATCACTAAAATTGTCTCCTATAGCAGTCACAAAAAGACACAAAAGTCTAATAAATATACAGCCTTGTAGTTCAGTCAGCTACGTCTGATCGTACCTGCGATCAGACTGCACAGCTCGACGTGAGGAAAGTCTCCGTTCTTCTTAAGTTGCTCGAGTTCTTGTTTGTTCTCTCGGTGCTCTTGGATGAGCTTGTCCCAGTCCTTATCGCTCTTTGGGAACGCATCGAGATCACCCGAGAAACCAGTCAATTGCTTGAACTGCTCGTACGTTTGCATCAGTTGCAAATACTTGTCCTTGAATTGCTCTACAATTTTTTACATTGTACCAACAAAATTAAGTAATTAACTAATTTATCCATCTCTACTATCAACAAGACACGCACCTTCAGTGAAGTTGGTCTTGCAGTGCTTGTTGAGCTCAGTAGTGGCTTCAAGGAACACTTGTTGGGGTTTGGTGGCTTCCACGCTAGCCTGAGCTTTTTCTCGCTCGATCTTTGCTTTCCAGCACAAGAACAACACCAATTTCATCTCGTTCGGACCCCACGTAAACAGCCGTGCTCTCTTGGTCTCAGATAACTGTCCAATCGTTCCACTTGAACGCTTGGCTGTCCTCGTAGTCGGAGTTCCTCGAGGCGAGACTGTCAGTTCGTCCCTTTCGATAGCAATACGACGGCAAATATCGCAATGAGGGAAGCCAGACTTCTTAAATATGCTTAGTCGGGGGGCGCTGTCGGGCATGTCAAGGATCAGTTGGTCCCAGTGCTCATCGCTCAAGTTGCGCTTCCCGCCCACGTCGTTAAATAGTTCATAGTCCATCATTAGGCGCGCATACTTAGACTTCAGCTGATCTGTAGCGCAGCATGTTATTAATGTGAACAATAGTGCTTTACTGTGGCTGCATAGTTGAGTTATGACGTACCAACGTTGAAGGTGCTCTTGCAACGATCATTGACCTGCTCAGCCACACTGTCCCAGCCCAGACCCTTGAGACCTCGGTCTGTGCGCAGCTTTGGGTCTCGACGTGTCTTTTCGAACACATCGAGCAGCACGCGCTCCCTGGCGTGATCCCACACAGCTCGTTGGTAGCCCCACGCTTGCTTCATGGTCTCTCCACTCAATATTGATAAGAGATCAAAATGCGTGGTATTTTAAGCTATTTGACAGGTAACGGTCTCCATGTAGGCTGTTTCATAGGTTTGTCATTGATTGATTTACCTTCAGCTTTTTGTCGACTCAATTACTCACAGATTATCCTCACGGCAGAGCCCTCGTCGCTAGCTGCACTAGAGCTCTCTCTGTCCGTTGTGATCGTTGATGAGCATCACCAAATACGCCGTCGCCGTCTTCAGGAACATGTTGAGGTTGTCGTGCAGCTCTTGGCTGAAGACGGCGGGATTTCCTGGTGCATTGATACCAGGAATCGCCCCTGCAATCTCCGACTGTCCATTCTCCGAGGACAGAGCCATAGAAGTCACTAGGTTGGCAGTAGCTGGCAGCAAGTACGAGAGAGCACTAGCTGACAGTGAAGCTTGAGCACTCGCGATGGCATGAGCCGACTGACTCTGGCTGATCAGAGTAGGTGCCGGCAACTGTAGTGCTCCAGTCTCCAAAAAGTCCGCAGTGGTAGTGAGGCCCATTCCATTGGGCTGCGTGTCGCCTGAGATAGAAAAAAAAGCGTTAGGGGCTGATAAAAACAATAAATTAAAACCTTGCACTCACCTTTAATCAGACTGCAGACTTCAACAAACGGGAAACCGCCGATCTCCTTGAGTCTTTCCAGTTCCGTGTAATGTCCCGGACGCTCGCGGAGAAGTCGCTCCCAGTCCATTTCGTCTTTGGGGTTCGTGGCGAGATCTCCGGAAAACCCTGTGGCGATCTTGAACTGATTGTAGCGCTGCATCAGGTCCTCGTACTTGTCCTTGGCCTCCTCTGAGCATATCACACCATCAGAAAAAAAATGTTTATAACTTCTTGATAGCCCACGTACTCTCGTTTAAATTGGCGGTGGAGAACTTGTTGAGCTCCGCGGTGACGTCTGTCCAGCCTTGTGGCGTCAGTCCTTCTTCTCCGAACACTTCTTGGTCGTTCTTGGCCTTCCAGCACAGGAAGAGAAGCAGCTTCTCCTCTCGGAGGGTCCAACCATCGCCAGCACGAGCTTTCTTATGGTCTGGCTGTCCATTATCCGATCGCGTTGCACGCTTAGTGCGCGGCTTGCGCTCCGCCTTAGGCTTCCGGCCTGGTGTTCCCTCCGTCTCATCTTTACTTGCAGCAATACGGCGGCAAATGTCCACGTGAGCGCAGCCGAGCTCCTTGAATTGACGGAATCTGGCCGCGTGCTCAGGTCGAGCAGCGATAAGCGCATCCCACTTCTCTTCACTGAGAGATTCTTCGCCTCCAACCTCCTTGAAGAGGTCGTAGTCCATCATAAGGCGCGCATACTTGGATTTGAGCTGGTCTGTCAATTAAATTAAGTAGTTTTTAGAATTATTGTTATTTTAAATTCAATTACTTACCAATGAGGAGCGATGTCTTGCAGCGGTTGTTAAGCTCCGTCATGATGTTTGTCCATGTGCTGCCCTTGATACCGCGGCCAGTGCGCAGATTCGGGTCTTGGCGCGCCTTCTCGAAGAGCTCAAGCAGCGTCTGCTCCGTTGCGGGCTCCCAAGCAGCACGTCTTGCGCTCATTTTTATTTTTTCACTCTGATGGCTTTCACCGGAAAGATTTTTAGGCTGTTTGACAGGGAAGGTATCGTGGTTTTATGTATGTAAATAGGTTTTAGTGTCATTCTCGAGCTTTTATGGACAAGCTGGCTCGACGCCATATCAAATTGACGACTCATCTTCATCGCTTCTTTATGACGTTACCGCTTGTCGACACACATTGCCACTTGCACGACGAGCGTCTGTGGTCCAGTGACTCTCCATCAAGCCGTCGCGCGTTTGAAGACGTGGTTCATAGAGCTCGCAATGCTAATATTACTCATGTCGTGTCCTGCGCCACTCACGAACGAGATTGGCGTGTCTTGGAGCTGTTGATGGAGCAGCAGAAAGATGACAAGGCGGTAGCTATCGTACCATCTTTCGGTATTCACCCCTGGTGGGCTCAGGATCTGTGGCCGGCGACATCGGACAGCTTAGATCCACTTCGGAATGTATTGACGCGCTATCCAGCTTCGAGTGTAGGACTGTTAAACCTGATTACAACTTCAACTTGCAATTTCTTGACCATTATGACTTGACACAGGTGGGAGAAATTGGCTTGTGCAAAAGTGTCCGGGGTCGACAAGTGCCACTGGACGTGCAGATGACTGCGTTTCGAGTGCAACTGGAGTTGGCGGCAGAGTTAAAAAGAACCAGCGTTCTGCACTGCGTGGGGTACCACGGCAAGTTGTTGGAGGTTTTGCAAGATGTTGCAAAGGGTGGGAAGTTGCCTCCGATACTTGTGCTACACTCGTATAGTGGTCCTCCAGATATGATACGGTCGTTCTTACGGCTACGCGACACGAGAGTTTTCTTCTCGTTGAACGCCAAGCAGTTGACAGACCCGCAAATGAAGAAAGCAGCGGCATGTTGTAAGGAAATGCCGTTAGAGTCACTACTGCTTGAAACAGACGCACCAGATCAAGCTCCTTCCGCTGAACAAGCCGAAAAGGTTTTCAATCGTGAGGCTCTGGACGCTAAAGGCTTGCCTTTGTTGCTCCAGCAGAGCTCAACTGACGTCAATGAGCCTGTAATGGTGAAGCTAGCACTACAAAGTGCAGCGGAGATTCGAGGTGTTGGCTTAAACGATCTAGCTGCGGCAGTATATCAAAACTGTAAAACTGCTTTTGGGATCGACGACTCAATATTAAACTGAAACACGAAACAGGATTGTCAAGCTTAAACCGCATCCTGCAGCCTAATAATCTCTTAAATTGCAGCATAGTCCATGTCACTGTACAGTAGTGACTGTAACATTGGGTCAATGTGGTCTGCAGAATGCAGGATAAAACAGGATAAGGAACTTTTTGTAGTCAAAATCAACTTAAGAGCTCACCTCGGTCGTAGTCGTACTGAATCGTCGTAGCCCGCGATTTGATCTTCGAGATCGCTAGCACAGCGATCGTAGCACCACCGACAAGGAGAGCTGTAGCCTCGACTGCGACTAACGCTCCTCCGTACGGCAGAGTGAGCGAGTGGCTTTCGGTGTGATGCTCCGTTGTTGAGGCTTTGACTGGCCTCAAGTCACGCGGCTTCGTCTCCACTGGCAGTGGCACGGTCTTCTCACTTTCTAGCGATGCAGACACCACGACGTCGTCCAGGAGTGTCGTCTCGTTCTCATTTGAAGTAGTCTCAAAAGCCTCCGCGATCTGGAATTCTGTCTCGGAGGTCTGAGTCGGCAGGGCAGCTACATATCCTACAGCACCGAGCAGTAGACTCACGGCTATCGCTGCGGTTCGTGCTCGTCGTTGCCGGCACATGATCAAACGCAGAGTGATCCTTCACCCTAATTTGGACGGACAGGATGTAAAGATTGAAAAGGCGTCGAACCCCTCCACATGACCCCCAATACACCGATTTTAACCCTTATGCTCTATAGTTAAGAGGAGGGGCCGTGCGTAACCATTAAAATGCTTAATGGCTTCGGCGAGGCTTTCGGCCTCCACCTTCGGTTCGGCCTAGTAAAACCTCGGTAAAAAACTCGATTCATCTTCGGAATTGCATTCAGTTGTGCTTGCGCTGTTGTCCATACAGTCTGCAGCATACCCGTTGAAGTTGACTACTGTTATAAACGAATATCTTAAGGTGTTTCTCCGCAGTGATCGTCCCGGATATCTGTCGTTTCCGTGCTCAAGTTGATGTTTGGAGGAAGCGGTTGTGGTGGCGACCTAATACAAGCACCGAGTGTTAGATTTGATGAATGTCGGCAAATAATCGGCTACTCGCCGTACCTGAAATCCATTGCTTGGCAGGTTGGGTCGTGACACTTCTGGTAAAAGACACGCTGATCAATGTCCACAATGAACATGACATTGTTGCTCTTGTGTGGCCGCCTAATATTCGCACACCAGCGATTACGTGCCATGTGATAGATAATCATCCACGGATACGGTTTAGCCGCCTTATCCTCAGCTTGTTCTTGGGCATCTTCTTGACCAGGTAACACTGCCAACATCGCTGAATTACTCGTCATTAGCATTTGAATCGCTCGAATTTCACCTTGAACGCCGCCCGTCGTAGCTTGAGAGCGAATGAAAGCATCCAACATGGGGTAAACGGATCTCCGGCATTCCACTGGTGTAGAAGTACTCTTGGTTCCAGAAACGTTAACTTTCTGGTTGCGTCCTAGCGTAGATGATGCTTCACAGTGCAGTAAACGGTAATCCTTGGTTGTAAGCTCCAGGGCTTCAAGAGATGGGTACGGACACACCAGAGTGTTCATGAACAAGTCGAAGTCAAGCTCCGTGTCAGATGAAGCATTCATCGAACGCAAGACTACCTGCTTCTTGAACTTTGACGAACCCAGCACCCGGAACATGCGATTGCGAGTGTACACGCCCGTATCAATAAAAAGCTGTTTCTTGTCAACTGGGTCGTCCCCAGACTCAGTATTAACGAGGAATGGCGACAGGAGATCGTCGGGTGTCTCTAGTTTATCGGAGGTGCAGTCATTCAGGTCCACAAGATCGGATATACATTCGCGTACAAACTGTTCACAACATCAGTGTGAGCTTGAGTCGAATTTTAGAATAACTAGACTTGTAGTTCGTACTGCTCCAGCGTGAAGATTGTTTGTAAAGAGACTGCCATCAGGAAAATGGAACTTCGTAAAAAAAAGTGTTAGCTTTTAGTCAAAAGTAATTGTAAAATTCTCGTTTCTGCGCGTACAATGAGATGACGACTGAATTTAGCGGACGTTGAGGAGTCCAGGTGGTAAATATCTTGGTGCTGGACGTGAATGCCATATCTGCGCTGTAACGAACGCACGTCAGTATTTTTTTTCTTAGCAGTGTTTTGGCTCTTGTACTTACGAAAAGCTGAAGTTGTAGTAAGGACACTAGTCTAGCCACAAGTTCATTACCGTCCACGTGCAGATTAATTTCACGTTTGAACTCCAGATCAAAGTAAAGTCGGCAAGGTACGCCTTCACGTATGATCTCGTAGACATGCCGGTGGTCGTCGCGGGTTTTCTTGTAGTTCTTCCAGAATTCAGTTAAGCTGGCAACAAGAAAACGCCGTTTTCCGTCACCTGCACTCTCGAAGGAGAACACACGAGGCGTGTACTCGTCATCACTTCCCTTTCCTGATGATACGTCGCGGGTGGCTCTGACACGTTGTCTGAATGCTGTGACTTGATCAGCGAACTCAAAAGCTTCTTGTTGTCGAGGGAACGACGATGAGATCGGCGCTGTGCCTTCCAGCTGGCACAGTAGTGAGTGCGAGACTCTAAACTGCAGCTTCTCATAGAATGAGTGCCACATATTATCCGATGCACGTGGGTTACCAGTCACTGTCGACTTCACAGACCCGTAAAACGCTTCCGCTGACAACGTTTTTCTGCGTTTAACCATCTCCCCAAGCTTCAATCCCGTAGCACAGCGACTCATTTCTCGCTTGGCAATACAGTTTTTCGCTGAGCTGGAGAGCTGTACTTTAGGGAATGCTGTATGCAAAGCAGCTAGCAGCTCCTCCGCTACCTCTGTATCATAGAACGTGTCTTTATCTTGGTCTTCTGATCGCACTTTGCCACTTGCTACTGGTCTTAACGCCACTCGACGTACTCGTCCGAAGAAATACCCTTGTTGTGAATCGTCATCCACATCTAGAACAACCAGAACACTGGACACGAAAGGCGACGGACTGGTCGGAACAGCAGTGAGCAACATTTGACAAAGCTCAGCTTATAATGTAAAGTTTAAACTTAAGTACTGCGTACCTGTATATGGAGAAACACGATAATGCACTAGATGGCAGCAACATACTTTGGTTTTGCTTATTAACACCAGGTTTAAAGTCTTTTGCCAAGTAGAGACCTTGCTTCGGTGAGCTCTGGCTGGCCACAGATGCATTAATAGCAGCAGATTTTAACCAGATCTGAAGGCTGAAGGGGATCACATCGAAATCAGACTGCTCTGCATCCTCAACGACATGTAGGGGCGTGCCTAGGGCTCCCGTCCAGACGCGACATGCCTCGCTCTCGAATACTTCCTCGCACATCAAAAATGACTGGATACGATGTTTCATTGGACAAAAATGAATCGGACGAAAGGTCGTAACGAAGATGGCTACATTTGTGATACATCGAATCTTCAAGCAGTCTTCGAGTCTCATGGAGGCAATCGTGTTGGATAATGGCTCTGGGGTGTTCAAGGCAGGATATTCGGGTGAAGACACGCCACGAACGACGTTCACAACGTGTGCGGGGCGCGTGAAAAACCCGGAGTGGTTTGCGTCACAAGCTCCGAATTGGAAGGCTGATCTACGTGACCGCGAGACGTTCGTAGGGGCCGAGTGTCAGCAGTATCGTGACTTCCTAGAGCTCTCGAATCCAATCAATCGCGGGATTGTGGACGACTGGGACGCATTGGAGCGCATGTGGGAGTTCGTATTTGCTCAGGAGCTGCGAGTAGATCCTGAGACTGTAGCGTTGCCTGTACTCTGCATCGGCTCACCTTCTGGATCCAAGAAACAGCAAGAACGCATGGCGCAGCTCATGTTCGAGTCGCAGAAGGTTTGTGGCTTCTACTTCATGCAGCAGTGTGTGCTTTCATTGTTTGCATCTGGACGTACTCGAGGACTAGTGGTGGAAGTGGGTCACGGATCGAGCCACGCGATCCCTATTTTTGAGGGTTACGCGCTGCCTCATGCTGCGATACACTACAATGTTGGTGGCGTGGATATCAGCCATCGTCTTCACATGCTGCTATCCAAACGTGAAGTATCTTTCCACTCATTTCCATTACATACGATTGACCAAGTCAAAGAGGCGACTTGTGCGATGGGGAATAGTACGGACCAACAAGGACAGAACCAACAGGACGACGCGGGCAAGCCATTCGAGTTGCCTGATGGTACGATATTGCAGGTAGATCGGGTCACTCAAACGATGCCAGCAGAAATACTCTTCAAACCGCATGAGCTTGGAGATGATCATCCACTGCGACCCGACAAAGGACTGCACGAATGTGTGGCTGCGAGTCTTGCCATGTGTGACAAGGATCTACAAAGTGATCTGCTAAACGCTGTCGTGCTCGCCGGGGGTACGACTATGCTGCCTGGGACCTCACGTCGATTCCAAGAGGAGCTCCAGTCGGTTCTACCTGGTAGCGCTCTGAACGTTGTCCCGGATCCAATAATTCGGGAACGAGGCTACAATTCGCAGCGGAAGATCGCTGCGTGGGTCGGAGGGTCCATGTTTGCCTCTCTCGACACATTCCACGACATTCACATCACGAAACAAGAGTGGGAAGAGTATCACGAAGCCATTCTGGATCGAAAATGCTTCTAAATCTAGCAGACACTTTAAAAATAGGATTTGGTGCGCGTGTATAATGTCTTTTTAAAGGGTTACAGGCAGCAGCCGACATTTAGAAAAAAGTTAGACACAGAAACATGGAACGACAACTGGTAGCATGAGTGTCCGAGGTCTCGATAAACCCCAGTTCGACTCAGATGTGGCGTCTCTTTAGCAGCCGCAAGGCTGGCGCATCGCGTACTGCATGAAGTGCAGCAGCAACATGAACATCATGACGGTGTTGAGGTTCCGATCTGTCCACAACAACGCATGTGGTCAGATTCAGATTTACAAAAGCGTAACCCCTGGGAAATGACAGGGTACGTTACCTCCAAACATGTCGTGCTCGGGCTGCGCGGGCGCCTGCTGGTTGACCGAATTGGCTTCAGCGTCCGTCTGACGGTTGCGTTGCGAGCCCGACACGGAGCATGAAGGAGTGGCTGCGTTCTCCATAGCAATGGACTGGACAAGAAACAACAGGGATAATTGCTGAGTGAAGAGTCGGAAAGGGATTGTCAGTGACTGAATACACTAAAGTGAGCATTTGATATTTGTAAGAGTCACTAAACCGGGTATTGCTGGGTTACTATCAAACATCTTAACCAACGAAAATGGAGCTTCCGAAGCGCACGGGGCGACCGATGCACCCTCTGTGGGCGCATTTCCACCGCGGAGAGAAGCGTAACCGGTATCACTACCACGCATACTGTTCGTACTGTGTAGCTCGTCACGGTGCTGATCGCGTACCGCCAACGCGCGGTGTGTCCACAGACATGCTCCGCCACCTCGAGAGCTGTACGAATTGTCCTCGTAAAGTGGTGGATGCAGTCAAAGATCTTTGCAATGGACGGGAGCGAGCGACACACACCAAGAAGAGCGCAAACACTTGCTCTAGTACCAGCAATGTGGACCAAGAATTGCTCTTAGACGCCGTAGCGTCAAGTGCCGCACCAACGATGGAGACGTCAGCAGATGACGCGGCAGGGACGGAGGACGTTTCAGTAAGCGGCAAGAGGACAGCCAGTGAAGCGCTTACAGACGAGACGTCGTTGGACACTAGTGGACACGCACACAAGACAAAAAGTGGACAGAATGCTACCGAGTTTTTGACAATATCGACTAAACGCGGACGCACGGAAAGTAGAGACCCAACAGAGGAGGACCCTTTATCGCGATGGAGGACCAATTTGCTGCAGATGGCCGTGGCCGCAGGCATCCCACTATCAGCTTTTCACAAGCGAGAATTCCAAGAGTTACTACAGGTTATGAGCCCTATAAAACTGGAGAACTACGAACTGATCAGCAGTGTGGCCACTCCAGCGTTCCTCGAAGAGACAGCAGCCAAACTGGCAGATAGTCAACTGGATCACGTAAAAGAAGGCAGCCTCAATTCGACGATTAAAAGCGGCCTTACGCTGAGTGTAACCTGCTGGCGTACCCTGGATCTACAGCAACTAGTGGCGTTCACGCTCGTGAATTCCAATGGAGACGCCGCCTGTGTTCGGGTAGAAGACATTGCAGGACATATATCACGACACTCAGGTGGCGACAACGACGCCACGTCTCCCATGTCACTCCTCCGTCCAGCTCTATTGCTGCCACTTGCAAACGCCATTGAGAACGTTCTTCAGGATCTCAGCGACAGGAATATCTCAGTCATGGGGATTGTAGCTGACTCAGCTATCGCATTAAGTGCTGCCAAGCGAGTTTGTCAGAGTGCACAATGGCGCTCTCTACTAGTAGTTCCGTGTATGTCTGCTCTGTTGACGTCACTAGCTGGCAACGTCTTGACGCATGAAGCTTATCGTGATGCAGTTGGACAGCTCGTGGAACTGGCTGCGTATTTCTCGAACGCACAACTGCAGACCTCTTTGCGTGTCATGTCCGGAGACGATGATGCACGTATCCCCCTCCCGACAAGAGACCACTGGTTCTCGTTTGTCGCTAGTCTGACTAAGGCCTTGCACTACAGCGACGCTATCACTGCGTTATGTCAAGAGGAAGGAGACTCGTCTCTGCCGTTAACACTGCGCGATCTGGTGCTGGGTAACGACGGTCAACTGTGGAGAACTCTACGAGAACTGGCTGTGCTGCTTGCTCCATTACGTGAAGCCTACAGCCTCGTGTTCCAGTCCAGACCCAAAGTACACGTGGATGACATCACTGAATACGACAATGATGACGAATGCGCGACGACAGTGCACGGAGGCTTCACTCTGGCTCACGTCATGTACCAGCTCGGTCGGATGAGTCAGCAGTACGCAGAGCTAGCAGAGTCTACCGATATGAATGCATCGTCGAATGATGACACGACAGTCGTGGCACGTCGACTTCATGACGTTCTGGATGCGATGTGGCAACGCTATGATCTGTCGACGATGGTACTCGCGTACGTGTTCGACTTCCACATGGACTTTGAACGTCTCGACACCAGCAACAAGGCGCTGCAATGGAAGTCGGTGGCTTCATATTTCCAGCTCTACTTCCAACGCTGGTTCCATCCGTCCACGGTGACGTCCAGCAAAGTGGAATCCATCTTGAATGCGTATCAACTGCGTCACTTCCCGTTCGATGTCGACACGACAGATTGTTACACGGATGTTTCGTCGTTCTATTCGTTCGTGTCGGATTCTCATCCGGAGATCTGTGCACTTTGCTGTCGTGTGTATGCTGTAGCATTGGCGTGTACTGATCTTCGTCGCGTAGTTGGCGGTATCGGCTTTCTTCCTGCTGTTGCACAGACTACTACGCGTCCTCACCAAGTAGAATTGTTACTTCACGTAGGTCTGGCAACCAATTTGAAGAGAACAAGTCGCACCAACAGCATTCTACCGGATCTTCTACAAGCGAGTCGGCCGGAAGAATTACTCTGCAGTCAACTAGAGTGGGATCTGTTCGCGAGCGACTGGAGAGACCTGCTGGATCACGAATTCGCGGTGGATGAGCTGGAACAAACGCAACAGCTTCCAGGACACGACAGCCAAGACGACAAGAGACACGACGTGCCTAGTTTGTCACTCAACCAGCTCCTTTTTGAGGCGCTTCCACCTCTCCCTGCTGCTGTTGTGGTAGCACCTTCCCCTCACGACCCATCTGGAGCCATAACACAAGCGTCAGTTGCGTTGTAAGTCCACAGATCTAGTCGAAGCACCCAATTACTATTGTTATAGGTCACGATGTGGCTTGACGCGCCATTTTCTCGCGAAGCAGACTCATCCGAGAGATGATTTTGCGACGATTCATGGCATTTGTGGTGGTCTCCAACTGCACTTGACAACACGAAAGTGCACGTTCCAAGTCTTCACTTGCTACTAGTGCAAGAACGAGGTTGTTGAGGATGGTGCGTTCCCTTTTAGTGTCCTCAATGGCGCGGGTGATATCGAGACAATGCTGGTAGCAACGCACAGCTTGATGTGGATTCTTCTTGTCCAAGTACACGGTGCCAAGGTTACCCAACGCGCGTGCTTCCACTACTTGATCTCCAGTTGACCGCGCCATTTCCTGCGCCAACATGAAGCGGAGAAGGGCGTCGTCTAGCCGCTTTTGCTTGTAAAACTCCATCCCGACGTTGAGTTCATCCAGGGCGGAGGTAGTTGGCGTGATCGTCGTCGCCGGAGTTGACGCTGTGGGGTCAAACGACCCGTACACGTCCGCGTTTGGAGCTATCGGCAGCGACTTTGGTGGTGGCGCTTGTTCCTTGTGTGTTGACACTTTATTACTGAGTGATAGAGCAGCGAAGTCTCCGTAGACGTCAGCGCTGGCAGGTGCGGTCATGGGTGGAGGAGGTGGTCCCAGTGATTGTTCCCACTGCGGTCTCTTGTCCTCAAACTCGTCTGCTAGTGAAGCAAAGCTTCCATAGTCGTCGGTGGCTGAGTGTTTGCGGCTGTTCGGGGCATCGGCAGTTGTGGGTTTACTTACGGCGACACTGGCAAACGATCCATACGCCCCAGTGTTCGCAAAACCCGATTGGATGGTAGACGATGGCGATCTTGAAAATGCAGTGGCTTGTCGTATTGCTGCTTGCTGGGAATCGTGCGAATAGGTGGACGCTAAGTTCGCGAAGGAGGCGTACTCATCAGAGACAGCAGGTGTACGTTGAGCTGTTGAGGGTTGTGCTTGCTCTTGTGGTTGTCGCTGCTGTGCAAAAGCTGCAAAACTTCCGTAGTCGCTAACGAACGGTCTTGAAGCAGACGAACCTTTCCCATCGCTGTCTTCGTAATGGCAAGTGGACGGTGGATCCTCCACACGATGCACCGTAGGCGGCGCTAATGAATCCAACGTAAAACTTGCATAGCTATCAGAGATCCCTCCACTTGCGTTGCCAGCGTTCATGTTAAACATTGGCGTATTGAGGAACGAAGATTGCGACGGTGGAGTTCGTGAGAAAGTCGCGTTGGCGGGTGGCTCTGGGTTCCCAAAGGATTCCGCACTAAATGCCGCATACGAGTCGCTCTGTTGATCCTGTATAGCTCGTACCGCCGCCAGTTCCTGATTACACTTCGAAGAGAACTCCGACGCCACCTGCAACAAATGTTAGCTCGTCTTTATTAGCTGAAGTCTAGCAACGTACCCCGTATTTGAGTCGAGCTGAGCTAGACTGGATAAACGCTCCAATGGACGGATACGTGCGCTGTCTAACACTTGCACGCGCACCTCCTCGTCTCACTGCCTCTGTTAGCGCATACCCTGTGGCTCCTAGATTATTCACCAGGCAATTCTTCAATTCCCGTCTCCCCGGAGTATTCGAGCTCGCCGAATGAATTTTAAGGTATGTCAGTGTGAATTTCGTCGGGTGGGACTCGGAAAACCGCACCAGAAACGCGCCATCGCTACGCTCTCGAGTGGAAAGCACACTCTCGGCCTCGTCCCTCCCGATTTCTCCATGGAACCAAGGCACCAACTCGCGGTTTATGCAGAAGCACGCCACCAGTTTGGACAAACTAAACTCGAGCGGTCCGAAGCGGGCGATGAACCGACGGAACTGCAACAATTGCAGTATGTAGGACATGTCATTAGTACTTTAAGAAACTCAAATTCACTGGTTTTGAGCTCGTCCTACGTCTTCTTTGGTCACTTGATCACTTTGGTGAGCAGTATGCGAGACGCAAAACTTTGTTACAACGCGCAATTCGTCGCGTGAGAGCTCAGACGGAAGCGACTGAGCGTCACAGACGCATAATAAGGCTGGGAAGAAGGCGGCGCGGAAGGAGACGCTCGGCTGGACGAGCTGTTCGTCCCACCAGAGCGTTCCCTGCGTTTCGATCTCAGACCTCATGACCGGTAACGAAAAAATGGATTCTGGTAATAGTAATCTGAATTGTGTGAATAGTACTTTTAATTTTGGGAAAATCGAAATCTAAAATAGTATTTTACCAATGCTATCCGAGCTTGGACGAGTTCCTGAGGCTCAGACAGATGTCGCTGCTGACGATGCTGCTGCAAGTAGCTTGTTGCTGGATCAGTGACAAGCCTCGAAGGCTGCTGTCGGATTCGCGGGCTGTTTTTAATACCGGTAAATCCTCGAATCGAGCCGTGAGGTTGAATACTTGCTTGTTTCAGGGTTGAAATCGGTGTAGAACGGTGGGAAACAGCGGGTTCAGCGACGACGTACCGAGGTGATAACAGCGATTTCGAGTCGTCTTTTGGCGGGGAAGTCCTCGTCACTCCGTTGAATTTGCGGGTTATTGACCCGTCCTCAAGCAACACAGGGGCTTTTTCTTTCGACGGCTGTTGGTGAGCTGATTCGACACGGATGTTAGGGGCTGCCGGCTTACCACTTATTGTCAGTGGCACGATAGTTGCTGGCACTAAACCGGGTACGACTGCAACTAGGGACGGACTTTCGTCCTGTTGAAATTGTTGCAGAGCTTTAGAAACTTTCGGTGGGTGGTGGTCGCTGCTCAAAATGGTTCCGAGATTTATTGGTCGTGTGGAAGTTGGAGGCTTCGGTTGTTGCTGTGAAGAGATGAAGATACCGATAGCTTGAGCGGTGATCGCATTACTGGCCCGAGGTGATGATATCGGTGTTCCCAAACGACCTTCGTGAGGGGTTTGCGGTCGTGTAGCCTGCATCTCGTGCAATTGCAGATTAATCTTGTTGATCGGAGTTGGTGCCTTGCTACTTATGATCGTTATCAACGGTGCGGTAAGACTGCTATTGTTGATATAAGGGCCATTCGCGTCGGACTGTGGTATATGCTGCTGCAATTGGAGCAGTGTATGTTGGGCAGAAAAGGGTTGTCCTGAGTTCGAAGGAGACGCCGGCACGGCCATGTTGGCTGCTGCTTCAGCAACAGCAGCAGTGCGTACCGTAAACGGTTCTCGAATGGTTCCGAAATCTGCTGCACCTGGGTTGAGTGACAACCCTAAAGCATTGGGGTCTTGTGTTCCAGTGCGGAGAGTCGACCCTAATGCTTCAATGTGGCTCACATGCAGTCCGGATGATTGAGATGGCTCGCGGGGACTGTCGGCTTTATCGGATACCGCTTAAATAATCGGTTCTCGGCGATGCTGGCTAGAGTTTGACGCGCTCCGGGACCTTCGTCTTTGAAGTGTAGCCATCCCCGATGGTGATACTGTGACGTTAGGTTTGCCGTCTGCTATGGACTTATGGATCATCAAACCGTCCATCATACCAATATTCAACACCACGCCTCCACCGCGGGAAAATATATTGGGCGAAGTCCCTCGTTGAAGTCCAGTTTGTTTTCTCGGTATCGTTCCAGCCGGATAGCTCTGCGATAAAGGTTCCATCTTGATACTTTCAGAGCCTAAGAAACAATCAGAAAAGTGAATTCGAACCACTAAAGTATAAGTAAAAAAAATATATACACTAGTTGTGTACCAGAGACTGCTGTCAGGTTGAGTGCGTTCGAATTGACTTGCACCGAGAACTTCCGCCTCAAGGAAATGTGACTGAAAGCGCCGCTACCAGATCGGCTTTGATGGTGTTGTGGCGTTGAATTCAACGTTGATTCCACGTCTAGAAGACACAATACATCACAATAAAGATCACATTCAATATTATAAATCAGTACTCACCATTCTTAATGGATCCGTCTGGTTCTTCTCTTCTCGATGACGAGAGTTTACGCTCGCGCGATTGCGATCTGGGTGAGCTTTCGTTATCACCTTGTTGACTTCGCGACTGTGGCCGCAAAATATTCAATTCAATCGCTCCTCGTGACTGGGATCTTGATGAGCGTCGACTACCACCTGGTTGACTGTGTCTCGGACTGCTAAGTTCGCTCGAACGCCGCGACTGCGTTCTGACGAGACTGTCGTTTCCGCGTTGTTTGCTTCGCGACTGTCGTCTTAAACTGGTTCTTTCATTTGGACCTTGCTCAACGTTGTGTGCTGCTTTGGTTGCAAGCTTAATCTGATCTCGATAAAACTTGAACGCTTCACTGGACAACTCTAGTTGCAAGTCCTGCTCGATGACTTCCATTGTTACCCCCTTGGACTTTTCTAAGATGTCAACATTTGACACATCTATAGCAACATAAAATAAAATACGGTAATTTAAACGAGAAACGCTGTTCCTTTTTATCAAGCTCTTGCTAAACCTTCAAGGGATTTCAATACGTGACTTTTGTTGACGACAAACGTCAGACAATGGGAAATGCAATACAATAACGAGACGTACTGGCAACAATCAATAAGCGAAATATCAACAACGGCAAAACATAGTATGCAAAGTATCGACGTACATCTTCGGGGTCAACGGTGTCGGTCCACAAGTCTACAGATAATTAATTTCAAGTAACAAACTCTGCAAATACTCATGCAATTTACATCATCCATACCAACAAGTTCGAACATCGACAGGTGAAAGAAAGAGTAGTCCAGAAAGTCCTGCTCTCCGCTATCTCGCTTCCAGTCGTCCCTGATGAGTTCTTTCGAGGCAGTGATATTGAACTCAGGCAGAATTAAGCGGTGTAAGCACAACATGTACGCCTCGTAATCATCGAACTTGAGTTTCTTCTCTCCATTTTGCAGTGCGCAGTTCCAAAGACTTGCGTAAGTGCAATCATATGGGGATGTTGTTGGAGGCTCACGCGCTTTGCCAAGTTGTCCTACAGCAAAAGAAAGAGTTAGCCTGAGAGAAATGAGTAGCTGCGGTAGACGAATCGACCTTCGTATAGAGATCCAAATTGCCTTGTTGGCGGTACGTGACCTCTGAGCCTATTGTCGGGTCGATTTCGGCCACAACATGCCTGCGAATTGCAAACTACACTCAGCGAATGACGTGTGCTTAAAAGAACAACCCGCAACAATCACACCCGTCAGCCACAAGCTTTCGAACTTGAGACTGGACGCTAGAAGCCGCGGTAGCTGAAATCCTGGGTACTTCTAGTACAGCACTGGGGATTCAACACAGTTAGCAGTCATACTGAGTCGTGCCATTCGTCTCACCTCCTTTGGTCATCGATTAGTGTCGGCACCGTCGGTGAAGTGACCTTGACAACACTTAGTAGCGGTGACCGCTTGAGGTTGATAAGCGCTCGGACTGTGCCCTTAAATGTACGCAGCTTGCGATATTGAGCTTTCAGCGAACTGAGCATCGAACCATGTCGAGGTGCTGCCGGAACTTTGGCGATACTCATAGAACTCGAGAGTGTTACTAAAGCCTCGCCTTGCTGCTGCAATGGCTGTGGTGCTTGCTGTGTGGACCTCGTCAGTTCTTGCAAATCATCGTTAATTAAAGAGTTTCTCGACACGGTGTTCAAGCTTCCATCATTTATCGGTAGAGTGCTATCATCCTCAAGTAGTTCTCGAGACATTATTGAACGTGGCGATGGCCGAGGAGGACACCACAAATAGTTAAAAGAAAAATCACTTTTGCCAGTTTCTCAAAAATAGAGCCATCATATTTCTTACTTTTTAAGATCAATTGGTCGTGATGCAGCAGGAACCGGAAGGCAAACGCCAGGGCACAATCTTCGTTCTTGTCTCCAAAATCAATCCTTCTTCACAGCCAGTGCTCTTCTTCCCCTATCCAGCCTTTGTTAAACTCGAGAGACCATGCCCTGCTGGATACGAAGGTAAGTACACTCATTTCTATTTGACTGCAACTTACTAACTCGGTCTTGTAGTCCGCGAAATGTATGGAGACGGATCACTGCACTTGTCCTTTGCAGGGACCAAACGCTTACTGTACAACGCCATCACCAACGCGCTCCGTGCTACCAACGTCCGTAAAACTGCATCTTGTAACAATTGGAACATTTTTTGGGGAGAGCATCTCAAGTGCGCTGCGTTGCTCCCATTTCAGCGTGTGAATCATTTCCCTGGCAGCTTTGAATTGGGTCGTAAAGATCGATTATGTTCCCACTTACTGCGAATGAGGAAGAGACACCCACACGCCTACGCAGATATCATCCCCGAGACGTATGTTACAGCAAATGACTACGACAAGCAGCAGTTTTTAACGCGTTTCCACGCTGAGCCAAACGCTGTTTGGATCCTAAAACCACCTAATTTATCCTGTGGTCGAGGTATTAAACTCGTGTCTGCAAGTACCCACCCAACCCCAAAGCTATCAAAGAAGAAAGCTTACGTTGCTCAGCGTTATGTTGCCAACCCGTTCTTGATCAATGGTCTCAAGTTTGATCTCCGTGTCTACGTCGCAGTAACGTCGTATGACCCAATGCGTATCTATCTCTTCAACGACGGATTAGTACGCTTCTGTACGGAAAAATACTCGACGAAGAAAAGTGATTTACAGAATCCCTTTGGGCATCTCACAAATTACAGTATCAACAAGCAAAATTGTGCTGCGTTTCAGAAAAATCACGATACACAGGATGACTTTCATACGTTCTCAAGTAGCAAATGGAGTCTGCAGATGCTGTATACCTACCTGCGTGATCAAGGCAAAGCTTTGGAGCTTGAGACCTTCCAAAAAGCACTCGAAGAATTGATCGTCAAGACGTTAATTGCGGTACAAGATAAACTAGCGTCTGCCTCCAGTTGCAACACGTTCGAGTTGTACGGGTTCGATGTCCTGATTGAAGGGGATTATCTTATGCCTCGTCTTCTGGAAGTGAATATTTTCCCGTCACTCAGCAGCTCCTCACCAATGGATAAACGCATTAAAACAGTGCTAGTCAGTGATTTGTTCCAGCTTGTGGGGATTCCATTCGTAGACGCGAAGAGAGAAACGCAGCAGCTAGAAAAGGCCAAGCTAGCTCGTCTCCACGGTATCAAGCAGCCAGGAGTCACTAGAGCGAGTCTCCGTAAAGAGAACGAAACACTGAGACGGCAACGCACACTTGACGAGTTGTCCAGATCAGCTAACAACATCACGATGTCCCAACTTAGTGACGAAGACTTGCAACTTGTAAAGGAGATGGAGGAAGAACTCCATCGCTGCGGACACTTTAAGCGCATTTTCCCTACAGCTCAATCATTTGACAAGTATTCCGAACTCTTCGACACGCTACGATATCGCACTCTGCTGTGCATGAGATGGCTCCAGCATACAAACCAAGATGGCGGCCGAAGGTTGCCTCCAACTGTGAAGAGATAAAAGACAAGATGGCTGTTTATTCTGCGACTGCCGTGTCTTGTCCATCCCCCGTATTCACGTCATCGCCGTCTGCAGTATTTTTTTCGTCTGAAACCTCCTCGTTCTCTGTATCTTTGGCGTTGAATTGGCTCAACTGGGTTTCTAACTTGGAGAATTTCTGTTGGATCTCGACTAGACTTGCCTGTACGTGTGCATCTTTTGCGTCCATTTTCTTGTGCAATTGGAAAAGCGCTTGCTCTGAGAATGCCAAACGTTGCGAAAGTGTCGACAGCTTTGCATCGATCACTCGAGCAATTTTGGTCTCCATTTCACGCTCCAATGTCTGCTGGAACCCCTTCAAAAGCGTTTGCACATCTGCTGCTCCTCCAATATTGAGCCCCGATACCTTTGCAGCCACATCCGAAGCACTGAAATATAACGTCAGTACCTAGTGCATTTTTCAACCTCCTAATTCTCACCTTGTATCGACTACTGCAACTGGTTCCATGGGTACAAATACACATTGAAGTTGTTGCAGATTCAGTACATTTTTGTCACCCGTGAGGGATACAAATTTGACTTTGAGCGATTGCAAACTTTTGAGAATATCACAGTCGCGATCACTTTGCTTGAAAATTGGCGACATGGTGAAATTCGACACCTCCGTCGACGCTTTGGTGCCTCGGAATGTGCCCAGATATACTTCACCTTGCTCCTCTTCACCCAACATATTGCGACGTGTGCCTTCGGCGTGTAGTTCTACGTGACGAGCCGAGCATTGCACCTCGAGCTGGAGCTGGAGACAGCGTAGAGGCTGTGGCGACCAATGCAGCGACATTTGACACGGCACAGAGGCGTCTGATGCAGAGCGAATCAATTGCAATGGCAATGACGAGAGAGACACTACGCCGCCTCGATTATTGTCCAGGACCTGCACGTCCACCGAGCCATCGGCAGAGGACCACGAGGAGCGCCACGTCAGAGACGACATTTTGATTGGCAAAAAGGCGTATCCGCGGTATAGTGAGCACAAGTGAAACAGCTGACGCACTTTAAAACCTGTCTAAACCGATAAAAATGGTTGGTATCTATCACTCAAAAGCACAAATTTCGTCTCAAAACACAACAATTAATCAAACACGACCCTGAATCCGCAACGATCTCGTTCCCCCGTCACTACTCCCCAGCCCCATCACCTGGTTGCATGTTGAGGGGGCCATCTCCACGTGTCGTCCCTCATAATCCAAGGGCAGAGGCAGCGCCCGCATTCGTCGACCCATTCGCGTATCGTCGCTCTCTTCGCCATGTTGGAGTACGACAACTCGGCCTTCTACTACTTCTCAGTGTCGCTGTGCGCGCTGTATGCGGTGCCCGTGACGTTCTTGTCGCTGCGGCGTATCCTCTACGGCGTGTTCCTCAAGGACCGCCTGCTCGACAAGAGCCACGTGCGATGTGAGCGCGAACTGCGTAAAGTGAAGCAGCTGCAGGCCGAGAAGACGGCTTTCCGCAACGTATTCTCGCTGCCTTTCGTGCTCAACCTGCTCGTACTGGCCGCTGTGTGGTACGCGCTGGTGCGCATGACGTTCCTCTTAAAGGACGACTCGGAGATCAAGTCGTTCGACCCGTTCGCCATCCTCGGCATCGCAGCAGGTGCTACAGAACGCGAAATCAAGCGTGCGTACCGTAAAATGAGTCTGCTGTACCATCCGGACAAGAACCAGGGCGACGCTGTAGCCGAGCAGAAGTTTATGCTCGTGGCGAAGGCCTACGAGGCGCTGACGGACGAAGTGGCCAAGGCGAATTACGAGAAATTCGGCAACCCGGACGGTCGTCAGGCTCTGCAGTTGTCTATCGGTTTGCCTACGTTCCTATTGGACCCAGCGAACCACAATCTGGTGCTGTTCCTGTACCTGATCATCCTCGTCGTGGCTATTCCCAGCTGCGTGGCGCTCTGGTACTCGCACTCGAAGAAGTACGGAGACAGCATGATCATGTACGACACGTACGGCTTCTACAACTTCGCCATGTCGCAGCACGCGCACCCGCGTATGTTGCCCGAGATCTTGGCCGGTTCCGCCGAGTTCCGCGAGATCCCACGTCGCTCCAGCGACGACGCGGAGCTTGGCGCGTTGTTCAAGAAGCTGAAGCAGTCGGATATGATGGCGAAACCCAAGTACAACCACCCATCTATCGCCAAAGCCAACCTGCTGCTGCATGCGCATTTCCTACGTGAAAAACTGAGTCCGACGCTGCAAGGAGACCTGAATCTGATGCTTAAGAAGGCGATTCAATTAGTAGACGGTATGCTGGAGATTTCCGTGATGAAATCATGGCTACAGACCACGTTGAACCTCATGGAGATGCAGCAGTTCTTGACTCAAGGACTCTGGTTCAAGGACCCGCCATTCCTGCAACTTCCGCACTTAACTGAAGCTGAAGTGAAGCACATTGTTACGGGGAAGAATGCTGTGCGTAGTATGCACCAGTACATCGCCATGAAGCCAGAGGAACGGAAGGGACTTAGTGGGTTGTCCGAGGAAGACCGTCAAGAAGTGACGACGGTGCTGGACATGATGCCGCACATGGAACTGCAGATCTCGATTGGTGTGGATGACGAGGAGTTTATTGCTGAGGGAGACATCATGACGGTCACAGTGAAGCTTACACGTAAGAACGTCAAGGAAGGAGACACGTGCGACTTGGTGTATGCTCCACGCTTCCCGTACCCGAAGATGGAGCGCTGGTACTGCATCGTGGGTGACGTGAAGATGAACCACTTGCACGCCTTCTCCAAAATGACGTCTCAAGAGCGCGTGGTGGAACAGAGGCTTCAGCTGCAGGCACCGCCTAAGGCTGGTACCTACCAGCTGGATATTTTCGTTAAGAGCGACTCGTATGTTGGCATGGATCTACGCGCTGTTGCTAAGGTTCGTTATGGTGTGATTATGTGTGTGTTAAGTTGTTTTCTAACGGTTCGTTTGTGTTGTTTTTGCTGCAGTTTAACGTCGCCCCGGCATCCACATTGCCAGTGTTCCAGCCGCATCCGGAGGATTTGGAGTTAGATAACGAGCCTACGCTGTTCGAGCAGGTGATGAACGCTGCGGACTCGAGTGATAGCGAGGAAGAGGACGAGGACCTCGAGCAGGAACAGGAAGAGGCGGAAAAGGAAACAGAGGAGAACAAGAAGGACAAATAGAGGGCGAGCGCAGCTTGTCTGTCTGCTTTGCCGTGAAGGACACGAGCAGTGCAATGGCCATGTGATCTCGATGTGTTTTTTTTGTGTTGCGTATGCTGTGCTTACTTTGTAATTGCGTAGGGATCATATCGATCCAGTATATATCCGCTTTAGTTGCCTAGCTAAGTTACGAAAGAGGAAACCTCTTTGAGCGGTGGAGAAGCGCTAACTTTGTACTTCCTCTGGTCGGAAATGATCACGCGAAGTCGACAATTTGACCAATTGCGTTAAAAGGGTAGCTAAACTCAATCAGATCTCAATTTACCTGTTCAAGAACACTTATACTGATTGCAACGTTTGAGGCATCTTGCCAAGTTCTTCAGTTACAAACCTCTCAAAAGTGCTACCATATACACAAGCGTGACGACGCTTTGCGACACTGAACTTAAGAAAACTCTAGCAGATTTGGAAGAACAAGGGAATGGAGAACATGTGGCTGATGATAAGAACACGATCGTGCTACTTAGTCGTGGAGTACAGGAGCTCTGTACCCAATTCAGCGTCTGATTGGACTAAACGAAAGCCCTGCATCTCCTCTTCCTACAGCCACCAGTTTTGCGCCGAACGAACTTCTGTAGCCTCCGCAATCTCACTTTTCGCTCTCAAGGTTTCAAGCCTCGCCTGGAGTGCGACCCGCCACGCCTGCACTACGCTGTTTCTTTCTCTACAAATATGCCGAAGCCCAACCTTACCGATAATGAGCGCAAAGCCGTCATTGACGAGCTTCTAAAAATCAGCAACAACGGAGAATTACCCCGTGGAGCGTTTGCTAAGGTTAATGCTCTTATGGGCCGACATCCGGACACCGTGAGGTTAATTTGGAAGCGGTACAGCTCTGCAGTGACGGCTGGTGTCGTGGGGGGTGATTGGCGTAGTCGGATTAAGAAGAACAGCGGCAGAAAGCGGAAGAATCGAGACGAAGTACGAGACAAGCTGAAGAGTGTTCCTATCGAGGACAGAGCGGTTGAAAGACGTGTGGCGGCGGTCTCTGGTCTCTCCAGGCATCTGGTAAGACAGGCAGTGAATGAAGGGATGGTAACGCGACGAACCACGTTTTTCAAGCCGTCGCTAACGAATGAAAACAAGATACGGCGGGTAGAGCACGCGTTGTCGTTTATCGACGAATCTACTCTGCAGCTTGAGCCAATGCACAACCTAGTCCATGTAGTCGAGAAGTGGTTTTATGCAGACCGCAACAGACGATCATACCTCGTTTTCGACGGCGAAGAACTACCTGCACGCGCCTGGAAGAGTAAACGATTCGTTCCCAAGACGATGTTTTTAGCTGCACTCGCACGGCCAAGGTATTTCTCTATAATATTATATTTTTGAAACACAAAAACCTCTAACATTTTATTTTTAATTTTAGGTACGATCCTCACCGAAAGCAGCGTTGGGATGTATATGGTCTTTCACGGAACAGTACGAGGCGAAACGGAGAAGCAAGAATAGAGACAAAGGAACTATTTGCACTCGTAATATCGATACGGTCTGTCGGGAAGTGTACAAGGATTATCTTCTGACAAAAGTATTTCCAGCGATCAAAGCAAATTGGCCAAGGAAGGATCGGAATGAAATTATATTCGTACAACAAGACAATGCAAAGCCGCACGTAGCACCAGCAGACCCGGATGTAATGAAGGCCGGAACTGAAGGAGGATGGAACATCAAGCTACTATGTCAGCCCCCCAACTCGCCTGACCTCAACTGTTTAGACCTGGGTCTGTTCGCCTCCATGCAAAGTATTCAGTATCGAATACCAAGAAAGGGTATCGACGCTCTCATAGCGTCGGTGGTGGACGCGTTTCGGCAGCTGGAGACTGACACGGTAGATGATATTTTTTTGACCTTACAGGCATGTATGCTGGAGCTTTTACGAGAAGGAGGAGGCAACCTGTACAAACTACCACACTTGGGGAAAGCCAAGCTCCGGAGGGCGAAACAACTTCCTGTTAGTTTGTCATGTAGCAAAGAGCTGTATGAGTCTGCTGTCGCGTTACTTAAGTCTTCAAACCGTGGCAGTGCACTGCTATTCAATTTAACATCATCATAAATGACAGTTAATGTGATCTATAAACGACAGTTAATGTAATTTATAACTTTATATAAATCGTAAAATAAGTTCTTAGCGGGTAACAGCACTATTGACCTATCAATCTTACTTCGCGTGATCATTTCCGACCAGAGGAAGTACTACGTATTACACTGCTGCGTTTGCATTGCATCGGGACTCGAAGGTCATAAGTCCAGATGCCAAACATGCAACTTTCAAAACTACTACTAGTGCTATAACTACTACATGTACAACTCACTATTAGTACTTTAAAACAAGTAGTACTTTAAATAAAATATTACGAGCTTAAAAACGTACTACTAATTGGCAACCAATACAGGTATTATTAATTGTAGTAGTACCTGAAGAATAGTGCCCAGATTGTGACCCCTCCCAAGTCGTCAATTTTGAAAATTATTACTTAAAACTCGTGTAGGGCCTCTAAACTTTGCATCTTAAAGGGCGATACGTATGTGTAGTGTGAGGTAGATCTGTCCAGCTGGAAGATGTACCAGGTAAAAGTTAAAGGAGTCACCCAGCCATTCGCTCGTCCGCGCGTCGAGAGTGGGTTAGTGGATAAGAACCTATGAATCCGAATCATTAGCATGCTGAGTATGGTTCATGCGAAGATGCGTGTAACATGCCGTGCCTGGTATACCTGGTAACTTCAACGCTCTGCTGTCTTTGCTGCAGAGACTTAGCTCTTACAGTCTCGTCATGACAACAGTTGTATGTTAATTCAAACAAATTCATCCTGAATGGCCAACCTTTCTGAAAAGACGAAGTATTGGCTCAGTATCCAAGCAGCTGTAGTAATGGCTCAGTGATTCTCCCCTGGCCGTCGCTTAAGTTGGAACCTTTACTAACTCACCACTTTGATTCGAGACGAGACGACGCAGCTACCTGATGGAACAGCACGGATCTTGCCTCAAGAAAAACATCGGAAGGATCGTAGAGGACCCGCGTCTGTATACCTGCGTGAAGCCCCAAAGCTCTTTAAACAGCTCTGGGTGTTGTCATTGTTCTACAATTCTCTCATTTAAGTGGTTTCACAACCGCCCAGCGCCTGTTCATTGCTCCCTTCTTCTCTCATTTCACTGGACCTTGTTGCAATGAAAGATATGACCAAGTTTGGTCAGCTGATTTTGCCTTACAAGAAAAGACTGAGAGTCCAATACGGAAGTGGGGTGATCAGCTGCATTTGGAAGCAGGTCCGTAAGTTGCGTGAAACGTACGAGCTCAACCCGGACTTCAAGGCTTATGTCGACAGGTCTTACACCAAAGGTGTAGTCGAAGCATGGCGTATTGTGAACGGTTCTGGTGAGTATTCACGTTTAGTTTCGTTTGCGCTGGGGCTGGCTTCGATTCCACCCGGTACCCATACCGTGGAAGGTGATTTCAGCTCACTTAAAGGTGTCAAAACTGCCCACCGAGGATCGCTGACCAACTATGCACTTGAAGGTCAGTTGCAGTCAAAGCAATACTTCGATCTAATTCCCCTCGCGAACTCCATTGCAGCAGAAACTCTCATCACAAAGTGAACTTCGAAGATTCTAGGCTTTTCATACATTTCACCATCTATCCCATACTATCATCAACATTAAATACCACCCTAGTTCGTATAGTAAATAAGGCACGAAAAATCCTAGTTGAGCATCTGCTAGGTTTTTAGGTAGTACTGCCTAGTTTTGAGAGGCCTGCTTATACCGGTACTGAGCCGTACCATCGGATTTGCCTCACCAAAAATATTAAGGTCCCGATGATTAAAAACTATGACCCAGATATGGATTGTGATACCGGTATTGGACCAAGCCGCTGGAAAAGCCAAAACTTTTTTAGGTCCCAATTATAAGAACTAACACCAGTGTTTTATAAATAGCAGCATTTACTTCAAAGTGTTATAATTTTCAGCTGCAATAGCATGTGTTCGCAGTGCTACTTGCTCAGATCTCCAGCGTGAGCGCGCTCATGAATGTTGTGATCCTGTTGTACTCGTTTCCAAGCGAAGTAAACCCGGATGTAAACTTAAATGACGGGGTGGGCGAAAATCGAGCATTTGGACACGACATTTGTAATTTACATGCTACTACCCCCGTATTTTAATGCAAACAAATATTAGGCAGACACCCATTCTCTTTTTGCATTTCTTGCAGGCGCTTTCTTGATATGTAAGCACTATTAATTGTCCGACAGATTGATTGAAAGTGTGAGCTGGGAAGGATATATTACATGCTAACGAGAGCGAAGTGTGCATTAGCAGGGATAAACCTTGTGGGCTCCCAGCTATATACATGTTATTCTCAAGTGTGTTTTATTCTACGTAGTATTAGAATGTAATTGGCAATAGCTCGATTTGTTAAGTTACTATATGCGTACTATGGATACTGCATCTCTGACACATTAAACTCTGCCGAGCCTCTCAAGTGTCGAGATCTGTAAAAAAAAAAAAGAACAAGGGTACCGGTATTTGCTTTATAACTGTCAGAAATTCTGGTGTTAGCAACAACCTGTCCCCCTGTCATGCAGTCGTAGTGTGTTCTCCTGATTTTTCTTCTTTGCTAATTGAATGAGCCGCTACTGGCGCATTCTAACCTAAAGATTCAAGGCCAAGAACTCGTGTTGCAAACAGAATTCATGTACAAGTATGCGATTTCAAAGGTGTAGGTGTTCGTGCAGCAAGAGCCCGAAGTCAAACGATCTTCGTACTTGTCTTCAAAACAATCAAGAAATACCCTATGGATCGTGTACTGTGCTTCGAAGTATACCGGTAGACTGGTACAAAAGATGCTCCACCTCTACAGTACGCATCAAATATGACAGGGTTGAAGTGTCTTTGTCGCCGACGGCCAGATACGCAGAGGTGCATCAATATTACTTAATTTCAATTCCCTGGTGATAGGAACCTCAACGGCATGCGCACACATCACCAAAGAAGTTTTTGTACCTCCAATTCATCGTTTATAGTGACTTAAAGGTACGAACTTAGGCAGCATCCCCAGAATGCCTTGCATGTTGCAGCCCTCCACGGCGCGTGTCTGGCACACTACGCAGTGCACAGTGCTCGTGTCTACGCCACGAGTATGTGTGGCTCTGCAGTGGATCTACACGTTCTCCATTCTTCATTTTTCAATCGAGTGAACGCACAAGGTTTTCTCTACAAAATGGTCCAAATTGTCAAGCGCCGAGGCTACAAGCTACTCAACCTCTGGACCACGGACAAGGGTACCTTCCCAGTCGTCTTCTGTGCCACCTTTGCGGCCGTAGGCGCGGGGGCTGCGTCGCTTCGCTACCTCTTCCTGAACCCCGACGTGTACGTGAACAAGGACGAGCGTTTCACTTCGCTACACCACACTCTAGAGCCGCGCGAGGACCGCGGGTCTGCATGGCGGCAATTCCGCTTCCGCATGGCAAATCTGTCGCGTAATCCGATCAACCAGTCTCGCCAGTTCGACGACCTGTTCGCTAAGGACGAGAACAAGGCCGTAAAGAGATAAACGGCACAAAAGATCTCACCACTGAGTTCATTTTGTCATTGGTCAGCCACGGAGTTAGTAGGTTGATTACAAGAAAGACAACGAATAGTATATATTGCGGTTTTGTAACCTGTGTTTGGTTGAGTGTTTCCTAATACACCTGATGGTGGTTAGACCTTTAGCTAGCTGAAGCTGTCCCAAATTTTGTCAGAGCGTGGGTATTCGAGAGTGATGCTCTGGTCAGTTCGATGAGCTGTAAGTTTGGAGGTGCCCGTGATCGAGTCAAACATTCCTGATACAATGCCTCGGTGGTGATATGACAGTTTGATCACCTTCGTGTAGAACCCTCGCTGTCGTCAGCAACGACGGTGGTCAGTCGTGTTGCAAAGTACTACACACTTATAAAGCAACACTGATCGTACCTTTGCAAGCAGCTTACGCGTCCAGAGCTGAATGTATCTACACGCCGCGAGGGCTTCGGCTCTCAACAACTTCGTTTTGCATTCCTCAATTGCCGATGTTAGTAGCTGCACTGATCGCTCGAAGAACTGAAGTCGGCGGTCGAACGAGTCGATATTGGGCTGATAGAACGGCGGATGCAACAGCTTCCAGCCTCGCACCAGTTCCTCGCGGCAGAATGTCATCTGGCAATAGATAGGCTCCAAGTGGGTCAGCACCTGACGTCGCCACTTCAGCGGCACGACATGCGCGTGTGCCCACAGCGTCATGTCCTGCATCTCGTCATCGAGTTCGTGGGCATCGAAAAGCATTTCTTGAGTGCGTTTGGCCATTACTACACATTTTTCAGAGACGATCTTCGTGTCCTTCTGGGGCTTTGGAGGTGGCTTAGCAACCAAAGGTGTCGCTAACGAATACACGCGACTCGTCGGGCCCTCCGAGTTCCCTCGTCGACGGAAATCCCCCGTGCCCTGGCCTCGCGAAGATCTTAGCGCATAGCCTTTGCCTCCTTCCAGTTTGCGGATATAATTGCAACTATTATAGGAGGCGGACGGCGTGATGGAGTCCCAGTCCTTGCTACCTAGTGACCCATTTGCCTTCATTTGCGTAAAAGTTGAAGCGTCGTTTCGACGTCACTAAAAGGCACTTTTTCGAGGGTATCAACTTGGGCATCTTCGTTCTTGGATGATAGCGCTTCGCTCGTACTTACGGCAGTGGCAGCGTGCGCCCACAGGGCTACGCGGGTTCTGCACGGCTGATGAGGATAAATATCTGGAACTCAAGCAGCTAAAAGACATCAAAAGGTGCGGTATGCAGTCCGGAGTTGTCGTCTGCTTTACGCTGATCTTTCTTGTTAAATATAGTGAAGAATTTTACGACCGGCAAGCCCATGAGCGACGCTACTTTTATTACATCGATTTGCAGGTGAGTACGAACACTGCAGTGAAGAATACTATCATGATGTAACTAAACTTGTGCTGGTCGCATTGAAAAGGGCCGTCTGTTCCTAGAAGACACGCGTCCAAAGAACATCGCGACGTCACTTAAAAGTACCAAGTTCCTGCGCTTTTTCTTTTCCCAGGTTCGTCCGAATGGCATTGTGCAGTGTAAGATTAAAGAAGAGGAGGAATTCTTGGAATACCCTTTTCGTTCTCCATGCGGCAAGGAGATGAACTTCATTAAGTGCGCTGATCGTGCATTCGTGCACGAGGACCTGCGTCGGGATGAAAGCAGTGGCAAATGGACGCTCATATTTGGTGGAGGTGAGCTTATGATGCCCTTCTTACCGGAACGCTGCGGATCTCGCTCTCAACGGGGAGACTCTATCACGACGTGCAGACCAAGCACATTGCATCGGGTACACCAGAGGGTGTCGCACTCGTGCGCTCTCAACTCGCAGTGGAGCTTGGCAAGCACATCGATGTCCACAACCTACCCGACGACATCGACGCAGAGCAGGACGTTAGATCCCTGGTGGTTGGCGACTTTAAGTGGGAGGACCAACACTATGCTATTCACGCCATCGAATAAGGTGCATTTAAACAGCTTCAACTGCAATTGGACCTATTACGAATCGTTTTGGGTCAATTTGCGACAAAATTGAGTCAACATCCAATAAACTGGTCACTTTTTAACTTTCTTTAATCATGTCGAGCGCAGCGGTGTCAACAGGCAACCGCGTTGCTCAGATCATCGTGATCACTGCCGTCATCAGCGTCTTATACCAGCTCTTCACTCGTCCAGCTGTAGTGCTCACTCCGTCACCACCTTCTACTGCGTCTCCGCTGGTTTCTGGTTATCGCAAAGGCGAAGACTCGCGTCGTTTCACGTCGTCCGAGATCACTGGCTTTTTGCTTTTCCTTGGACTCTTCGGGCTGCTTCAGCACAAGAAACAGCAGGACAAAAAGGCAGATAGCGAGGCCGAACAGAAGCTGATCGCCAGATTAGTGCTTAACCAGAGGAATAGCCTCAAGAACGGGGTCTCCAAGACTTCCGGTACGCCTGTGACCAATTTGCCGCACGACATCCTACACGAGCTGCTGCTGTTCTTGTCTCCAAAAGATTTAGCCACGTGCCCCATGGTATGCAAAGCTTGGGAGCTCAATATAGGAGACACCGTCGAGACACTCTGGAGACGCGTATTTCAAAGAGACTTCCACGAACCTGGGGACAGGTTCGCTCAGGTCTTCTCCATTGAGAGTTGGCGGCAATTTTACTTCCAACACCACTTATCACGAGCTGTAGAGCTTACGAGGTTACTGGGTATTACAGACAACCGCAAGTGTGTGGCTATTGAAGGTCAGGTATACGATGTCACGGACTTCCTCGACCTGCATCCCGGCGGACCCCATGTGATCGAAGACGCGGTGGGCACAGATGCTACGGCAATATGGGATCAATTCCGCCATTCAGATGAAGCCAAGGAGAGCATGCAACAGTTTTTGGTGTACGACCATGTGCTTGCTCGGCCAGAGAGTGAAAAGCTACGGGGAAATCTAGAGGCAGTCTTGACTCGCTGGCGTAAAATATCGTGGGCGTTGTCCCAGTCGCATTGCTTTGGACGCATGGCGCCACAGCTCACCAACGCTGTTTTTCGCTTCCATTTGCGAGGTGTTACTAGTAAAAAACATGATTAAATTCTGTGCAAATTAACCATGAAAATGTTTGTTTATCAGGTGTAAACTCTGTATTTTTCTAAAGAAAGCAGCGCAAGGTGACACTGATCCTTGGCTCTCGACATCGCGCCATTTTGGGTACTGCGTGTTTGTGGGTTCTCTGCGTCGTACCGCCCATGATCATCAAGTCTCCGTCTTCCATCTGCAGCTCCATCCGTGCCACAGCTTCATCACCTTGAGGCGCACTTTTCGAAGTCTTTTTTGTGAAAACGAAGCGTCGCGCTGCTCCTAAAGACAGTGCAATGATCGGAGAACACGCCATCATATCCTTCTCGTCATCTGCGTGTGGCCCGATGTAGTGATCTCCATTCTCGTACCAGTTCACGAGTCCACCTGTGAGTCGCGTGTGTTGTGTACTCGGGTCTTCCACAAACCGCTGCATTTGCTGCACAGCGTGCCTTAGACCCGGCGGAAACTTCTGCTGCGCTTCAAATGTCTTGCCAGAGTAGCGGTAACTCCCCATTTCGCCACAAAGCTGCTGAAATCGCGGGAGCATCGTCGGTTTGCCGAACATCATTATGGTGTCATGCTCCTTCGGGTGCGCCTCCCACGCTCGCTTAAACATTGATGGCCAGGTGCGTGGCGCCTCATCTGCGTCTTCACCTGCTAAGGGAAAATCCTCTGACGTGGCGTGCTTAAAGACATACCAGTACCAGCGTGGCACATGATAAACCCAACTCTTACGGTCGCTTGTTAGATACAAGACTGTCGCGTCCTGCTCGAAGAGCTTCGAGACGACGGTCTCTGGCAGATGAGCGTGCTCGACAGCAACCTTCTTGACGTTGTTCACCACACGATCCAGCGAGAAATCTTCCTGATCCGGTATAAGTGACGCCTTCGCGCGCTTCCTAGGGTCAGTGTCTTGTGAGGAGGACTGGGAACGCTTCGGCATTTTAGAAATTCCAACAATTGGCGGAATGAAAAATGAGTGTACACTGCTAATCTATACTTCCTCTGTCCGAAAGTATAAGCTGGTGTCTATTACTGCGCGTGTCCGAAAATATAAGCCTAAGTACGGTTTTGACTTTTTATTTTTGCCCAACCGAACTTAAGAAACGTCTGGCCTTATCGTACACTCGATCACTACATGTCAATGAATGTGGTAGCAAACCAGTGCTCGTTCGTAGCGTGTCCTTCGCGAGGTGAGGGATTGTGTACTTGTTGCATCCGTCGATATGCATTGTCTCCTGCAGTACTGACTGCAGCGTCAGAAAAACTTTGTCGAGAGCAGTGTAGTGGAGTTTAGCGAAAGCGTCGTCCACGTTGTTGACTAGATCCTCGATACTTTTAGCTTTTATTTTGTGCTGCAACGACTGCAGTGAAGCAAAGAACCCGAGATCATTCGCATTGAAATCCAGTGAATTGGCTGGTTGCGCGGTAAGCTTCATATCCCAGCCACCAGCTGAGCACGCAGAGTGCACTTCGGGGTCATCAACCGTGACGTGCGGTTTGGCGTTATCCTGTTGCAGCACGACCCGCTTGCCTGATGGCCATACCGCTTTGATGCGCGGTATGACCATCCGGCAAAGCGCTTGTCGATAAATGTCGCGATCGACAGTGTATGTCTTTAGCTCCAAAGTCCCAGCCGCTCGATTCTTGCTGGATCGCTCTGCAGGCTCATAGACAGCAAACGGCCACACACCGATCTTTCCATCCCAAATACAATGATTCTTCGCAGACCATCGCGGGCGAGCCACTGCCGCAAGGAACATCACTTTGATCATGTAGTTCTTGTTCTTCACGGAGATGTAGGGCTCCTCTTCGTGCTCTCCAAGATAGAACCGTTGCTTGTCCTTCTTCAAGTAGAACCACTTCTCGTCTAAATGTACGTAATCCATCATACTGTCGAATCGAATACAGACACCGGGACCACGCTGCACAAAACTAGCAGCAAATTTGACTCGATCGATACGCTGCTTGTCAGTAAGCATCGGCTTGGCGCGAGCTGTGTGGCAACAAAATACTCCAGCGAGAAAGTAGTCATGCAGCGTAGACTTTGGAATACCGAGTGTATTCGCCAAAGTACGAATATCTGGCCTGTCTTCTAGCGGGATAAGTTCGATGGCGTCGTTGAGGGCGTGGCGGAACTCCGGCGTTAAATGCGTCTTGCGGCCACTCTTTCCCTTCCTGCCGCTGTTGTAGTTGATCGGCTCTCCTGCTTTGATGTCCTTGGTAGTCCGGCGCCACAATCGCGAAATCTGGTCAGTACTACATCCATACTTAGTCGCGATGGAGCCGATCGCGCCTGGAGACGGGCGTAGCTCAATGCTGACCCGCAGGAGGAAAGCGATAACCTCAGCACGCTCGGGCGGGGTGAGATTCTTTCGTGGCTTTGCCACAGGAGTAGCGTCAGACCCCATCACAAGGAGTGGCGAAGAGTCAAAGCCGAAATGGGGTTTGACGGCTGTGCGTTTACCGTTATAACTTTGGCTCTGCTCAACGAAAACTCGCACGAGAACCACCAATCGACTTGTCAGGCTCGACTTGTCAATTGTAGCCAGTAAGCAAGCAGAAAAGGTCAAATTTGAGCTTAATATTGGTCAATCCCCGCAGCACCGCTTATATTTTCGGACAGAGGAAGTATTAGAGACCTTTCGCAACCTGTTTTTTGTTGAGTTTCAGTCTTCTTTTGAGTTTCTAGGGTGAGCCTCTCAAACACGATACTCAAACAGAATTGCGTTAAAGCTAACTGGCCGGTTTGCTCAACTCGGATTTGAGCTCACTTTCGTCTTCACAGCTAGCACCATCCAACCTCGTCAATAGCACCGAAGCTCACAGCGGAGCAAGAACTTGTCATCATTAGCTGTTTGTTGCTTGCTGCACGAAGTAATCGGAAGCGCTTCCTGCGCATAATGCACTTCCTCATCGCCAGTCATTGCTTCCGTCTTCGAGACCCACCTCCTCGGATCAACACAAGCAACCACTTCGACCCCTCCATGGACGACGTGACGGCACGGACACGCTTTAATTTTACGATGCCTCAGCTACGATTGCTAGCGACCAAAATGTATTTACCGAAACCAGTCATTATTACCCCAAAACGTGACGCTGTTCCGACCGTTGAAGCGCTTGCTATGCTGTGCAGAAGGCTGAAGGAGCCATCGATGCTGCTAATGAGTTCGGCAGATCACCTGGGGCGTACAGGCGCGTCTGTCGCCACTTAGCGGATACGTTGTACAACAAATACAAGGCTCTCCTGTATTTCAACCATGGTATTGTTGCAGCCCGTATTGAGAGGTATTGCGAAGCAATTAGAGCCAAGGGCTCCCCGTTAGCACGTTGCTAGGGTTTTGTGGATGGAACTAAGGAGTATGTATCCAGACCAAGCGCTCTTAGAAATCCGACGTCACCATACGAGAACCTACAAAGATCCCTGTATAATGGTCATCCGAGACGCCACTGCTTCAACTGGCAAGCAGCTACAGCTCCAGATGAAATAATTGTCAGCATATTCGGTCCCGTGGAAGGCAGGCGGCATGATTCGACGATGTTAAGCATGAGTGGTATTTTGGCTGCCTTTAAAAATGATGAATCCATGCTTTTCAATGGAAAAGTAATTTACGGAGATCCGGCGTATGACTGCAGTCAGTACGTTTGCTGTCCATTCGAAAATCCTGGATCAAATGGAGCTATGAAACTTTTCAATTCGCGTATGAGCAGTGTTCGCGAGGCCGTAGAGTGGGGATTCGGACGTGTCAAGATGCTATGGTCATTCCTGAATTAGGATAAAAAGCTGCGAACCCGACAGACCGCGGTTGGAAAGCTTTTCGTTGTTGGAGTGCTACTATCTAACCTTCATGCATGTCTTCAACCAACAGGAAACCAGATATCTATATACTTTAATTTACTTCCACCATCAGTAGACAGCTACCTTAACGCAAATTAAGAATGACAAAACGTGTCGTTTGTTTATAATCCGTTACTGTTTGTCTTTTGCACGTCCGAGAGCTATTTCCAGTAGCTTCAACATAAACTTCTCGCGGTCACGTTCAGCAGCTTGCATACGCTCATCACGTGCGCGCTCAGCTTCTTGACGCTGCTGTTCCAGTTTTAGCTCGTGCTCTCTCATTCTTTTGGCCTTGTCCTTCTCGAATTGTAAGCGACTATTAAGAAACACATACTTCTCAGGGTTCCCCTTATTTATCTCGGTGATTGCCATCGCGATAGCATCAGTCACGGCTGCTACTCGCTCTATCTTTCCCACTTTGGTAGCGCGACCGCTGCTAGCCGTGTTCCCACGCTTCAGACTACCACATAAGGAAGTGCCTGCATTTGCACCTTCGTCTTGTCCCTCGTTGCCTTCATCACTGTTGGAATTTGTGTCGGATTGCAGCTCTTCCACCAGCTCTCCCATTGCCAATCGACGCATTAAGACACCCGACGCCTCAATGCCATTATCTTTGGCACGCTGGAGCTGCTTTTTGCTATCTTGACGCTCCTTCCAGTCGTCCATACGGGTGACAGTGTCTTGCAAGAGCACGTCTCTCTCGTTGTACTCTTCCGTCGTTCCAGACGACCTCCTTGAAACTACTTGTGCGTCGCGATGCTGACGAATAAGCTTATCAAAGCGCGTACGCAGCGCTGGGCCTTGCTTGTCTCGCACGAAACCAGCCGTTTCATTGCAGATGTCTGCAATCTTGTCAAAGCTTTTCATTATACCGTTCGCTGTGCCTTTCGCGGATTCCCACGGCTTGATCGTGTTGACAGCGCGCAGTAAAATCAGATCATCGGCTGGTAAAGTTCTTTCGAGCTGGACCAGCGGGCTGTACGAAAGACCCACCCACTGTGAGGTTCTCCTGATCATTTTGTTGTGCAGGGGGCAAGCTTAACGGCGCGTTCACTTCCATGTCGTAAGGTGCAGAGCTGGCAGTGAGTTAGCAGTTGTAATATTGAGACTGAAACTAAATAGAAAGCGTGGCTGCGAAAGTTCTCGAATGCAAATCAATTTAGGCTGTGGCAGCCGGGATTCGCTGAAAATAATTATTGTGCTCTTCAGCCGACACACATTTCACAAATTTACAACGTTTAATGGTCTTCTGTTCTACAACCGGTAGAAAATCACAAAGTGGTCCACAACGCTTGCTTGTCCTTTTCCCGCTAAATAAATACATTTCGGCCAGCAATGCGTTTGCCACTTACTCGATGGTGAAGCCCGTGATGTCCATCTGCACGATCAGGTTGACGTACTGCGCTAGAACTTCCTTCGAGTTGTAGATGGGCAGATCTAGACGATTAAAACACGTGTGTGCTTTCGGGAACAGGAACGACTGGTTCGCACCAGCGAAGGCAACGTTGAAGCGCCGTACACGACCGTCGCTGCTAATCAACCCCTTGAAACCTTGAGCCGGGACTCGACTTGTGCCCGTCGCGAACTGCAGTAAACGCACACGATCCTCATTCCTCATATCCTCCACAACTTCCCAGAACCACTCGATGTTGTTAAGCTCGAGCTCCGTGGGAAAATTATGCGTAAAAAACTTGAAATCCGTGTGTTTTTTCCAGTCCTCCACGTCAATAGACGGCACGCCACACATTAGCAGCTCGAGTTCTTGGTAGTCAAACAGCTTAAGCAATCCCTCGGGCACGACATCGTACAGTGCAGTAAGAAATGACAGCAGTTGATCACTCACACTGCCAAGAACATGGTACTTGAACAAAGCATCCAAGTACCGCGAGCGATTCTCTCGCGTCACGTCAATATCGGCGCCTCCTTCAACGAGCTCCACGATCTCTGGCTTGCCGTCCACAATACGAGTAGCTGTAAAATCCAGACACAGCGGTTCGATATCGTCGATCTTTTTCACCATCAACGCGCTGTTATAGATCTCGTCGTCAAGGAATTGTAAGTCCGAGAAAGAGATCGGCACACCCAGAATATGTTTCAGGAACGGCAGTGCGAGATGAACAGGCATCAAATGTTCTTCCAGAATCGCCTTGCCCACCAGTCGTCCAGCAAACTCAAAGTACGCCAAATGCTCTTCTTCACCAAGTAGCAAGTCCGAGCTGGCATTGATCCAGTAACTTCTCTCGTCTCCCACTGTACTCACAAATAGTCCGAAAGATGGGTCGAAAAGCTCAGCAAACAGAAGAGTGAACCACTCGCGCATGACGCCACCTGCATCCAAAGCCGGCTCTCCATCAAACACCACACGCCATCTCTGTCTTAACTGATATGGCTTCATAGCTGCCACGAGTTCGAAAGAGTCCTGCAATAAGTGATCCCTTCGCACTACCAACTCTGCGTGGCCTGATTCCCACGGAAGCCACAGTCGATGGATTTCCGTCGAAAACCAGCGAATTTTATCCGGGAAGGGCAAATTGTGTACCCCCTCGAGGTTCATGATCAACTCGGAGCTACCTGTACCGTCGAGAATATTAATCCGGTAGTGGAAATCCGTTGCTACTACGTCGCTCTCGTTCAGTACGAGTCTCCCCAGTGAATCTCTTACTCGAATGTATCCAATTGACAAGTTGCTGTCTCTTTCCGTGGCGTCTAAGTACCTGTTGAGCGACATTCTTCCTCCTGGATCGCTCTCCATCGAGTCTCGTTGGCCTGCTCTCGACTGTCTCCTAGCGGACTGTTGTCTAACCCACCGATGCAAACCATCCGTAGTCGGCATTCTTTTCCACTGCTGTCTTCGACTAGCAGCTAGTTGTAACTTGCTCATTTTATTCGAGGATTTTGGTTTCCTCGAGAACTCAAAGCTCGGTCGTCTGAGCGACCCGCCGATGGCGTCATCGGCCTGTGAGGATGAGAAGGCTTCCGTCTCGCCGATTCGTCCCATTCTCTGCGTTGAACTCGAGCTTAAACTCCCTCTTGAAAAGCTGCTGCGAGAGTGCTTTTTGTTGCCTGCTACGTCTCTCTCCGCGCCTCTAAGCGTCTGACACAAGTCGCAAAGTTTGCGCTCCGGGTGGTTAAGGAATTTGCACACGCCGCAGCGCCATAGTGCCTGTTCCATGAAGCTATCGTTCAGTTCTTCTCGATAAACGTCGGTCGACTCCTGAATAAACACAAGCGACTCGCGTTCGCGCTGGACCTGGATACGCCTACAGAAGAAGAGCAGCATGACGATGGCGCCTACAAAGAGCAACACGCTCAGCGCAACGAGCACCGCCAGCCCCGCCGTCATGTCTGTGGTGCCTGAAGCGACGGCCGGGTCCGTTTGGTTGTGTTGGTTGAGAGAGAGGAGCGGTGCCTAGCCCTGGAAGAGTCAGACTAAAAGGTAGATTGAGTATTTCGGCTAGAATTTGAGATATTTTCTGATTTGCGGACACTGATTGGATGATGGACACGAACTCAACTGTCAGATTGGACGGCTAAATTTCTTAGTGGGCTATATTTGCAATTTAAATGTTTCGACAGTGTCGTCCACAAACGAAGTCCCACTTCGTCGGTCTTTCGCACATCAGAAAGCAAATGGCTCCCGTATGGCAGGGTGGCATGCTACGATCGTAGGAACTGCTTCGGCGCTTGGCAAACGAGTGGCGTCTTGTGCGGCACAGTGCGTCCTAATAACTTGAGGTCAGCTCTTTTGTTTTGGAGCGTGAGTGGCCCCGCAGTTGCCGCGACTAAACCACCAGGATACAAACACCAGGACTAAATTCTGAGCACATCAACGCACATTTGATTGGCCCTCTGATCTTGAAGTGGTCTGTGGCTTTTTGTGACTTGCCACAACGCCGTTATTGTCGAGCAGAAAACCGTTCTGCATTGTCCCGTGAGGTCACGGGCCGTGACGGCTGACTGCAACTGCAGAGCAGCTGAGCTGCGCTGATAGCATAATACATGTAGCTTCGCCTGCTTGCTTGCTAATCGGAAAGATAAACGCTCTTATGGATCTTGCTCCAACAAAGCACATGTTAACGTGGGGAAATATTAAGCGCGCCAAGTATTCATGGTACATTACCACTGACCGGGTCTGCCATAATGACGATTTAACAAAGTGCTCCTTCACCACGAATTGCTTTCCGGTATTATCAATACAACATCGACAATTTGTAGTGCTCTTTAACCGTCTTGCAGCTAAATGCTTGCTAAGTGTCAGAATATGCTAGCATGTTACATTAGACATGGCTCGTCCGTATCAACGGCTCACGAAGCACAGTCCCGGTTGCCCGTGCTTGGTGCGGTGTAGGACGCATCATCAGCAACACTATCGTTTTAGACGATCGCGGTCGCTGCAGGTGTCGCCGTCGAAGCGATTGAGCCACCGACAGGGTCTGTCTTCACCGTCTCATAGTGCGCAGTCGAGCCTGATGTGGCACTGGTCATTTGGTCAACGCCAACCTTCGTGATAGTCGAGTCAGATCCCGAAGCGGCACTTGCGCTGGCAGCTTGATCCACCACGGCGTTCGTTGCAGAAGGTGTGTCTGTGACCGGGTTGGTCGAAGGCGCCATTGTCGTGATTGGGGGCGTTGCCGTTGTGACGGAGGGAGTGGCCGCTGTACCGGAAGGAGCAGATGTGGTGGGTGTCGGAGAGGACGTAGGGGTTGCCGACACGTCAAAGGTGGGCCAAGTCGCGTATAGCTCTACACCGCATGCACCTTCGCTGTCTCCGGAGAAGCGCCGCTGGACACGAACGTAGCCATCCTCACCCCAAGAAGTACCCCACTGGTTCTTAATGCGCCAATACAGAATGTTATCTTCCGTCTCACCGAAACCCACTGCCAGTCCCGAGTGTGACCCGGTCTTATCGCAGTTAGCGCCCGTAAGCACGCCACCTGAGTAGTACTGGAAAGCAGTCGAACCGCTGTACAGGAAGATGGACACGGGTTGTTTGCGCACGGCATCCTCAATGGCGCCAGGATCTTCACGAACCGATTCGTAACCGGTCACACCGACGTTAAACTCCGTGCAGGAATTCATCGAACAACCTGCCACGTTGCCGTTCTCTGAGGTAAACGGATACGTGTCAAGCGTGCACATTTTGCCTCTGCGTTCGTTAGCGATCCAGTCCAGGGAGTACGCAGCGTAGCCACCACCGCAGCCTCTGTTTCCATCTTCAGTGTGACAACTAATGAGCTGTTGGTCGGATAAGCTGGGAAGCGAGCCGGTTGCCACACAGTAGCCAGACTCCATCGCTGCAGTAGCTGAGAACGCCCAACAGGCACCGCACTCTCCCTGGTCTTTGACAGCCGTAACACATCCAGCCTCTTGCCAATCTACCGTCTCACCTGCAGCTGCCGCTGAGGTCATGATGTCACTGCCAATACTGGAAGGCGTCGTGGTACCAGAGTCTTCTGCGTCCATAGTGAACATCCCAGTCGTTGAGCTTGTGCTGTTCTTGACGGGGTTCGAGTCAGGGTCGATACCGAAGCGGTTAACGTAGGATAGGAACTCGTCCGAGGTCAGAAGTGCGAAAGGTGAGTTGATTGAGAAAGTGGCATGAGGGTGCAGCTTTTGAAGCTCCGCAATGTCAGCCAAGGCTTGATCGAAGCGCTGTTGCTCTTCTGACTCAGTGATAGTAGTGACAGTAGTGGAGGAACCCGCGGATCCCACCGAACTGGAAGATGGTGGGAATGTAATCGTCTCGTTGGATTCCAGTGAGCCCACGCTAACATCATTAAAAGAGCTTGCACTGCCAGAAGCACCGACCTTGGACGATGAAGTGAAGGATCCGGCCGCTGTGCCTCCGATTGTGTTGACAACCTGTATGGCCTGACCGTACATAACTTGACTGCTTCCACTCGGAGTAAATCTGCTGGGCATCTTCGATCATAGCCACCACGGGGTGGAGGAACTGCGCTGATAACGCCAACGCTCCCATTGACAAGACGGTCACTGGCAACATGACTCTTGACAGGATTGAAAACAAATGGACTGGGAGCTGGTTGTCGCGGATAGAGAAAATTGAAATGTGAGTAGTCTTAGAGCGCAGAATTGTTTTGCTATTAGACTGCCACCGAGCTCTAGCCATGCTTCCGGTTTTAATAATACCGCTCACCACGATGAACTTCTACATGTCCGTTCTCGACGCCTCGAGCAGGTAAAGAAGCTCGTCGCTAGCAAAATCCTGCTCCACCAACAAAGTTAAAGCACTTTATTTTTCCTTGCCAGCATGGCGGTGGTTAGCTTTTACACTTGTGGTTTGTATGGAACTTTCCGGTTTCAACTAGGCGGCTGTCAAAACTTCGTTTAGGTAGTCAGTATTTTCTCGCAACACAAAGCCTAGTTTTAAGAGGCCTGGGTATAAGTATCCAACTCGGCGCGTATCTGTGGGACACGAATAAGACACCACAGTGTGGTGTCCTATTCGTGTCTATGCGAATCTACACAGTGTTAGCTTGCGACAGCAATTCAAGTCTACCTCCCTGTCAAGTTGCCCTATGCCAATATAACAAGCACCACCTTCACGTCTGAGGTAGCAAACCCGCTGCTCGACTCATTCTACAGCTTCACCTCGACCGATCGCTTCAAGAGATCCGTCACCACCACAGCCTCTAGGCCCAGCTCAGCTACACTTGAGCTCTACCTCCACACCGCACCACAGTCACCATGGTCCAAATTGTCAAGCGCCAAGGCTACAAGCTACTCAACCTCTGGACTACCGACAAGGGTACCTTTCCGGTCGTCTTCTGTGCCACCTTCGCAGCCGTAGCCGCCACGGGCTCGTCGCTTCGCTACCTATTCCTGAACCCCGACGTGTACGTGAACAAGGACGAGCGTTTCACTTCGCTACACCACACTCTAGAGCCGCGCGAGGACCGCGGGTCTGCATGGCGGCAATTCCGCTTCCGCATGGCAAATCTGAAGCGTAACCCGATCAACCAGTCTCGCCAGTTCGACGACCTGTTCGCCAAGGACGAGAACCAGGGCGTGCAGAGATAGATAGCTCGCGTGTGCTGGTGATGCCTGGCAGCAATGTTCCCATCGAAATAATCGACTGCCGTGTGAAATAAAAAAATCGGGAAGGTCCTCCTGCTTCTAGATGCAAACGTTTTCTTAAAAAAACATGCGTGACTATGCTCGAACCATAAGTTTATCATACTCCTGCCAGGCGTTGAGCTGCAATCGGCCCGGATGTCTGCATGTGGCCGGTATGACAGGAAGTCTGACAAAAACATCATTTACCAGCTCTCCGGGAGTATGCTCTGGTTCCCAAAAGGATACTATTGCATGTAGTGTCTAAGCAACAGTTAGAGTCTGATTTACTTGTAACCAACATGAGGTATAATTACGTTAGCAGCTTGCTACTTGACACGCGTACAGAAGTTTCGAAGTACCGACCCGCCCTCAACACAACTTCTGTTTGACCGTAGTTACTAGCTCTTCGTTCACTCCAAGTCATGCAGCTGACCAAAGAAATCCCCGGCAATGACGATAAGAATGTTTAGTGACTTGAGCTGCATCTCCGACGGTTTTTCCAGCTCACACCTCAATGTCCAACAGCGTCGTAGAATTTGTCGAATCGTTGCAGCCACACTAGCATGAACTGGTTTATCCAGCCGAGCCAGCAACGCATATATCCAAACTGCTCGCGCCCGTGAGAGTGGTGTCATCTCGTCGCTGAGCCAAGCCGCATGATAGTCCAGCAGCTTCCTTGTCAGCACCTGATCAAACTGCAACAATAGTCGCAAGTGCGGTGGAGTAGCTGACAACTCTGCCCCTGGTCTACCAAAGAAGAAACCGATCCATCCTTCCTCATCTCTCATTCTGGGCACGTTCGTACGCAATATCTCAACGGGGACGTCGCCACTTCTTACGGTCTCAGCTTTAGGCGCTCCGATGGCTTCCCACCGAGTGATTAGCTGCCGTAACTCGGCAAAATCTGCCAGTAATTCTCTTTTCCACTTGCAGTCTGGTACTCGTTGCGGATCTGTTTCCTCGAGGCCGAAGGTCTGAAGCTTTGGCATGTTACTCGTCTGTTGGGCATCGAACTGTCGTGGATCGACGTCTGGAGCCACCACAACGTCTGGAATTCCCTCTGCTTCAAGTCTAACACGCCATAGATACTCCTGGACGTCTTGAGGAGGCACACCTTGCTGCATTCGCCGCCGAATCAGCTGTACGTCCACCGCTTCCGAGCCCTCTACGGGCAGCGCCGCCGCCATCATTATTGCCCAAAGGATAAAAAAATATTAGAGCAGCATACAAACATCAGGTACATGTACCAATTTGTGGCTATTGGGACTATAATTAGAGTCGCACCAAAACAGTGAAAGCCAACCATTATTTGCTCATCTACAATGGCAAGTGACCCGCTGACCGCCGTGCAGCAGCTTCAGAGCGTCGTGACGGCTCTAGCGCCCGCGTTGCACCCTCAAGTGCTTCCCAAGGGCGTCGAGTATGGACTGGACCTGATTTTGTCGCTGTGTAAAACTGAGGAGCAGCGTCAAACGCTATTGGCGCTTGTGCGCAGCCAGAAGCCAAATGACGCTAAGCTTCGCACGACGCAGGAGAGCGAAGGGGGCACCGACGACGAGGAAGAGGAAGAAGATTACATGGAGCCACAGGTTATTGGCACGTTCGACGTGGAGAACCGAGTGTTTGCCGTGCAGAAGGTGCAATGGATGCATGAGCGCGAAGCTGTGGTGCACGAGTTCGCTCGATTTATCGAGTTGCAGCTGGAGAACCCAATCGCAGCCAAGCAGGTAGTACAACACTTCTTAGAGGTGAACGGTCACAAGAGTGAGGACAGCATTCTGGCCCAGCAATGCTTCAGTGCTGCCTTCGCACTGCAGACGCTGCTCCGGTAAGTTGCTGCATCTGTTGCCGATGCGAGTGTCTTTGAGCCCAGTTACTTACGATTTTATGTTGTGGTAGTGCATTTCCAAAACTGCCAATTGCTGTAGACGGCAAGATTATTGAGATTGAGGAGGATACGGACATTGCTGAAGCCTTCGCACCGTTATTTGCCACCAAGTCGAAGAAGAAAGCGAAGAAGACAACAGAGAAACAGGAACCTGCTAAAAAGGGGAAAGTCAAGCAGCAGAAGTCCAAAAAGAGGAAGAGCACTTGAGTGTCTGATAACTTGTATACAACCTCACACGATTCATACGGAAATGCAGTGCTCTATGTTGTTTTTTTATTGCACGATTAGTCGGCGAACTCAGAGACGTTCTGCGCATATCTGCGTTTCTCGTCGCGCATCTTCTTGTGCTTCTTCGCGACCACAGCCTGCTGCTTATCGTCTCTCTCCTTGCGCTTGTGGAGCGTACCCTTCTTGGCGTTTCGTCCAGTATTACGCAACTTTGAAGACGCAGGCGGGTCACGCAGTGCGAAACTCTTGGCAACATGACCTAAGTGAAGACTACGGACGTGGAAAATGTTGCGTGTGTCCGACGAGTGCGTGGCGTAACTACGCACAAACGAGTGGAAAGCTTGACAAGCCAACTCGAACAGCTCCTTGTCTGCCAGCAGCGTCTGCTCGTACAGGAACTGGAGGTCGCTCTGCACTACCTCGTGCAGTAGTTTCTTCCGAGACGTCGTCAGGAATCCCCCGTACTTGCCCACGCGAGAGACGGTCTTCTCCAGACTCAAAGCATTCAGCTTCAAGCCCTGTTTACTCAGATAGTCCAAATACTCCGACTCCGACGGCATCAGGAACAACAGACTGCTTCCTTGATTTCCACTTCGAGCTGTACGACCCACACGATGCACGTAGTCACGTGTCTCCGTTGGTGGGTCGTACTGAACGATCCACTTGACTGTAGGCAAGTTGAGACCACGAGCAGCAACATCCGTACACAGCAACACACCAGAACCTGAAGAGCAGAAGCTCTTGAACGTCGTCACTCGTTCCTGTTGAGGGATGTTGCCATGCAGTCGGAATATCGGGCCTTGGCTCCCAAAAAGTGACGCCACACCGCTGCTTTCAGACTCCTCCGATGCTCCTTTACCTGAAGGCCACGCGCACTTGCGGAACAGAGCGTAGTGGAAGTCCACAGCATCGCAAGTGGACAGGAAGACCACAATCTTGCACTTGCCAGGGCTTCCATCTTTCTTGTGATCACGAGGAGCGTGGCGTAGTTCTTTACGTAAGAAACAAGTCAAGGCACACAGACGTGTCTTGGCTGGGACAAGCATGAAGTGCTGCATCAACTGGTGCGGCGTAAAGAACTTCTCCTGCCTAGCAGATTTCATGTCGGACGCTGGTTCTTCACCACTAGTTAAGGCATCGGCATCGATCAGTACGGGCTTAGACAGACTCATCTTGGCCAGCTGCTGCACTCCGCTGTTAACTGTGGCAGACACCAAGATGTTTTGACGCTTCTGCGACGTCTTCTTGCCGTCTAGAATAGTCAGAATTTGCGTGATCTGCTTCTCGAAGCCCATATCTAGTAGTCGATCTGCTTCATCCAGCACTAAAAATTGCAGACGAGAGTAGTTAAAGGAGAGCGTATTAACGAGATGGTCGGCCAGTCGCCCAGGCGTGGCGACCAGGATGATAATACCCTTGCGAAGTCGTGCCTTCTCCGCCTTCTTCTTCTCACCGCCGATAATGGCTCCCGGAACCAGGAACACAAATGGCTGGATGAGTCTGTTAGCAGTCTCCAAAATCTGTGTACATAGCTCACGTGTCGGGGCCAATATTAGAGCCATGCAACCATCTTGTCGCTGGATACATGGGGATACTGCTTGTAGTTTCTGGACGATAGGCAGCAGATAGGAGAGGGTCTTACCGGACCCTGTTTCACTCTTGACTAGAATATCATTTCCCTTTAGTATTGAGGGAATCGTCTGTACCTGCACGTTGGTCGGCCGCGCAAAGCCAAAGCCACCTCTTTCGGTATCTTTCTTGAGCACATTCACGAGCTTTTCCGACATCTGCATGGACTCGAATGTGTTCGCAGCGAATATTTTCTCACTCGATGATGACGTCAATGGCTTAGACAATACATTGTCGATCTTGACTCGCGACTGAGTGAACTTCTCCACACTGTAACCCTCTTTGTTGGGGTTACGACGCGTACCGAACGTCTTTGGTTTAGCCTCCGCAAGCTTGTCGGTTTCTCCAGATTCACTATCACTTTTCGCGATTTCTTCTCGTTCCTGTGACTTCGCTGTCTCTTCATCCGATTGATCGTCGTCTTCCTCCGATTCCTCCTCGTGGAGCGTTGACACAATTTCTACATTCTCGTCAGCTACAGCAATAGCCGCTTCAATCTTCGGTGCTTCAACCTTCGGCGCCTCGTTCTTTGGCTGTGGCCTCTGTGTCACGGGTTTGTGCTGACTGGGACCATTGCCGACTGAGCGCTGTCGCTGCTCGTGGCCATGGCCGCCAACCGGCTTTTGGGGCACTTTTCCCGTCTTGCTTGCCTTAGACTTAGCACGTTTGGCCTGTTGCTTTGCACGGAAAGTGTTCTTCTTCTTAGCAGGCTTACGAGAACCGCTAGACGCCGAGATGTTAAGCGAGAAGCCATCCATAGTGGTCGAAGGTGTGCCAACAACTGCAGCTTTTAGCTGGTCACGAGCAGTTTAGCTTCAAATCGCATTTGATAGGTTGAAAAAGATCTCTGAATTTAAACCAATCGCGAAAAAGTATCTCTTCTGTGGCGGGAGGGGAATCTTTTTATCACCAAGCAAAACGCCGAGGCAACTAAGAGAGCAATCATGTCCAAGTCGATGGGACTGAACGTGGCTGGCGGCCTGTCGTCGATGCTAAAGGACGGCCACAAGCACTTTGAAGGTGTGGATGAGGCTGTGGCCAAGAACATTGATGCTGTGAAGCAGCTGGCGGCCATCACACGCTCGTCGCTGGGTCCTAATGGCATGAACAAGCTCGTGATCAACCACTTGGAGCGCATTTTCGTCACGAGCGACACAGCTACAATCGTTAAGGAGTTGGAAGTCATCCACCCGGCCGCACGTATGGTCGTTATGGCTGCTAAGATGCAGGAGAATGACTACGGTGATGGCACGTGTCTCGTTGTGGCTCTGGCGGGTGAGTTGCTTATGGAAGCTGCCAGTCTGCTACGTATGGGTCTGCACGCCAGCGAGATCGTCACAGGATACCAAAAAGCGCACGACAAGTGCCAGGAGATTCTTCAGAAACTACAGAGCGTGCAGATTAAGGACCCACGCGACCAGGTGGAGCTGCAGAAGGCCATTAAGACGTCTCTGGCTTCCAAGCAGTACGGATATGAGGATCTGCTCGCTAAGCTCGTGGCCGAGGCCTGTCTGAATGTTATGCCTGCAGCCCCCAAGAAGCCGTCGATCAACGTGGACAACATCCGCGTGGCGAAGATCATGGGCGGCAACCTACACGACTCGACAGTGATCCGTGGTATGGTCATCCAGCGTAACACGGAGGGAAATGTCAAGAAGGCACTTAAGGCGAAGGTCGCAGTGTTCGGTTGTGGACTTGAGATCTCTTCTACGGAAGCCAAGAGCACGGTACTTATTAAGGACGCAGACGAGCTCATGAACTACAACAAGGGCGAGGAAAAACACTTGGAGGAGGCTGTTCGTGCTATCAGCGAGTCTGGCGCGACAGTTGTCGTCTCGGGTGGTAGCATCAGTGAGATGGCGCTCCACTTCTTGGAAAAGTACAACCTTATGGCTATCAAGATCCAGTCCAAGTGGGAACTGCGTCGTCTGTGTCGTGCAGTGAACGCTAACGCTCTGGTCCGTCTGGGAGCCCCCACACCGGATGAGATGGGCTTCTGTGACAGTGTGACGGTCAAGGAGATCGGAGGCAGGAAGGTGACGGTCTTCCAGCAAGACGAGGAGGACGCCAAGATCTCGACGATCGTGCTGCGTGCCAGCACTGACAACGTGCTGAACGACATTGAACGTGCTATTGACGACGGTGTGAACTGCGTAAAGTCAGTGTGTCGGGACGGCCGGTTCGTGTCAGGCGCAGGCTCCACGGAGATCGAATTGTCGCGTCAGATCAAGAGCTTCGGTGAGGCTACGCCTGGACTAGACCAGTACGCCATTAAGAAGTTCGGAGAAGCTATTGAGGTTGTACCTCGGATTCTGGCCGAGAACTCGGGACAGATGGCCACTGAGGTTATCTCTAGCCTGTATGCTGCTCACGCGGGTGGCAACGTTAGCGCTGGCGTGGATGTGGACGTAAGTCGAGTGTATTGCCATTTTTTTGTTAGAGTTTTGATGAACTGACAATGTTGTTGACGTGTCTGTTGCTGTAGAACGAACACGAGTCCCACGTTATTCCGGATGCTTTGGACAAGGGGATTTGGGACCACCTTCAGACCAAGATGTCTGCTATCCGTCTCGGTGCGGATGCTGCCATCACGGTGCTCCGTGTGGACCAGATCATCATGGCCAAGGCAGCTGGAGGACCTAAGCCGCGAGGCATGTAAGGAAGAGCGCTACAATATCTCCTGCAACTGCAGCTGGATTGGTCGGTCTTCGTGTCTTCGCTCAGGTTGGTTATTCAATATCGAAATAAAGCCTTCATCTCTCACACCTGTACGTTCGATTACTGAAAGAAACTAATCCTTCAAGCACTTCCCCCCTCTTCGTCGTGCTCACTGAATCTCGTCCCACAAACTAACACGCATACTGTGTGTCTCTCGTCGGTCTCTTTTGTGTCTCCTCCGTTCTCAATAAATTCACTGTACAGTTCGCTTCCTCACGCGAGGAGTCAATAGACCGAGGGAGTACACTGGAATTACAATCGCTGTTGGTGGTGATGTAGCTGTTGTTGGTGCTGTTGCTGCTGTTGGAGACTCTCGAGCTCCACGATCCTCCTCTTCAGAGACTCGTTCTCCTCCATGAGCGTTCGAATAGTCGCCTCGAACTTACGCGTCTTGTCCTTGTTACGCGTAGCCATCTTAATGATGCGTTCTCTGAGTTGCTGCTCCATGGAAGTGCTCTTGCCTCCAGGGTTATGCCACAATCGGATGTGCTTCTTGAGACTCTTGGGGCTGCAAAAAGTCTTGGAACACGTCGGATGGTCGCAGGCGTAAGGACTGCCTTCCGCATGGATTTTTAAGTGGAATTCGAGGTAATCCTTGCCCTTAAAGCTCTTGGTACAGTCCGCATACGTACACTTGTACGGCTTATCCCGTGAATGCGTCTGCAGATGACTGTAAATAACAAATGCATTCACATATATATATTAGCACACTTTAAGTGTACAACCTCTCAAGATCCGTTTAACAGGGGCAAAAACGTACCGTGTCATAGCAGATTTCTCGGCAAAAGACTTATCACATGACGGGTATGTGCATGGGAATGGCTTCTCACCAGTGTGCACACGAATGTGTCTACAATGGAAGTAGTAAACATCAGATCAGGTTTATTCCTACCAAGCACTGCTACGTCAGCGACAATGTACCGGATTAAAGCCCACTTGGAGTCGAAGCTCTTGCCGCAGTCAGGCGTACAGCACACGTGCCGTTTCTGCTGCCATTTCTCCTTTGAAGACACGGAAGACGGCGCGGGCGACGCCGGCGACGCTTGCTCGGGACCTAATTTGACGTCGGCGAGAATGTCTCCAGTGTCCATGCCCATGCTTGTATTTACGGACTGCGGAAGAGGCTGTACGGATGCCATCGCATGCAGATCTACGCCCACAGGTAGGAACGCGTCTGTCGTAGCCAAGTGGTGCTGCGAGTCCATGACTGAATTTACGAATACTGTTATACAGTCTGTATGCCAAGTGAAGTTCGGCGGTCTTAGTGAATCGCCGCGATCACAAAGGCAACTTGAATTTGGGGCGTAACTGGCCAATCATAATGCGTGAAAAGCTTTTGAAGTGCTACTATTGGTCGAGTTTTGAAGTGTAAGCAACTGCGATCTAGGCCCATCTCCGCCACATCACCGGAACATAATTCGTGTACAAACATCAAAGTGTCCCTTCTAAAGTGCCACCCTCAGGGCCGTTCTTAAAATGCGCCCACCATGCCATGGTAGAAATTAAAGCCAGATGATTGGCCAAAAAATTTAGGGGTAGGGTGGAAATGCCACGCATGGCATAAGTCCCGTGCCACCAAAAGTGACTTTGCCACGGTGACATTAAGTAAATTTTTGAATAACGAAGGGAAATCCAGAAGTTTTGCAACAAAATGGAGGGGGATCTAGGCGCAATTCTAACGCTACTGCTAGCGCTCTTGCCGCTCGTTGCTTTAGCTGCTGAATCGTGCCGCCAATGTCGACACCGCGTCCGGCTAGACTGGAAGGCACACGGAAGGCTGAGGGTCAGTTCCAGAAGTGCTATAAGATGTCTTGTGAGTCATTTATGGCGCTTGCTACGAAGTTGGATCCATATCTACGTGCTGACGAAAAAGTCTCGCAACAGGACTGGTGTTGAGCCGATAAGCCCCTTTAACAAGCTGCACATGTGCTTGCGTTGGCTTGGAGGCGGTTCGTACCACGACATTCAGGTAACAAGTGGAGCTAGCGTGTCGGCCTTCTACACCAGCATCCATGAAGTTGTGGATGCAGTAGTCGACCATCCAGATCTACAGCTACAGTTCCCTTCAGCCATAGCTACTCAACGTTACGCTGCAAAGCAATTTGAAAACCTCAGCAGCTCTCGTGTAATGAAAGGATGCGTAGGAGCTATCGACGGCTGGTTGTGCCCCATACTGGTGCCGAAGAAGGACGACGTTCCGAGAGTTCGCTCATTTTTTTCGGGGCATTATCGACGTTATGGTGTTAATGTGCAAGCCTGTTGCGACCATCTAAGTCGGTTTACAGCCGTGACATGCTCTAGTCCCGGTGGAACTGGAGATGCGGTTGCGTTTCTAAAGTGGAGACTATAGCGTCGTTAGTAAGTTTCCAGCTGAATTGTACGTGGTTGCAGATAACGCTTACACCAGCACCAACCAGCTCTTGACCCCGTTTCCTCGACCAAGAATATCAACTACGTTCCATGACAGCTACAGTTTTCACTTGAGCCAGCTGCGAATTAGAATTGAGATGGCCTTTGGTCTACTGGTGAGTAAGTGGAGAGGTTCCAATGCGCCGATGGGAATCGCCTTTAACAGAGTGCCTCGCACAATAATGGCTGCGTGCATCTTACACAATTGGTGTATCAACCGGCGGCTTCAAGAAAAAATATATTCTACCGAGTGGATAATGATAAGGACTTAGAGGAGGCGTTGTGTGACGGGGTCACACAGCACCTTGCGCTAGAGGAAGTTATCTTCCGAGAGTATACAAACTCTCAGTGAACGGCAGTTCACAGGTCCCCTCTTTATTTAAAGAGAGCGAAGTGACCTAAATAAGGTAGATTGTAAACTGAGTATATTTATAGGTAGGTTAAGTTTTGGGTTTAATACAAACTTAAGTTACCTATAGAAATGCAATGTCGTTTGACCAATGGTTGGCTTTGAACGACCTTGGTACCTTGTACCAAATATCCCGGAGTATGACGTGTCATACATCTGAAGTGTGAAGTGTCACACTTCATGTAACCAGGGTACACTTAGGGCTACGTACCCCGTTACACGTTAGATGCAACACTGGAATCGAACGATGCATCAAGCGATGTACTGTTGCTTCGCAAGATACTTTAAGGTATCGTCAACTGTACGACTCCTCTGACTTACTTGTCGACACGGACACCTATAATTTTTCGGAGTGGATTAGAGGTGCTGTCGTCGATCTTCTTGAACGCGATACCATTTTGCGCCCGCAGTTAAATCAGGCCAGACGACGCAAAGAAACACAGGAGCAGTGAATCCAACTTGCATGGATTAAATATCAAATGGGTACTGCTGTTACCTTGTTGTTTCGTCCTCGTGATAACCACAAGTTGGTCATTTCCCGCAAGATAGAGAAAAAGCTGATGTTTACCCACACCAGACTTCACAACTAATCCAGCTCCGCCAGGCGGGATTCGTACTGCTGTAGTCGTTTAAAGTAGAGCCCAAGGCTGTTCGTCAATGCCACGTCGGTTTCTTCATTGGATACAGACGCACGTAAACTATTCTTCACTTGGGGTTTAGCTTGGTGAAGTTTAGCAATCCGGCCAAGTAGCACGTCTTCCTCATCAGTGTTTGGTGTGACGGCTTTAGTCGACGCTGCTGTTGAGCTCTGATTTCCGATAAGTACCTCAGCGATGCGATCAAAGGTCGTAAGAATGTTGTCCTGCCACTTAGTTGACTTGCGTGAAGAGCGATTGCCCTTTGACGAGCGCTTTAAGTTCATCGAGTCGACTTCATCTTCCTCGTGCATGCCCCCTTTCACATACGACTCCAACTCTGGCTTCTACTTAATGGAAACCTTGACATACGCAGCATCCAAACTTCCATCGCAGAACTCGTAAAAGTCGTTGGAATTTTGGCCGGATACATCGAACTTCGAGAAGGCTTTGATGTATTTGGTGTTCACTTTCTTCCACATGTCATAAAGTCGTGGAGCATCATGCTGGACGATGACAGAAGGGTCGAGCCCGATGTAGCGAGGGTCATTGAAGGTGAAGAGGCCATTGTAATCCGTTGTGTTGGTTTGAAACGCCTTGGCTACCTCCTCCCAAAAGCACGTGTTCTGGTTTACCTCACCCGTGTCTATTTGGTCTCTCGTTGCCGCGTCGTCGGATGAAGCAAGACGCGTAGCAAAACGGTCCGAGAAAAGAACATTAAGAAGTCGAATGCAGCAGTGTTTTGTTTTGCGCAAGCTTGGATCCAACAGGTTTTCATCGTCAGCAGTTGCTTGAACTGATCTACGTGTAGCATCGTGCCTCTTCAAATGTTCAACGAGCGCAAGCTTACCGAGCTTCCTGGGCACTCGCAACTTTCTCTCGCTGCACTCCTTCCGCAGTTGAGCCACCGTCCACGACGCATAGTCCTCACATGTCGGCGTCGGGACCGCTCCCGGATTTTTAACAGTCCAGTTGCGTACTTGCATTCCAATACGGTCAGCGGTGACACCTTGGCTTACCGGCTGTGAATCGTTACTACCAGGCTCCGGTACACCACGTTCTTCGGCATTTGGAAGAACAACAGCGCGGTCGCCATCCTCCGTATAATTATGTTGTGGATAGTTAGATCGGGGTTCGCTGACTGCAACATAGCAGGCATTTCCACCGTTAATTTGGGTGCCACAGTCCGTTATATCGATCACGGTGCGCGTACCAGGAGCGCAGTACCCACTGGCACTATCTCCACTAGCAGCACGGTCTCCACTAGCAACAAAGGGTCCACCAGCAGCAAACCCACCTTCAGCAACGCAGTTCCCAGTAGCAACATAGCATTCGTCAGCAACACGGTCTCCGTCGATGCCATTGGCATGGCGGTCAACAACATGGTCTACACCAGTAGCACGAGTGACCGAAAGGCCTACACCAGCGACATGACCAGTAACGGTACCAGCAACATGATCTCCGTCACCAGCAGCACGGTCTACACCAGAAATATGGCCTGCAGCATCAACTACAACACCGCAACAACCTTTACCAGCTTCGCATATGCGTAGTACTGCGCCAGCATCGCGGTCGTTACCTCCCCCACCGCTAAGAGGCCCACAAAAGTCACGACCAACAGAGCGAGCTCCACCTGCAACATCAACCCCACAAAATGCAAGTGGAGTGGACACAACGCCAACAAACTCAGAGGAGGGTTTCCTGAGAGCATCTACAGGTGGCGTACCGCTTGCTAACATTACCTTGACGCGCTTGGGCCGACCAATTTGCGCGCCTGTGGTCCTCTTCGCGCTCTTGCCGTTGCGGGCATCTTCGTTTCCTTTTGGCCAGCAAGATTTGTTTTGTTTTTCTTTATCGTAAAATTTTGTTAAAAGAAAAAAATAATATTGGTGGCAGTTGCGTTCCTAACGAAAGACTGCCACACTGTCATGACGCTGCGACAAGTATGCCATGGCATGGCACTTATGGCAGTGGTTAAGAACGGCCCTCAAATAGAAAAAAGAGCGTTGTTAAAGGTACCGAGCAGCTCGTACTTAAGCGAGAGTTAGGGGCACATGGTCCGAGTGCCTCCAGGCACGTGGGCACCGAGTGATGTCCTACAGGTACCGATTACAATTCAGAGCGGTAATATTCGGTATTTTATTGGCAGTTGATTTCAAAAATTACATCGTTTGTAGACATTAGATCGTGTGGCTCTCGTGGATCCAGCCATGCACGTTGCATGAATGTGACTTGTTGTACTGATGTGTTGCTTGAAGGTACACAAGACTTAATGTTTCACGGGGAGCATTCATTTACTTGTAGGCGGACTGGTGGTGACGGACGTGCATCTGCTGGGTAAGAGGAGGCGCTCATGGCTCGAGCGTCTCTGGGTGGACTGGCAGGTGCATATAGCCGCCCGAGCGGCTGTGGACGTGCACAAACCCGATGTGGCGCTGGTACTCGGCGACCAATTCGATGAGGGGAATCGTTGGACGTCAGATGCGGATTACGGCGAATACGCTGGGCGGTTCTTTCGGGTCTTTTCCAGCTTTTTGCCCTTTAAGACGCTGTACTTGGTGCGACTAGTTTGGAGCTACAAGAGGTTGCAATTGCTGACAGGATTTTTGACAGGTCGGCAACCATGATACCTCGTTCGGACGGGACATGAGGATTGAGGACTTGAAGCGCTACGAAGTCACGTTCGAAGAGGCGAACCGGATTGACGAAATCGGAGGCCACACATTTGTGAGGCTGAATACGATGGCGCTGGATCGGATGTGGCTAATCGAGCAGTCAAGACGGAGGCTAAGAGGTAGCAATTGCAGTTTTTCAAGTGTTCAAGCTGGAGATCTGAGCGAACGATTTTCTTTTCTTCTCCTTCTGCTTGTGCAGCTTCCTGGAGAGCGTCAACTTTGAGGACCTTCGAGCGCGAACGACTGGCAGTGTAGTGTTGCTCACACACCTGCCGCTCTTCCGTGTTGACGACCTCCAGTGTGGAGAAGAACGGCTGCGCGAAGCGAGCCACGTCACCTATGAGCACCCGGGTTTCAAGTACGAAACGCACCACCACGTTCTCTCTCGCGAGCTGTCGACGGAGTTGCTGGCCAAAGTGCGGCCGGATCTGGTCTTTTCAGGCCACACACACGCCTGGTGCGCGTATAAGCTTCCTTGAAGGCAAGGAAACATTCTGCATTTACCGGTAATCGAGCAAGTTGTGAGCTGATCGCTTTTCGTCCATGTCCAACGCTGCAATCACCTGCAAGTCCATCCAGTGGATGACCTAGAACTCATGTATGATCAGCTAACCATCGCACATGGGATCATCACCTGTCGTTAGATTAGAAAACTCTCAGTGACAGCAATGCACCTCACCGAAAACTAGGTCAGGAGCGAGACAGTGAAGCATTAATGTGCATGAATTCATTTGGCAAGACTAAATGTAGCTACGTCAGACATTTCAGCATGTAACGGAGCCTTAAAAATCGTATGAATGCTAAGGTTGGTTTGGTTGGCAGTGGAATTCCTCTGAGGTAGCACTCGAAAAACATAAGGACAGCTACACCGCAACTTGATCCATCTGGCTGTCGTGAACGTGTTTCTCGCTTGATTGTCAGAAGGGTACATAGTTCTCCAAAAATACTCTTCAGTTGGGCTTCACAGGTGTCGTAGTACTTTGCCTTCGACGCTTGAAGCGGGTCAAAGAGCGTGATTCTCCGGGTCTCTCTCCGAAAATCGATCACAGCACCGCACCAGTGGTTGTTGTCGATATGCAACGGTATCAGCACTATCTTGTTTGTTTTCGCGAACGGGTTGCCGGCTTTGACAGTCGTAAGCTGCTGCTCTCGGAGCTGGAAACGCAGGAAGAGAGGGTTGACGACGCCAACATCAGGATGCTCACGGTGTAGCAGCGCTATCCCGTGCCCCATACAATTGTCGTCAAGCCATGAACTCCCACAAAATGTCAGTAGGGCTCGATACGGTACACTGCCAAACGATGTCACGCGTCCGTAAGCTGCTTGATTGCATTTTCACGCTCTTTTGGTTCGGTAGCAACTCCATCAGACAGTTCATCTGGAATTGTGATGCGCTTAACGCTGGTGTTTACGGCCCAATTCATAGCATCCTCTGTCTGCGCTAGAAGCTTCATGCACGTGTGCCACCGATCCATTGCCTTGATGTCTTTAAGCATAAAGATTCCAAAACGTGACACACGCACGCCGACGCTGTCGTCTTCACAGTCATCCTTCCTGAACCCCCTGATTGCCATTTGAGCCTTTTCCACAAATTCGCGAGAGAAGGCAAACCGAATATCAGTAGTGCACTTGTCTTCCGTGTAGATACCAGCGATCGCCTTTTTTGACTTTGGAACTTCCCGGATTGTGAGCGTGGGTAGTATCCGTTTCGCAGCTTCGTAGGTGTAGTCGTTGTCTAGAAACTTCGCGATGTTCCGTACACTCGGAACCGGCACCAATGTCCCCTGCACGAGTCGTGACGCAGCTTCCTTACCGCGGGCGACACGCTGTCGCTTCTCGGCTTTTCCTTGATTCTTTCTCACCTTTGGGCGCCCTCTGCTTTTGGCGCTTTTCGATACGATGAAGGATCCAGATGAGTCAGACGAACTACTGGGATGATCCCGCTTGACTGAACTCGGTTTCTCATTGTGCGGATCTCCATGAATGACACCCACCCGATCTCCACTTGTATTTCCTGTAACTGAAGGTACAGTAGAAGTAGCCAATACATCTTGCTTAGTGACTGGAGATACAATACCAGCACCCGATACTTGCTCAGTGACTGGAGGTACAGTAGAAGTATCCAACATTTCAGGCTCGGTGACTGGAGGTACTGCAGAGGTACCCAACACTTTCTGCTCTGTAACTGGATGTGTTTGGGTTCCTTAGGTATCGCTGCACGCTGCGTCGGAGCTTGCTCGTCATCACTGTGGTCACATTTTAAAGCCGTCAGAGAGTAGGAGACCCTTGTGGTATCATCGCATGCAGAATCATTGTTATCGAACGAAAAAGGCAGTGAAGCCACCTGAGACAGCGGTTCAACGCGATCGTCTACGCGTCCGACAAACGGAGCTACTCCATCCTTGATCACCTCCTCGAATTTCTCCAATGCTACCATCATCTCTCCAAAAACGTGAGTTCCATTTCTGCTCATGATATCGGCAATACTCATTCCGCGTTGGAGCGCATGCTTGTATTTTGTGGTTCCGTTCAGCACCTGATGATTCCTTGCTGCCATTGCAGAATCGCAGATTTGAAAAGATTTGCACGCAACGTTAGTGTCTGGGATATCTTCTTCAGCGGCTGGTTGATTTAGTTTGCACACCAACTGCCACCGAGACGCGATATTGCGAATAGGAATAGCAGTCTTGTCGTTCATTAGACGCCAATACATGACGTGGCGGCATGGTAAAAGCATTGTTCGCATAAACACACACGAGCACTGATATCGCTAAAGGCACCTCAATAAACACATAAAATTAGATAGGGATTACAGATAAAGTTCCACTGGTTCACGTACCGAAGTATCCACGTGATATACACTTGTACGGTTGTCTCCAGTAAGAAGAAACAAACTTGGTTGCAGTTCCTTTATCTCGTAATGGGTCTTTCTATCCTTGGACATCCAGTACTGCTGCTCAATTAGCCGGTACGCATAGGGACTTACATCACGGGCAAGAATTTTCAATTCTTCATCTGCACCTTTGTAGCGCATCTGACCAACATCAGTTATCTTCTTGGCGTACTCCATCTCGGCAACGGCTTGTAAGAACATCAAGGTATCGACGCATTCATCCAACGCCATGTCTGCCCTTAAAATATCCTTGATATGACCCCACGATGATTCCAGTCTGTGGTAAAACGGCCCAAGTTCAGTACTAATCTAGAAGCAGCATTCCGAAAGCCATTGTACCTGTTGTTTGTGTGATTCCCCAGATGGGGTACATCAGAACGCGCATATAGCACCCATCGTTCCTTCATAGAGTCCCAATTTCGCATGAAATATTCCAAGAAAGGGTGCTTAGGCTCTGGAATAGTGTCGCTGTCTCGAAGCTGAACTCTATCGAGCAGGAAGTACATGTACTTCAGATATTTGATGTACTCCTCTGGAGAAGCAGCAAGTCTCATCATGTCGACAGCATCCTCCACTTGGTCTTTGTCAAAGCTCGAGGGTCCTCCATACTCACGCTTCACCATTTCAGCACGAATATACTTCTTCAGATGGAAATGGCAGAGAATAATTTTCACACCCGGAAATTCGTCCTCCAGCAATCCAAGCTCGCCCATATCCTTGTCGATGACTATTACCTTGACCTTCTCCCACGAAGAGTTGTGAAATTTAAAGGATTGAATTGCATTCCACGCTCTCATTCTCCATACGACTGTGATGAACATACTGGCCCTAATAATGCAGAACGTTAAACAAATAAGTTAGTTACACATAAAGTAACTCCAGTACCTCAAAGAGTAACTCCAGTACTCAAGCAAGACACTTGTGTAACCGGAGGTACTTCGAAGCTGCATCGTGTACAAGAGTCACTGAGCGAGTAGCGAAAGGTACCTATACTCACATGGCCATATACATCGTTCACCATGAAAGAGAACAACTTGTAGCGTGACTCATTCGTATTGTGCGTAGCATCGACTAGCATAACTTCAGGGAAAGCTTTAAACCAGCGCCGCATCTGCCTTGTTTAAAGTGTGATTGTCTGTGTGATCTTTGCATCGTCAATGAACACGGACGCACGATTTCCTCGACTCTCACACACACCTCGCAAAACGGTTTCCAACCGCTCCTCAACGGTAGCACCCCCCTTTCGCTTCTCTTTCATCTTCGCCACCATGTTGTGGACATCCCGTAGCATGACGTTTTTGCCTACACCGATCATCAGAGAAATATAAGAAAACATGTGAAAGCAGTAGCAGAGCTTGTCGGCGCACCTGTCTTCTTTCGAAGGTACTGCATGATCAACTTCGGTTTCGACCCGGCAGCCTGGAGTTCGTCGACGAAGGCAAGAAGAGCAGGGTTATCCACGCGTCGATTTGAGGCATGATTCTCGTAAATCGCCTTCGACACCTTGTGGTTATGCTCAACGCTACAGGCAGTGATCCGCACCATAAATTTTTGAACGTCTTCGGCCCCATTCCATGAAACGGCGGCTTTAATGTTTGCCTTGCATCCCGTACTCTTTTCGAAGTAACTCTTCCGGATTCCTTTCCCTCGACTCTTCCGGTTCCAGCCATGAGTGCACACTAACTTAATCCAGAAGTTGCCAAAATCCTCCGGAATTAAGCGCTCAGCTCCGTCGTCAACGTCACCATCGTCACCTCCTTGTTGCCCAAGTAGAACCTCACCAGCGCGACTCGCCGCTCGCTCCTTAATCTCGCGGTTACGCTTCGCTACCGACGTTGATGTGCGTTGGCGGAAGATCTGGTTTGTTTGTGCTTGATACTGCGCAATGTACGCATTGAAATCATCCCAATTGTCGTGCCATTCGACATCGACCGGGGGTGGCGTCCAAGTGGACGACGGAACATGCAACTCGGGTTCACTATCACTCATAACTGCATGGAGAACATAAACAAAAGAACAAGCTAGTCGGTAATCCATATACATGCCTTCTGGGCTGCACTGACCTCCGGGGTGCACTGACTTGCGCTGGAAGAGGGCGATTTTCGAATGATAGGCTGAGAAATGCCAGGATGGGCGAAAGGGGGGAGAGGGGGTGTCATTTTTTATAAATATGGGATCCTAAAATTTGGAGTCAGCGGTATTTTACCTGGATAAATTACGTGCGCATACAGTTTGGTTTCGTTTAGATACGATTTTGCTCGGTACCTCTAACCAGTCTCTAGAAAAAATCTAATCGCCCACATGCCCAACAAATCGTGAAAACCTGTCTTACACAATAAACCTTTGGTGGTAGCCGCTTCAGCGACAATCACTCTCACTCTCATCTTGGCGAGGACCCGCACTGAAGGCAAGGCGTCGACACTACTCCGATCCCCGATCCGGCGTAGCCATGCACGTACATCGCCATACAACGTGGCCAATCGCTTATCTCAAGAAGGATCTCCTCTTCGATATCTGGATGGACTCTCTGCAAGCGAAGAAGGGCGCCCTCCAGCAAATCAAATCGCCCTCTGGGCAACCCTACATGCCTCAACGCTCGCTGCTGCGGCTTCAACTAGAGCCTGGGCGACTCTACCTGCTTAATCGTCGGCTACTGGAGATCCAAGTGGATCCTTGGAGACCGCACATGCTTCAGCGCTTGCTTCTGCTGGTACCAGGGTGACACCGCGTCTGGTAATTGTGGCGGAGAACTGTACCACTGTACCTGCCTCCGGGCTTGCTACGGCTGCTTCTCGTTGAGCTTCGGAGAGCCCATCAGCTCCAGAACACACTCATGCAGCTTCTACTGGTACCTGCGCGACACTACTGTTGGTCAAGTTGGAGTCGTGTGATTCTACTTTCTCATGAACGCGCTCCTATGGCTACAATCGGGCTCTTGAAGACAGAATCAAGTACACCAGTTCAACAGCAAATGAACCGCCTGGTGATCTCTTCCAACTAGTTGATCGGCCCATTATAAAGGCATCGATTAATAAGCGGGATGTATGCGGCGAGGTACAACGTGATGCAGTGTTCAGTGGAGGTTCCTTTGACAGCATAATGGAGGCTATTTGGGATAAGTTTTTCTCTAGCATAAGGAAGCAAGCGGTCAAGACCGACGGTATCTGGAGCGCAGAGGATCCTCTTTTCTCAAAATTGCTGCGGTTCAAGGTGAAAAAAAAAACGTGTGGTTGACTCGGCAAAGTCAGCGCGCACTCGCTTCAATGTGGAGCATGCGTAATATTGGTCGTATTGTAACCAATGCTCATTTAAGTTTGCAATTTGAGCCACTCACAGTGTCGTGTCGATTTGTTGTGGATTGTTGCCTCTCTCCGACTCGCTCCGCATCGGCATTTTTGGACGGAATTGACAATACAATTGTAGAAACACACGTCCATCGCTGGGATAACACACACCGGGATGGGCGACGTGGTTGCCATAGCCGCGGCGCCAAGTAAGGTGAGCGGGTGCGAGGCGGGCCCAGCGCTGAGCTTACCAGCGAGCCGAGCACTATACTCTCCAGTACATTCTATCTCCATATTCCGAGCGCAGCGAGCCGCGGGGGCTCCGAAGGGGCGCTCAGCCAAGCGAAGCGCGGCTGGTCACTGTGACCTCTAATCGTCGATTATGTTTTATTGTGACACTCAGGGCCATTCTTATCAGCTGGGATTCCTGGGATTTCGGAACCCTCGCTTTTCATTGGTGTACGAACATCTACAAAAGTTGGGCGAATTGTGCATAAACAGAAAATCTGGGGTACCGTTCTCCGATCCCATAAAAAAAAAGTTGGGGATCGGAGAACGGATCCCCGAGCTGGGATCTCGAGATCACAGGCTTGGCATCCAATCGTTTGTGCTGTGAGTTTGGGCCAAGTAGGGTCAAAGTCTGTTATTTTTAAAATGGACCTCGACAACCTTTTGCCCCTGTACGCTGGTTGTGAAGGGGGGTCACAGAGGGACCTCGCCCCTGCACAGCTGAATAATGAAACCGCAAGTGTGCCAGTCGACGACACCGCGCTTGTAGCAATCACAGCCCATGCAGACACCGAAGCAGACAATGAGGTCACTGACCTGGCGCAAGAACCACCCCTTTCACGTCAAGACGGTCTAACAGAGCCATATACAGCATATAAAGCGCTTGAGCTGCGTAAGGAAGTGTATCGCAGAGGACTTCGTCCCACCAAAAAGGGCCCACAGGCCAACTGCACCAAGGCTGGTTACATGAAGCTACTCAGGAATTTCGACAGGACCTATCAGCTCTACGATCAAATTGCAGTCGGCAGTGGCGGCCAAAAACGAAAGGCGAGCCCCGACCAAACAATCAAAACGAAGCACTGTATGTTCAGGCTCCTGAACGTCATTTTTTCGGACGATTTTGCAACTCGCCTGACCGAAAGTAATGGACCTGTGACCCACATGGATCTTGATCGGGGAGCTGTGAACGAAAGATCACAGTTTTGGACTGATATTGCCGATAGTTTCGCACAAGAACGCTTGGAATATGGGTGGGTGGTCGCAAACCATCCGAAGTTCAGCGGCATCGATCCTTCGATTACAACCGCCCACAGCAGCAGCAAGCTTCGAGTTATGTGGGGAGAGATTACATCGGAGTACCAGCGTTGCCGTATTAACTTCACGCAATCCGGAACTCACGATCCGGATTTTTTCAACTTTTGTTATGGCCGAATTGACATTTTGTATCTTCATTTTTGGTTGCAGAAGAGACCAAATCTACTGGCAACTGTAGCTGGTCGACTGCCCAAGACTGCCCAGGTCGACTCACTGAAGCCAAGGATCGACCCGGCTACGCCTGAGCGGCGACCACCCACCTTAGCGAATGGATCCGCTACAAAAAGGAGAGATGAGGAGTTGGCTCTCTTGCGCGAGATGGTCGGACTAGTTAGAGGTGGAAACAATGGGGCCGACCACGCAGGAAAGGTTGATCGAGATGGTCTGCTTCGCCAGCTCAAGACAACTATTGAGACGATGGGGCTACTTCAGGTACAGCTGCGGGGTACAGACGACGCAGATCAAATCGATGACCTTCAAGTAGACCTTGAATTTTTTGCCGATATAAAAAACAAAATCAAAGAGAAGCTCCGTTGCTAAACTTACAAGGTCGAGTCTTCTTTCTTCGTTTAGCTGGTATTTTCATCAATATCAAATAGCGACTTGGTATCTAAGCGGGTGGGCTCTCCTCCCGTTGCCTGCGCTGTAAATTGTAGGTTGGACGAACGGCGTTGCTACCAGCAATCCTCTGCACCACGATGTCACGAAGGAGACTGTTCGCACCCACACGAACGATAGAGTCACTTGAAAGATATGCTGCAGCAGTGTCCTGGAAGTAAATAGGCTCAACCTCGCTCGCACGGACATGGTCATTCTTGTTGCGTCGCAATCGCTCCGTGATGCAATAGTTATGAAGCTTCTGTGCTGTCAATATGCGTTGAGTAGTGTACTGTAGACTTCCTTCCATGGGGCTGCGAAAGATCCTCCACTTTGTAATTAATAGCCCGAACGCCATCTCAATTCTAATCCTGAGCTGACTGAGGAAGAAGTTGAACGTGTCTTCGGCAGAGGGAATATCCTTTCCCGGGAAGGGCGTCAGCAGGTGCTCCGACAGCATGTAAGCGTTATCACCTAATAGATATATTCCAAGTGGGAGATTCTCCACGCGCTTGTATAAAGCGCTCTCTTCGTAGCTTATTAGATCACTCACACTGCCTGGACATACGGCTGACACGTACGTAAACCGCGACTCGTAGTCGCAAACGCATTGAACGTTAATCCCAAACGCTTGGTAGTGACCGCTAAAGTATTTTCGTTGCCCAGTCCCCTGTGTATCTGTCTCCGTTGGCGCCCGTATGCGACAGAGCCAACCGTCAATGCACCCTACACATCCTGTCATCTCTCCACAACTACTCAGCAGGCCAAACCCTTCGGTCATTGCTTTGATATCTTTTTCAGTGTCCGGAAATAATATAGCCAAACTGGGATGGTCGCAGTTTAATACAGCATCAACTCCTTTCTGCACGAGCCGATAGTAGCTTGCTATTGAGACTCCGCCAATGCGACGCACGTCATGGTACGACCCACCCGCTAAACTGCGGATCATCATCTGGACTATATTCTCTCGCAATACAGTACTGCGGTAGTCCATGACCAGGCAAGGAGCGAGAATCTGAACTAACTGCTCGAAAGAGCGCGAGGACATGCGATAACACGCATCAAACGCACCCTCGCGTAGAAGGCGCTCGCTCTCAGCGTCCCAGTCCAGCCTTTCCCGAGTTAGCTTGGGCTCTCTTCCCTTTCTTAGCTGCACGAACAGGTATAGCGCCACCAGCGCTGCGCTCTTCCGTGCGGGTGTGAGTGGTAGACGCATCACTCACTCCCAGTAGCAGGGGGCTTTCCACAACTCGTCTAAGTACATTGAACAACGGCGCAATTCAGATATTAGCACACGCTACGATCATGTTATTGAGCACAATACCCACCGCAAGGTGTGCGTGACGTGGGCGTCCGCCGTAGACTGTGTGCGGCGAAAATCACCGTGCCCGTTGCGCTGCCTTCTTGTCGCGGAGACGATCGCTTCTGCTGTGTGTTAATGTGCCACACACTGTACACCAAATACCCAGCGATCGACTCTTATCAGCTCCCCGGCACACCTTCCCCTAGTCGCCGACGCTGGGATCGGTACCCAGCTGATAAGAATGGGCCTCAGAAGGTCAAATTTATACAGAAGTCAAGCTAAATGATCTGCTGGGTGCCGACGCAGTAAATGCATGTGTTTAGCATGTTCTTTTCTGCTTAGGAAGGCGTGGTTGCATCACGATCAGTAATTTGGTCGGGGGTGTCACTCAAACGCGCGCGAAGATTTAACACCGGTTCGTATATTTCCGATTACAGCCAGTGCCCTGCCTTTAATTCTCAAGTGAAGAACCCTACAACCAGCAAGAAAAAGCACCAGCACTATGCCCAGTCAACGCGTCCCCAAGAGTATTGCGGAGAAGAAAGAGGTCCTTGATTGGATCGACCGCTACGCCGACGGCGTTCCCTCACGAGCGTTCAATCATTTTGCTGTTAAAAGGGGAAGGAAGATCTCCGCGGCCCAGATCCACTACTGGTACAAGATTCGTGAAGTCATCAGGCAAGCCTCGAGCGACCAATAACGGCTGAGGGGTGCTGGTGCTCGTCCTAGACTTGGTGAAATCGAGGACATGCTCTTCGACGAAATTGTTTATGCGCTCCGAGCATCACAAGGTGTCGAGGCAGTGGATCCAGGCGGCTGCTGTCCACCACGCCCGAACCGTGCTGAATCATGACTCTTTTGCTGCATCTGAGCGGTGGCTGAGCGCTTTTATGCATCGATACAGACTCTCCTTACGTCGCACGACCAATCTTACCACTTTAACCGATGTGGAACTTGTTCGACGTGCAGTCCGCTTCATGGCTTACCTCACCCACCTCAAGCCACGGTTTAATTTGTCACGAACTGTACTCATGGATGAAATCGCTGTATATTGCGAGGATCCTCGACGCGAAACGGTGGATTTTGTAGGCTCGCGTCATGTTGTGCTTCGCTCGACGGGGTTTGTGTCGATGAGGATCACTGCAGTGCTGGCCGTGACTGCGGACGGAGCAAAATTGCCCCCGATTGTTAATTGGAAAAATGGTACTACCGGTACTACTGGTACAGTACTAGTAGCTCGACAATAGACAAAATCGACGGAGTGTATGTCGTAACACAAACGAGGGCATGGGTTGACAGCACGCTGCTCCAACGATGACTGATCTTGTCTTTCCGGTGCTGATGGATCATTTCCCGGGCAAATCTCTCGTTTGGGACTATGAGCGCTCATATTTCGAAGGCGATCAAGGCGAGATGTCCAGCCAAAAAGATTGACATGGTTGTTGTGCCTGGTGGCTGCACGTCATATCTGCAAGCTGGGGAAATAGGCATTTACAAGTCTTTTAAAGACCGCATGACACCTCTTGTTATTAATAGCGAATGGAAAACTTCCGACCGTGTAGAGTAGACGCGTGGTGGCAACCCACGCCCACCTTCCGTGAGTGAAGTAGCTGGCTGGGTAAGCAGGCGTGGCAGTGCGTACCAGACGATGTGATCTCCAGCTCTATTGGTGGTGCGGGCTTTATCAATGATTGCGAGAAATGGCACATAGCGAAACATGATGTCTATGGTGATTCGTTTTGTGCAGAGTGGATACTGCAGAATATGGTAGAGCCTAACCAAGAGGAAGGCGTTCAGCGAGTTAGTTTGTGAATTATAATACCCTCATAATATAGTACCCTCCGATTAGAATGACTACGAAATGTGGTATACTAATACTATAATACCGGTATATTATTCGAGACATCAATTACACCCATGTTTGTGATAAATACATCTGCTCCTTTTCGGACGGACACTATTGGAGGTCGAGATGGAGAAGCTACAGGAGCTGAGCCTCGTGTCCAAGGTGTGCCAGGCACTAGAGAACCACCTTGGTATGAGTGACAAGACGCTGGCCGAGTTTGTGATAGACTTAGTGCGCAGCAGCTCGAGCTGCACCGCCTTCCTAGCATCCATCAAGAAAGACGAGCTGCCGTTGCCCCCCGCCCTAGCTGAGAATCTCTACCGCATCGTGCAGACAATGGCTCCACGCAAGATGAAGCAGGTGGGGGGTTCGGCTGCGGATGCCAAGAGAAAGAGCAAGAGGCACCAAATTCGAGACGACGAGCAGCTCACAGCTGCGGATATCGCAGGAGCGTCCGTCAAGGACGACAAGGACGACAAGAAACCGACGTCTACCGAGCGTGATGATAGGAAGAGTGATGATCGCTCTCGAACTAGAGACCGATCACGAGACCGCGATCGCTACGGACGTGACAGAAGCCGCGGACGCGATGAAGATCGCGGCAGGAGAGGCAGAAGGTCAAGATCTCGGTCTCGGTCGGAAGGCAGACGACGCGATCGACGTGACAGGGACAGAGACCGCAGTCGCGGTCGCAGGAGAGATGATCCACCTAGAGAACTGGAGCTATACGGCATCTATGACGGTCGTGTCGCGAAAGTAATGGACTTTGGTGTCTTTGTAGAGCTGGAGGGGTTCTCAAGAGAGAAGAAGGAAGGTCTTGTCCACGTCTCCAACTTGTCTGCCAATCGTGTAAGTAACGTCAAGGAGTTTGCAAAGCGCGGCGACCGTGTCAAGGTGAAGCTCATCTCGATCTCAGGAGCCAAGCTGTCGATGTCAATGCGCGATGTGGATCAAAGAACTGGAAAGGATCTGATGCCGCAGCGCTCTAGTGATGGTGCCGAGCGTGCACGTCAAGAGAACAGGTCTTCCGACTCACGTTCGTGGATTAACCCATCTGCACCGGGTATGCAGAGCTCGCAGCAACTGGATGAAGATGACAGCAAGCCACAGCGTGCTGCAAAGCGCATGTCGTCACCTGAACGATGGGAAGTCCAGCAGCTTATTAACTCCGGAGTGCTGTCAGTTGAGGACTATCCGACGTTTGACGAGGAGCACGGTATGCTCAACACGGAAGCCACGGAAGAAGACTTTGAAGTGGAATTAAATGAGGACGAACCTGTTTTCCTGCGTGGTCAGACGCAGATGAGTCGAGAGATATCCCCCGTGAAGATCGTCAAGAATCCGGACGGCTCCATGCAGCGTGCCGCCATGACGCAGTCGAACTTAGCGAAGGAACGTCGTGAATTACGCCAGACACAAGCGAATCAGTTGATTGATTCCATCCCGAAGGATCTTAATCGACCGTGGGAAGATCCCATGCCTGACGCTGGAGAGCGACACTTTGCTCAGGAACTGCGTGGCATCAACATGGGATCGACATTCGAGCTGCCAGAGTGGAAACAAAAGTCCGTGGGGAAGAACTTGTCCTATGGTATTGTGTCGAACAAGACCATTCTGGAGCAACGTGAGAGTCTTCCGGTATTCAAACTGAAGCGTCAACTGATGAAGGCTATCGCGGATAATCAAGTCCTGGTGGTTATTGGTGAAACTGGATCGGGGAAAACCACGCAGATGACGCAGTATATGGCTGAAATGGGCTTGACTTCTACCGGTATTATCGGCTGTACTCAGCCGCGTCGTGTTGCTGCTTCATCCGTGGCAAAGCGTGTGGCCGAAGAGTTTGGCTGTGAGCTTGGACAAGAAGTTGGTTACTCGATGCGATTCGAAGACGTCACCAGTCCCGAGACAGTGATCAAGTACATGACTGAAGGTATGCTGCTGCGAGAATACCTGGCTGACTCGACTCTGTCAAAGTACAGTGCTCTGATGCTCGATGAAGCCCACGAGCGGACAATCAACACGGACGTTCTGTTTGGACTGCTGAAGGATCTTGTACGTACACGGAAAGACCTCAAGATTATCGTGACGTCCGCAACTCTGGATGCTGAAAAGTTCTCTCGATACTTTTTCGACTGCCCGATTTTTACAATCCCAGGTCGTACGTTCCCTGTAGAGATTCTGTACACGAAGGAACCGGAGTTGGACTATCTGGACGCGTGTCTGCTGTGTGTGATGCAGATCCATTTATCCGAGCCCGAAGGAGATATTCTGTTATTCTTGACGGGCCAAGAAGAGATCGATACAGCGTGTGAAGTTCTGTATCAACGTATCAAGGCGTTGCAAGAGCGTGCACTAGCTCCGGAACTCATCATTCTGCCAGTATACGGTGCGCTGCCTTCGGAAATGCAGTCGCGCATTTTTGAACCAGCACCCAAGGGCTCTCGGAAGTGTGTGGTGGCTACCAATATCGCAGAAGCTTCACTGACAATTGACGGCATCTACTACGTCGTGGACCCTGGTTTCTGCAAACAGAATGCCTTCAACTCGAAGATCGGGATGGATTCTCTTGTGGTTGTGCCGTGCTCACAAGCCTCAGCTCGTCAACGTGCCGGACGCGCTGGTCGTACAGGCCCCGGAAAGTGCTATCGATTGTATACCGAGAATGCGTATAAGAACGAGATGTTACCGACCACCGTGCCAGAGATCCAGCGTGCGAATCTCGGGTCGGTTGTGCTTCAACTGAAAGCCATGGGGATCAACGATCTTATGGGTTTCGACTTTATGGACCCGCCGCCTCAAGATGCTCTTGTCATGGCACTGGAGAACTTGTACGCATTAGGCGCGTTGGACGATGAAGGTCTGTTAACAAGGTTGGGCAAGAAGATGGCCGAGTTCCCAGTCGAACCGAAGAACGCGAAGGTGTTACTGACTTCCGTGGTACTTGGCTGTGCCGAGGAAGTGCTGACTATCGTGGCGATGTTGTCTGTGGAGTCGGTCTTCTTCCGACCAAAGGAGAAACAGGCTCAGGCTGACCAGAAGAAGGCGAAGTTCCACCAACCTGAAGGCGATCACTTAACTTTACTGGGAGTGTATGAGGCTTGGGCGAACTCCAAGTTCTCCAACCCATGGTGCTATGATAACTTCATCCAAGCACGCGCTATCCGGCGTGCTCAAGACGTCCGCAAACAGCTGCTGTCCATTCTTGATCGATACAAAATGGATGTGGTTTCCTGCGGCAAAAACTACAACAAGGTTCGACGTGCTATTGTGGCCGGGTACTTCGCCAACACGGCGAAGAAAGACCCGCAAGAGGGATACCGCACTATGGTTGAAGGCCAACCTGTGTACATTCATCCATCGAGTGCATTGTTCAACAAGAGTCCAGAGTGGGTGCTTTACCATGAGCTGGTCCTCACCACGAAGGAATATATGCGCAACATCATGACGATTGAGCCCAAGTGGCTTGTGGAATTAGCCCCTGCGTTCTTCAAGAAGGGCGACCCTACCAAGCTATCCAAGCGCAAACGTAACGAGAAGATCGAGCCGCTCTTTGACCGCTTCAATCCACCCGATTCCTGGCGTCTTAGCAAACGTCGGGGATAAAATCCAACAGCAAAAAAATCCCATGTCGATCATGGACAAAAGAGACAAAAAGCTTTACCGACCTCTGTTCCTCCATTGTCTCTCTCCTTCTTGGCCTCTGCCTTACTGGTCCTTGGACTTTTTCTCACGCGTACGCTTCTGCCACACGATGAAGTCCATGAAGAAGCCGAAGCCCACTTGGATAGGAATGAGCAGTGGCAGCAACGCCGTCTCGAGCATCGTGTTAGAGCGAGGCGCAACACCATTAGCCAAGACGCGGAGGATGAAGATCATGGGGTCGTTGGTGATGCTGAACTCGCCGTCGCTCACTCCGTTGATCAGAGACTGCGCCACCTTGTCCGGGTGTAGAGGCTCACTCACACCTTCGATGGTCTTGGTCTCAGGAGGCTTAGTACGGTTCTCCTCCACGAAGCCGGGTGAGTCAATGTTGCCCGGGTAGAAGATACTCACGCGAATACCGAAGAGCTTGAGCTCGTTGCGCAGCGACTCGGCCAGGCCACGTAGAGCGTACTTGGGGGCAGCGTACTGCGCGTAGCCAATCCACGAGATGAGACCGAGACCAGAGCTCACCAACACAATGTGGCCACCTTCTCCACCTTCCTCCGAGCGCTGCACCATGGCCGGCAATGCCGCCTTGATGGTGTGCAGCGTGCCGAAGTAGTTGACGTCCATGATCTTCTTGTACAGACTCACGTCCTGCTCCAAGAAGTAACCGGGGGCAGCGAAACCCGCCGAACACACCACGTGGTCCGTGGCGCGTCCGTGGAACTTGTTGGCAGCATCCACAGCCTTCTGAACACTGGCAAAGTCCGCCACGTCGCACGACTGGATGAAGACTCCTGCGTCCGCGTTCTTACGGACGCCCTCGATCTCCGTCTTGGACTCCTCCAGCTTGTCCAGTCCACGCGCAATGATAGAAACCTTGGCTCCTTTCTGTGCGTACTTCTTGGCTAGCGCAAGACCCAGACCGGAGCTGCCGCCAGTGATGAACACGTGCTTGCCGTCCACTTTAAACCCTGGAGCGCGGAGCTTCGTCACTACGAACGACTGTATACGAGGTTAGCTTTCGCACAGTACGAAAGCAAAGAGACCGGAGGACAGTATCTTACCACGATGGAGACGCCCACGACGACGCCGGCGACCAACACGCCCACCCACCAAAGATCTGCGGCCATCCTGAGCTCCTGGTCGGCAATTGAGTTGTGCCGGTTCAGTTGAAAAAAAAACTGGTTTGGGTTTTTTAAAGTTTGATAGCAATTTTGTAAGGCAGATCTGGAGATGCTTTCTAGATTGGTTTGCGGATTGCGGATGCATAGCCAAATATCATATGATATTTTTGATAGTAGTAGTACTATTGTCGATATTTTATATTAATTGTAACTCATTTTTGCAAAAGCTAGCATAATATTTTAATATTAGCTCGGAAACCTGAAAAATATTAGATACTACATGATATTTTATAATATTGTCCCACTTAAGTACGTTTCTTGCCACCTTACCCTGTGGACCGAGCGGAGCCAAATAACTTTTTCGATCAGGTTCTAGAAAAGCAGTAGGCTTTAAGACTGACGAGTATTTGCTCTAGTATTTCACTGTGACACAGACAAAGGCGATCGAGATGGAAAACTGCAAACGCTTGCAGCTGTTTAACGTTGATAGAGCGAAATCAAGACATTTTTTCTTGTTCTCTACCGATATCCTCGTCCACATCGTGCGTCTAATAAACCTGCTGCCTGTGGCGCTAGATTAATGCGCTCAGCAGTGCCAACACACGACGCCAACCTTGCCGTCACTCTCACAATTGTCCCTCCCTCACGGTTGATTAGTAATACTTCAGCTAGTCGAGCGTTAGCGACATCTGATTAGTGAATTTAGCCCGATTACGCAATCTTTGAAAAAATAATATTGTATTAGCTAATATTAAGTTGATATTTAATAATATCGTATTGTCTCAGAAGAAAATATTAGGTGATATATTTTAAATTAACTGGTCTACAAATGATATTTTCACAATATTAACTTCACCGATTTTGGAGTTACCATTAACCCCTGGCCAAGCATTCTTGTCTCACAAGTTTACGAGACTCAACAATAACAAAATAACTCGGGATGGAATTGATCGGAACTTCTGCGCATTACCACCCAAGAACGCTGCATCAGCGGCATTGCCATTGTCTGGTGTCAATAGGAAGTGCTTGCCAACCTCTTTCAAAACAACCATACAACAGTGCGTGTACCTGTAAGTGCCCACGCAAAGCAATTTTCGCTGAGTCTCCTATGAAATACACGTACTTCGCATTCAAGCACCCTGTGTTGTACGGTACAATTTCATGTTATTGCGTACGAAGCATTGAACTCACCACCCCCAACAAATCTTGCTTCCTTAGTTGACGTTTGTTCTGCAGGTGGCGTACATGTAAATAAGCTTTTACCGTACTGTACCATGTTTACGCAGTTTTACAGCTAGCTGCTACACCAGTAGCCCAGCTCCATTTTTGCAGGGTGTTTAAGCGGAATTTGCGAAACACCCTGCATTGTAGCTGGGCTATTAAGCTGCTATTGTAGATTGGGCAGTCATCAATAGTGGTTGTCAGAGTTGGATACAAGCGGCGACTGCTGAAGGCGTTGAACGCTTTCAGCAGAGGAGAAGACATAGGTGACAAAGCTTAATGCCGCTTTCTCTGCGCTGGATTCAGAGGACAAACTGATGGAGGAGGCCATCGCCACCGTCGGAGCGTTTATAATGGAGATGAGATCGGTGGGGATGTCTGCGAGAGATGTGGCGTTGGCGGACACGATAGCGCGTCGCTTGACAGCCGCACAGAGGGGCTTTGAAAGCGGTGGAGAAAGCTGTGGCTGAGGCTCAGACGTCTATGGGTGACGTGGGGAGAAACTCAGCCCAGCTGTGTGCGCTGGTGGGGAGGATGTTGCCGCAACTGTTTGCTGGACAATGGCTCCCGTGAGATTGGTGAGAATCTCACTGAGATGCACCGAAAAGCAAGCTTGAGTTGCAGAGGGCATCCAAGACATGCGGGCGGCACTAACACAAATGGAGGTGCTTTCTGTGGAGGCTCGATCCATGACGTTCGGTCACTAAAAAATTACGGCAGTAATGTCATTGCTAAGAAATCCTTGTAATTGAGACCACTATAGACTTTTTCAATGTTGGGTTCTCCGCAGTTGCAATGACATACATGGCTGCATATGCTGCTTCCGAAAAATAGCAAAATAAATTTGTAGCTGATGCTCACGTTATGTTATGGCTACTTTAGCATAAGCTTACGTTTTATCACAAACCAAGAGCTGACAACTCGCGCTGCGCTGTCAAGGATGTAGCAAACTTAATCTTTACGTACCCATCTAGCCAGGAAGTCCTAACCATTGCACTATACTAGTTACTAGTAATAATACTGTACCCAAACGCCGCGACCCTTGTCAAAAGATACCGTCCTGCCTTTTGATAAACATCAAGCCAACAGCATGAAGTACGAGGTGTCGCCCCTGAAGCGAAGTGAGCAGGGATTTCTGCAGCAAACAGCACGCCAGCGCATCACCACTTACGACGGCAATACATGGACATACTACGATTCGGGCAGGCTGAGTGATGCGAACGCTGGAAGGCCTCCGTTGATCTGCCTTCCTGGAACAAGTGGAGTCGCGCTGTGCTTTCATTTGCAGTTGCAAGAGCTGGGGTCAAAAGGGTTTCGCGTCCTAGCAGTAAGTTCGACTACGAGATACTTCGTACTTACTCATCCATCTCAAATACTTTCTTCCAATTAGCAGATCCAACACCCCATTGTTTGGACGCACGAGGAGTGGATTCACAGCTTCGACAGGTTTCTCAATGCCATGAATTTGTCTGAGGTGATAACGCGTTGGAAAGCGTGTTATTTAAACAGATAAACTAACAAAGTTGGCCGTAAATCATAGATCCACGTATATGCTGTGTCACTTGGCGCGTATTTGATTCAGGTTTGCTAGCAGAGATAACATTTGTGACTCTAGCGTATCATCGATGTCTTTCTATTTGCAGCGTTATATGGCTCTCTATCCGCAACGCGTCGCGTCCTTAGCTATGACGCAGGGATTTTGTGATACCCGCGAGTACGGAGCCAACGCCCCGTGCATCAAAATGTAAGTGTTGACAACTACTTTGAAAGGTGTTTGATTTACGTCACAGCAGTCGTGTGAATTGCTAAACTGCAGGCTCCCTTACATGCCAGACTTCTTTGTGAGAAAGTAAGTAGAATTCGTTCTTTACGGTATTTAAAATGCATAAGGACAAGAAACGGTTTGTGTCAACTATTCAGGTACATACTTGAGCACTTTCCAAAACTGAATCCCCACATGGACGCACAGAATCAAGCAATCGAATACATGATGGATCAGGTGGGCTACCATGGTATTAATACATAGTATACATGTAGTCTCAACTTGTGTTGTACAAGTACACTGCAACAGGAGGATTTATCATATCCTTTGAACTGACATGATGCGTCTTACAAATGCAGTTTGGAACTCTTTCCCAACAAGAAATTGCTTCACGTTTGACACTCAATTGTCTCTCGTGGGATCCTGAGAGCTGGAAAATCGTCCTGTCAGACGAGAAAATTACGCTAATTGACGTAAGTACCCGCGCACGGTTTGTTTTGCCATATCTAACCGTTTTTTTTACTGCAGAGCTACGAAGACACCAGTCTTCCAGCAAAACTCAAGGACCAAATCGGATTCCGCTACCCACGCGCCAAACAGGTACTCCATTCTGTCCTGGCTTCTTTAAACTGTCATTGATATCTAACTTCAACGTCGCCCACAACCGACAATTTTTTTAATAGGCATTGATAAGGAATGGAGGTGATTTCCCGTTCCTCTCGCACCATGAAGAAGTCACCATGTACCTCCAAGTTCATCTGCGTGCAAACGGTGTTTTCATTGCTTGAAGGATATTCCAGAGAATACAATTTGTCACCTAAAACAAAGATTTATTTTTACATTTACTACCAATGAAAACGCGTTTATAATCAATCCGTTAAATACCATCGAAAATGGTGTGGTCGAGCTTTGTAGCCTTGCACGAGGAAGTGGCGGAATGGAGCGACGATGCGCTAGAGCATAAGAGCGACATCCTCGTGGAGGGTCAATTGATGCATCAACGGCGTATCAGTCGGAAATGTTCGTTCTTCGATTTGGCGGCTGTGGCCACCGAATCGGATGGCGAAAGAGAGCGCATTGAGGTGATCCTCAAAATCATCGATGGGGAGTTGTCAGCGGAAGAAATCGATACTATCCGATACAACGTCAAAGTTGGAGATATTGTCCATATTCGAGGGTTCGTGGAGCGTCTTGGAGATGGCGCCTCCATTTTGGTACATGCACGCGACATTACAGTGGTCCGAGCGTGGAAGGATGAAAATCCTGGCGTGCCGTTCCTCCCTTTGCCTACGGTTGCCACGACGACTAAACGACACTCAATGGGTCAGGAACGACAAGATTATAGCGCTAAGAACGATGTTAAGGAGCAAACCACTGCTACAGCATCAGAGGAGCGAGCGCATTGCAAGTTTTGGATTAACTCGAAGACTTGTCAGCATGGCGACAACTGCGAGTTTTTCCACGTCGATGATGCCGAGCGGAAGACAGAGCGTGCCGGGTGGCTGAAAGATCGATTGCATCTCAAACGCGTCCGAGCTCACATCGAGGAAGATCCTCTGGAACCGCACGGGAAAATTGGAAAGCAGCAACGCGCGCAGGTGTTTGTCGAGTGGCTGGTTGAGACATTTGGAGCGGAATTTCTTGCATCGGGCAAAGGAGTTGTGGACGTTGCAGGGGGTAGAGGGAATGTATCCTTCGAGCTCTGGAACAAGAGGCGACTTCCTTGCACACTCATCGAACCGGTAGGCTTTGTTTTGGTGTTTTTCTCAATAATTAAAAATCTAGTTTAACTCAGATGTATGAGAACAGCGTCCGATGAAGCTTTCAAAGCAACAGCACAAATATCTGAAGAAACAGAAGAAGGAGCGCAGGCAATCGAGTGAAACCGAGGCCTCATTTTCCGAGGCGCTAGTGCCGCAAGTTACGGCACTCTTCAACATGGATTCCTTCCTGGAGACCACGGAGAACGTTCAACTGGTCGAGCAGTCATCTCTTCTTCTTGGCATGCACCCTGACGAAGCCACGGACTCGATTTTCGACGTTGCTATCAAGTTCAACAAACCTTTCGCAGTGGTGCCTTGCTGTGTGTTTGGGCAAAAGTTTCCTCACCGCCGACGCGCGGATGGCAGCAAGGTCGTGTCGTATGAAAACTTGGTCGAGTACCTTGCTGCCAAACACCCAGAAATCGAGAAGGCATTTCTACCGTTCGACGGCAAAAACTTGGTACTTTTCCGACGACCACGTTTGGTCGAATAGTAGAACAATACACGAACGACGGTGGAAATTACTGATCACTTCCTCATTTATTATAGTTCGATGGGGAAAATGTGTATTCTCTGCGGGAACACGATAGCTCCACTTAGTCGCGTCGTGCTGGCATCGCCACCATTTAGCAGCGTCAAATCGACAGGGAACTCCAGCTCTACATTGCTAAAAAACGCAGCACTCCATTGCTTTACACACTCTCGGCCACGGAATTGAGCAACTTCGCCATCTACACCCAAGCAAATGTATGCAAACTCGGACTGCTTCGCTTTGGTTGGAGGCGTGTTTACCTTCAGTGGCAATAGTTTTGCAACGGAGAATGGTACCCGGGCCCACGTTTCAGCTCCGAACCGGAAGTCTGGCATATCGCTCGGTACGGTGTCTCGATAGCTCACAAGACGGTAGATTACCCTGTCACACAGCAAGAAATCCACTGTTAAGCTATTGTTGCATTCACCTCAGCATGAAAATAATAAGCAATGCTCACCCTTCCTCTCCGGCTGCAAGCACGACGTCTTCATCTTCAGCTGGAATGCTCGCTAACGTTGAAATCGGGGTACGTGTCGGAACCACTCCAAAGTCCTTGCCGCGGTGAGTCAGCAATAAATGTTTCTGTCCGGTAGCCACTAAAACATAACTCGACAGTGTTTTCTCGACGTCCAGCAGCTTGGCGTTCGCGATCGCTTGCACTGTTGGCATGACGACGGAAGGGTAGAAGCACTCTGCCCCAACATCATTTCTGGTAGCAATAGTAGGCAGTCGTCTCTGTATTCCAACAACACGGCAAGTATTAAGACCATATCTCACCAACACTTAACATTAAGCTCCAACCTTCCAAAGAATCTCATAATGTGTGACGCCGTAGAGATTGCCATGCACGTCGCCAACGATAAACTCTCCGTCCTGATGGAAGCAAATGTGTTGCACTGCACTCTCCAACTGGAATCGTCGTAGCTCCTGTTCATAGTAAACAGAATTTATCAGCACGATGTTACCTTATCCTGAGATATCTAAAACCGTTCCTGCCTCACCAGCTTTTCGCGCAGTATCACGAGCTCTCCTCCTGCGCTGCCGACCACTAGCAGCGTGCTGTTGCGCTGTTCTTCTGCTTCGTTACCGCATACACTCTGCAATGACAAGTGCGACAACACATTCACGCCGCGTCAGTTTCCCGCTCCTGACGTCAATGAGCGCGAACGTCCGACGAACGCAGCCCAACACTGTCGACACTGTTGAAGCCACCTCACCGTCACTGCCTGTGTGGATACGCGTAAGTCCCAGAGCACGCGCGTCAGGCTGACGGCCGGCGGCACCTCGGCGCCACCGCTGCGATCTGATTCACCCGACGCGTTCGCGGCGAACGCGAGCACACTTCCGTCGGCTGTCCCCACATAAACTCGGCTAGTGCGGCAGCCGAGCGCGCACGTCAGATCACTGCCCGCGTATGGCCTAAGGAATCTGGCTGTGCCGGTGTTGTCCATTTGCGATGGCGAAGATGTGCAGGGTCCCCAGGAAGCCTGCACTTCCGCCGAGCAAGATTGAAGATCACTCCAGGGATCACCATTTTTTTCCACAAAAGAGATCTCCTAAGCTACACTCTGTTAATGACTGCCTTTTAAGCAGCGCTCTTAGGATATCTTGCACCGTGGTGACAAGTAAATCAGGCGAAAGTGTCTTTGAGAGGGACATGAATATCTAATGATGGTTGGTGGCGAGTTGCTCTGTATAGTTAAGTGGGTTAAATAATACTATGTTCCTATCCTGACTGGGTGTGCGGCGCTCTTGCTCTACGGCGTGGGCCCCTGGGTGACGCTGCCATTGTCGCCGCCTGGACCTCTAGACCAGAAGCGCAACGAGAACTTCTTCTTGTTCTTCATAGCGTCGTTTGAGCTCATGGAAAACCCGCGCATCTTGCCATTGGGGCGATGATGTGTGTTCCAAGACTCTGCGCGTGGCGAAGCTGCCCAGCTGTCGGCCCCCGTGGGGGTCGTGGGCGTGATCGCCACGTTGCTGCAGTCCCAAGACGCAGTAGCACGCACCTCTGGCATCTGCTGCGGTTCTTCAGTACCGAACGCAGCGCGGATCTGGGGAAAGCGCACTAGGAAGCTGGCCACGTAGGGCTGGAAAGCATAAATGAAAGCGTTGCTGTCGTTAAACGCGGGGTCGCTGTCACCGACTGGCGTGCCCGTGAGCGTGTGCTGGAGAATCTTGGCGATCTGCACGCCCATGGGTAGCGACTGTGCTGTATGTTCAGGGAAGTCGAACATCTCGGGCTTGATGAGCGCCGGACAGAGTATTCGCAGGAAGAGAAGACTACCCACGACGATACGCGCGTCATGTTTACAGCCGGGAAAGGCCTTGCGGAATTCGGCGAGCATATAGTGGCAGCCGGCGCGTAGCACCAGCGGCGCGAAGTGGATGGCCTTGGCCAGTCGCTGGATGACGCTCTTAGCATACGCACACACCTGTTTCGTCGAGGGTGGGCCGCGGGCCTCATACACTTTGGACTTCTCGCCGAAAACGTCGCGCAGCACATAGCGAAAGTAGGCCCGGCCCTGCGTCCGGCCGAGCTTTTTCATAAGCGACGTGAGCTCCGACGTCGAGCGCAGAAAGAGTTCCTCCCGCCCGCAAATGTCCTTAATCTCGGTCTGTACAGCGCGCTCCAATTCGTGTAAGCGCGGCAGCTCACCGTGCGAGCGCCTCCTCTGTAAGCCCCACTTTCCCATCGTCCAATCGTATCGCGCTGCTGCTGTAAAATCCGGCGCTGCGGGCCTTGGCGATTTGGTTGTAGCTGAGGCTATTATAGTGCTCAATGCCAACAGGGGCTGACTGGCTGGCGGCCCCCCTGATTTAGTTTGATGTCGCTGCGACTTATTCGCCCCGGTTCACGTGCTTTGGGGCGCACGGCGAGTTCTACAATGAGCACTGTCGCATCGGTTGTGCTCTTCCGCTAGCCCAGCTGGAAAAATCTGCGCTGGCTGCAAGTCGGTGTGGCCCACAGCAATGCCTAGCGCAGTCGCCGAACTCGTCTAGCAGACGAGACGTTTCCAGTCGTCAGAAAGGACGAAACCGCGGCTTAAGCCAATCAAAGCTCGACTTTAAGCGGTCACTGTACCGGTATGTTAGTACATTTCTTTTGTTTCATGTTGAAGCAAACGGCAACTTGCATGATGCAGCCATTCTGGACGTGGCTGCAGGTTGCCCGTAAGGCAGATTGTGTTTGTGCACGTCGCAGCCTAGCGTATGTTTGCTGGCGGATTCCGTGAAGGTGCTGTACGTGGGTTATTTTGAGTGGCAGCTGACGTCGTGGCTGCCTCGGGGCCCATAGTCTGGTAGGTCTCCTTCACGCCGCGTGAATCACACGTTGACCGCGCTCTAGCACTGCTGTCATCAGCAAGGCTTTGGGATCTGTCAGCTTTGTATCATTAATGATATTAAGGAGGCTCAACGTGACTGCACAGCTCACTATTCCAGTCAAAACGGCTGCCCGCCAGCCATTCTGGGATGAGGCCTTGCCGAGCCAGCAATGAATACACCGCGACTCGAGGCTTGAGCCATTCGCGGCGTCCGTATGGAGCGCCAAATGCCATGTTACTGCTCTTTCGCCGGACGCGAGGGCTGCCACACTTCCATCTGTGCCCCGCTTGTGGTCTTGAGTGCAGACCCTAAAAATTGGCTCGTGCATCTGGTGAAAGGGAAAGCTGGTTAGCAGCTTGGTTGCCAAGCTGGTGGACGCGTCACCATTGTAATTGATCTTGTAGTAGTCTTGAATGTCGGTGATTATTGGTCACCAAGCGTAAGCAACGTTGGTCTAGTTACGAAAGAGTTATAATGCGGGCACGAGGATTTAGGGCGCTTAAGTTTCTACAGATAATGAAACAAGCGGGTCGACGCTTGTCTCCGAGGGTAGCTAAAATATTCAGTAAGCTTAGCAACGATGGTCGGTGGTTTTGTAATGAATGATGCTCTTGATGGATTTCAGCGAGCATAAGCTGGAAAAGCTGGTGACATTCACCGGGGGGGGGGGGGGCTGCCACCGGTACTATGCCGGAAATCAGCAGAGAAGAAAGAAATGGTATAACATAACGTTAAAATCCACAAACCAACCCGTGAAGCGCTACAGCTGAAACAAATACATGTAATCCTAGAGCATGGATGAAAGTACGAACATACCGGTACGCTGTTTTTTCCTCTTTTTGTGATTTGTTTTCCAGATGAACAAAACCTTGTGTCCGAAGCTCACTGCAGACTGCAACACAGCAATTCAAATTATTGTGCGTTCTATTCGAAATTTCCGCGCGCGTGTGAGAGACACCCCGCCACACGCCCGACAAATCGTGTAAACCTGGATTACAGAATAAACCTTTGGTTGCACCAGCAATCACTCTCACTCGAGGACCCGCACTGAAGCATGGCGTACTACGATCCCCGCTCCGTCGTGGCCATGCACGCACGTAGCCGTACATTGTGGCCAGCCACTCACCACGAGACGGAGCCTCTCTCTGTCATCTGGATCGCTCACCAAGCGAAGAAGGGCGTCCTCCAACACGTCAAGCGGGCACACGGACAGCTCTACCTGCCTCAACACTCGCTCCTGCTGAGTTCAGGACCGATGTGTGTCCCTCCGAGTTTGTCGCTGCTGCTTCTCGTGGAGCTGTGGAGAATACATCGACTTCAGAGCGCACTGATACAGCTTCTACTGGTTTCTGCGCGACACTTCCTGCTCCAGAGATTGCTTCTGTCGGTCATGTTGAAGCCAGTGCGACTCTATCCGCTCCTAAACGCGATGCTGCGGCTGCAGTCAGACCCATGGAGGCAGGAGAAACTGTATCAGTTCATGAAGCGGCTAATGAAGCTCCTGGTGATCTTTTCCAACTACTTCTTCGGCCCATGATAAAGACATCAATTAACCAGCGGGATACGTCCGGCGAGGTACAACATGATGAAGTGTTTACTGGACGTTCTTTTGACAGCATTATGGAGGCAGTTTGGGAAAAGTTTTCTTCTAACATAAAGAAGCAAGCCGTCAAGACCGATGGTATCTGGAGCGTGGAGGATCCTCAATTCTCGGAGTGGGCAAAGTTGCTGCAGTTCAAGGTAAAAAAACGCATTGTCGACTCTACAAGGTCAGCACAAGCATGGAACCAATGGCTCGCTGCAAATAAAGGAACTACTGTGACTCTCATGGTCTACGAATACGGTATGGCTATTGGAACTGCTAAGGACCGAGATGACTTTATGAAGGCGTGCGTCCTACCAGAGGAGACGGATCGTGCAGGTGCAACAGCAGAAGGCTCCCTGCGAGAAGTGGTTGAGGCGCTTCGACAGAAGTGGGGAAATATTTTTCAGGCATCGTCGGTTGTCTGGTGTATGTGGGCGAACCACGTGACACGAAATCTAAATCGCTCGACTTGGAATGCTAGTATTGCCAACCCACCTGTAGCGGGGTTACATGGTGTGGAACACACAGGGGTACGAAGTACCCGGAGAGTTAACAAACTCTCAGTACATAAGTTGGAGAGCTAACAAGGTCTCTCAGTACGTTGGCCGAAAGCCACACGTTATGCATTTGATTAGGTTTAACTATGCTATATAGTTAAACAGATACATTTACCCCTAGGCGGCTTGGCCGCAATAATAGTAAATAAAACACTTCTGGTTTTGAAGCATAAAAGTTAAGGTATTAACTTTGAGCCCTGGTCTTGGGCTGTAAGTTCCTTTGGATAAGGAACTTAGTATTAGTGACTCTTTGAGTCGAACGTCTTCCTCTGACGCTAAAGCTACGGCAGCCCCGCTGCACCACCGCCAAGCTACATTACAAACTTTCTCGATCCGGCGGAGTCACGCTTTGAGGAGCATTTAAATGGAGTAGCGCAATCTTCCAGTGTGGCGCTAGACTGTTTGAGAGCCTCTATCGGCGACTGTCAGCAGCTCCGTCGCTACCTTGAATCTGCTGGACGTTACCTTGACGATCAAGAACAGCGATTGGTAGCACGTGAAGCTATCTTTGAAGGCATTATTTGCAATCTCGTGCCTCCGTCTCCAAGCACGATCATCGACCCGATGCCCCTGATTGAGAACATCGAAGACGCAGAGCACGCCGAGTAAGAATTACCATACTCAAGCAAGTTTTCTAATATCTCTCAAGTGTGAGAGCTAAAACGTATCGCACTTTGACTAGATAAAGTTTACGATTCCTCGTCAAGCGCAGTAAACTCCAAGTTATTATTTCTGGTCGTCATTGTGTTGAGTTCTGGCTGCGTTCGCTTATCAATCGAAAGAGGCCCAACAGGATCAAAGTAGCCTTGAATATCCCATCCACAGTGCTGAAATACCTTGCTGAGATTGTATCGTCGGAACTGGCGAAATGTCTGGACAACAAAAGGCATAAGATCACGCCCACTAGATTCGAGGTAGTGTCGCTGAATGAGCGCTTCACGTAGCCAAACAGAAACTCTATCGGATTGAAAAAAGGGCAATAAGCCGGAAGGAAAATGGGCACAACACCAACACTGCGAAAGTAGTGCACAACCTCTAGGTGCCTGTGAATAGTAGCGCCATCCAAGATCCAGACTGAATTTCGACCAGGGTATTGACGAACCGGTCCACTTGGGCAATGTACGAAATCTTGACAGCAATTTGTAAGCTCCACTCGGTCAAATGTGCCCTCCGTGCTGAAGTAGTCTAGGACCCCATTAACGCCAATAAACGCCAGGATTGAAGCCCGTGGCTTTCGCTCAAAGTCACCCCGAATAGCAACCTTCTTCCCACGAATAGCGTAACCTCGCTTGCGTATCATGCCTCTGTTATCGAAACTGACCTCGACAATGTTTTAATGGCTCCAGTCTACGTGGCTTAGTTCCTCCACGAAGCGAAACACGTCACGTTCCTTGATGTGCATCGCGCGTCGCTCCAACGCCTTCCAGGTGAGGCCATACGCGTGTATTATTCTCCAGACTGACGTTTTTGAGATGTCAACAGAATGAGTCCTCTTGAAAGCATCTTGGGCTTCGTCGAGATACGCAAGAGGATGCTCCTGGTAGTACTTAAACAGCCATTGACGCTGCTGTTGTGTGTATTGTCTCCTGGTGACTGTGTTCACTCGCTGAAATACCGCCGTAGTTTCGTACACCTTAATCCAGTTACGGATTGTGCGCTCCGACTTGTTGAAGATGTGCGCAAGATGCTTTTTGGAATAATCAAGCTTGTAGTAAGCATAGAGGCAATGATACACAGTGTTAGCGTGGGCGTGCTGCCGTGTAGCAGCTTCCTCCATGGTCTTCGCACACTAAGCTGTGGACGCAGCACTTCAACATGCAGCCAGCGCCTTATTGGATATATTTAGGCCAATAATCAGCGTTGTTTTCTTATTTTGGATCAATCATAGCTTCTTGTTGCCTTATCGCCCGATTGCCGCCTTTCCCCAACACGCACACCTTCGGCAAATTTGAACGGAATTGACAATAAACACACGTGAACATGTATAGTGCAAGTACCTACTTTTCTAACAGCGTATTTAAAAATAAGCCTTTGCAGGTACTCATGTAACTGAAGATATTTGGTAAAGAGAAAAAAAACAGCTTCTATTAATCATTTGAACCACTCATCTTTACACTAAAATGCTCATTAACATGTAAATAAATAAAGTTTCATTTTGTACTTTGTAAAATATTACGAAATGAAAATTTATTATTTATTATGTTGTTGAGGGGAGCAACTGCGTTGCAGCCCGAACTCTCAGATCCGCTTCAGTATGCATTCGATGCAAAAATTTTACGTGACGAACTGTAGAACGTTGAACCCAAGACAGCTGAATGAGCTGCTTGCCGGCGAGTGCATTTGCCTAAAGTTGGATTACATCGTCAGATAGGAAAGCTCCTATTAATTCATGTAGAGTGAGCGGACGAATGTTAGAATAGCGTAACGAGGTACCTAACGCCAGGTGCATCCCTGATTACATGAAGTATGACACATCACACTTCGGGATACCTGGTACCCGGTACCAGGGTCGTCAGAGGCCAACCATTGGTTCAGACATTGATTTACTACTTGCCGAGCGCCGCCGCTTTGCGGCGGGGAGCATGGATATCGTTTCTTGTGCTTTGTCATCCCTCCACTACTCGTATGCTAAGCTGGAAAGTGATCCTGAGAGAGCCCTTTGGACCCGAAAGGTTTTTAAAAGTGTCGATTTGGGTCACCTCGCAGCCAGTAGATTTTTTTAATTCATTTTGTCCAATGCTATATCTGGAAAAACGTGACAGGCACGAAAATTGAAGCGTGACGGACAGACATGTTGCTGAAAAAGTTGTTTGAGACTATCCATTCGCCGCCGCTACGCGGCGGAGTGGCATGGTTTGTTGGAGATGAGGCTGCCGCATATTTAAGTGCTTCTTGGCGTCGCGTCCTTTGTGAGCGTCTTTCACCCTAGTACGCCAAGGCTTCGTTTACTTAATCACTAACCATTCAGAAGTCGCATGTGGCTCCGTACAATATCGTGGTTTGGTACGCTTCCGCTACCCCGGACTACAAGATGGCTGTTGTGCTCTTCAGTGGCCCGTGCTCTTCGGTTTCTTCGTGGCTTCGTGGCTCCCTGCACAGCCATGGTCCACGCTGCTTAGTGGTTATGCACCCTCTATTTTGCGTTCATGCTCTTCCGTACACCACCCTGCTATCAATTTCGTGCTCACAAGGGCTTACGTGGGTTTCACAGATCTCGTGGTCAGTAATCACCCATAGACCATGGCGACCAATCGACCGTACCCTGACCGATGGGTGCTCTTCCGTTGTTATGCTGATCCGTCTCCCGTGTATCGTGCTCTACTGGTGTAGCTCCATCGACCGCGTTATCGCGCTATCATGCAATCATGCAATCGCAGTGTGGCTATGCTCTTCTATATTATCGTGCTCGCGTAATGAATCTGCGTTTCCCGTATATTATCGTGCTCTACAATAACATCCCACGGTGTGCAATCGTGGGTACCCCAAGTGCCCCCCCCCTTTAAATTTTGTGGCTGGTGCGCCGTCCGTTCATTTGTGTACTAATGTACTTTCGTCCTCCGTGGCTCGGTACACCGGTATCGTGCTCCGTGGTCGGTGATTATCCGTCTATAGCTGCCGCTGCTGCTTCTGCTCTCATGGTTTAGTGGCTAGGCCACCGTCCATGCTGTCATCTTCTCCGTGGTTCGTGGCTGATCTGTCGTCTGTTCTATCGTGTTCTACCGTAGTATCGCGCTCCGTGGCTCGCGGATCTTCCGTTTTACCCTGGTATCGTATTCCAATGCTCGGTGATCTCCCGGCTAAGGTCTCCCGTAGCTTCATGTTTGGTCCGTCAAACGTGCTCCGAGATCTACCGTGGTTAAAAATTATTTTTCCAGCTCTCTCACAGCTACATGTACTGTACTACCGTGGCTTCGAACGTGCGTGCTCTTTCGTGGTCCGTGCTTTTCAGAATCTGGGGTATCATTATTTCAGTCCTCATCCGCTTCCTTCATTTCATGTCCTTCCGTGTTTCTTACGGCTGTATGTTTTCTTCCGTGGTTCATGCTTCGCTTAACATTTCATGACCTGTATAGGCTCACTCCCCTTTCATCGTCCGCGGCCTTCCGGGCTTCATGTAGTCCGGCTCGTTGTTCCTCCGCGTTTCGTGTTCTTGCTTAATCACGTGCCTCCGCGCTAATTCAATCGCAAACCCTATTTCCAGTTGGTTTGATGTACACTACGTATCATGTTGGAAAGTGCGCAAACTATCTTAGATTCGCACAGCGAATTCAAACCAATTATTACCGCTAAAGGAAGACGTTTGTTTTTTCGCGACGGCGGAGTAGTCTGTGTGGTGTGGAACGTTGGGAAACCACTTATTTAATCGCATTTTAAACGTTTTCTAACTTGTGATTAATATCAGTTATAAACTTGTTTTTTATCTTACGCTGATACTAATAATATTTTTATTACTACTACAAAAGGCTGCAAGGTAAAATATGAGAGAAATTTGGAATAGTACTATGCAGAGCAAAAGTAAAATTATTGGTAGCTACGAAACTTAAGACATCTTTTAAAAATACGTACTAAAATGACTATTTAAGCCGGTTTATGCGTCACCAGGGCCTACCATTTTCAGTATCAGCTTCTAATACCATATAGTACGTTTGTGCACTTCGGCGCCGCGTACTAATACCAACTAACCCGCACACATGCAGCGCCCTGTGCGCGGAGTGGTCGAAAAGGGGGCAAAAATGAAATTCGAACGGTAAATTTAGGTACGGTATGTAGACCGCATAGCACAAAATTATGATTTTAGTCGATTATATCAATCTTCGCTGCTCTCGACAGCGTTTTAACCAATCAACACCGCCTTCGCTCAGCTCGGTAGCCAGTAAAACGCGCGTATTAGCGTTACATTAATGAGCCCTAGCTGCGGACGGAAGGACGCAGACTGGACTCTACTAGCGGGGTAATAGGTGACTTATAGTTTGTAAATTTAACTCAAGCTTACCCTCCATATAAATGCACTTAGCTTGTAACTTACCTTAAATTGGTCACTTCGCCCCCTTAGGCAAAAAGGGGACCTGTGAACTGCCGTTCACTGAGCGTTTGTATTCTCTCGGAAGCCGACTTCCTCTAGCGCAAGGTGCTGTGTCACCCCGTCACACTTAGAAGCACTTGTAGTCAGCCCACGCCAACGTGGGTAGACCACCTGAGCCTCTGTAAAGTTCGTCGCAATGGATAGGAACGACTTCTCCCATCTAAACGGATCACAGCTCGAGTTGAATCCCGAAGATCCCCGCCATGCCCTGCAGAGCCTTGTGGCGTCAACAACGGCCGAAGCTCGAGCGCGTTAATGCGTTTGGAGAATACGAGCGAGGGCTCATCGCACATGTGCAGGAAACCTGCAGGCTCCGGCGGTGGAAGCAAGTCCACCACACCCGAAGCCAACACGGCTGAAGGTGAAGCCGGGTGAAGGGAAGGAATGTGGGGTCCTTCGCGTCTGGGCTCAAAAGATAGAGCCCGCGATGGACGCGGTTCTGATCTCGACTGAAACAAACTTCGCGTTGTTTTTGCGCTATCCAACTTTAGCGGTCGTGCTTAGAGTTGGTCGTACACGAGGGAGGTTCTGGGGCGTCGAAGAACTTGGCACGCCGTCCGACGGCGGCTCGTAATAGCAACAAGTTGTCCTATGATTTGAAAAAAAACAAAGGCAATGGGACAGTGTCAGTGTGACTGGTCAACGGAAAGGTCGTCACTATCTTCAACATCAAAAATGATCTGGCTGTCAAGTTCGAAGACTGTAACATCCCAGCTCAGTTTACTGTTCTCAACATGGATCCCTACGATTTGATCCTGGGCATGTCCTGGCTCGAGCCCTGGATCGACGGATAAGGCAAGGCAATCGGAGACCGACAGAGCATTGGTGAGTCATGCTCCTATCTCTACCAGAACCCGGGGCCCCCTCAAGGTCTGCCTGGGTACCGAATCACCCGTCATATGCTAGGAAGTTGTCGACGCATATGGCGACCTCAAGGAAGCTTCGATAGTGGCGGTGCTAGAAGGCGCTGGTCAGGTGGGTAGCTTAGGTCCACAAGCAGGTAACATAGCTCCGCAGACAGCTGTAGCTGTCACAAACGCTGGTAATAGCGTGTTCAAGGTGGATAGCAGAGTTCCACACACGGTCACCCAGGCCTTAACTGTAGAGGAAGGCGCGGGGTGCGCTTCCTGTGTGGGTAGCATAGTTCCACACGAGGCCTCGAGTGCCTTGGATGTCGGCATCACGACATCCCCAGACGTGGGTGGCGACGTTCCACGTCACGATCGCTGTCGACGATAACGCCGCCGCCGCAAGTCGGATCTGAACCTCGTTCAGATCGACGTCGCTTCAAGCGACTCAGCGCTCAGGACCCGGGCTTCTTCGACGCGGCCGGTGGAAGAGTGCTATCACGTCTTCGATGGTGAGACCGGTTTACTTGTCAAGGCATCTGGTCTCATCTTGGAGCCGTTACCAGAGGTTGCAGAGATACTGGACCTCAAGGAAATGACGGTCGAGTCTTTCCTGGCCAGCATCAAGGCTGGGGCGATTGTTCATAAGACCAGAGGTCACTCGAAAAAAATTGAACACCTCCTCAGACCTGGACGAGGACGTCTTATAGGATTTGAGCAAGCAACCTCAACGCGCTTGGGCTCTGAGATCCTATAAGAGCCCCAAGGATCCGGTGTATCCTTTAATGACGGAGTATGCAGACGTGGTGAACAACCACCCACCGACCCAACTCCCACCAGACCGAGATGTACGGCATGCGATTGATCTCGAGCCCGTCTTAAAGTACTGTGTCATGAGACAGAGGCCTCTCCCACGTGAGCAGTGCGATGTCATAGATGCCTTCATCGCTGCGAAAGCGAAGGCAGGCATGGTGTGGGAGTCAAAGTCCCTGCACTCGACGCCGACTTTCTTCGTTCGGGAGCCGAACGAGAAGTGCGTATGACTCACGATTATAACAAGCTGAACAACGCGACGGTGCCGGCCCAGGCACCAATCCCACGAAAGGATGTGTTGTTGAGCAACATGACCGGAAGCGTACTGTACAGTGCGCTGGATTTGGTAAACATATACTACCTGATCCTGATGCGCGAGAGGATATCCCGCTCACCGCGGTGAGCAATTCAAGCGGCATGCTTAGGGAGTGGCTCGGCAAGCCGCATGGCTTGTTTAACGCCCCGGCGACCTTCAATCGTCTGATGACGCAACTGTTCAGGTCATTGCGCGCCTTCGAACAAACGTACTTCGACGACATATTCGTCCATAGCCGTGCCGAGGGAGGCAAGACGGTCATGGAGGTGCATTTAAGACACCTCCGTCGAGTGTTGGACGTAATAAGAACAAGCTCTACGCCAACATCGACAAGTGCGTCTTCGCGTCACCTAAGATCAAGGCTCTCGGTTGCTTCGTCAGCAACGCTGACGTTCGAGCTGACCCAGACAAGGCCAAGGCCATTGCAGCATGGCCGACGCTCCTATCTCACAGGGATCTTCGATTGTGGTTGGGCTTGACCAACTACCTTCACAAATACAGCGCAGGCTACGCGGGCCTCGCTAAGCCCTTGTCGGGCCTCATTCAGAAGGACGCCGACTGGTGCTGGGAGCAAGAGCACCAGGATGCATTTGGCAGCATCAAGACCAGAATCCAAGAGGCTCATGTCCTGGCGCTGCCGGACGAGACGAAGCCGTTCAGCGTCGTCTGCGATGCCTCCGACTACGCAATCGGTTGTGTATTGCTGCAGGCCGATGCAGCTGGACACGAACGAGTCATCTCATTCCGGTCCAGGCAGCATAAAGCCACCGAGCGGAAGTACCCTGTCCACGGCAAGGAGCTCCTGGCAATAAAGTATACCCTTTGGAATTTCGGGTTCGTCTTCTGGGCTCGCGGTCCTTTCATCTACACAGGTCATGCATCATTGGGGACGGCGCCAAATTCGCCTCACCTCTTCCAACGGATAACGAGGTGACTGTCCTTTATCACTGAATACAGCTTCCACGTTGAGTACAAACCGGGCAAGCTCAACGTGCTTGCGGACGCCTTCTCTCGGCGTCCAGACTACGAGTTGGCCTCACACGGGTGACAGCGGATCTCTATGATCGGATACGCGTGGCGTATCGAGACGATGAGGCTGTCGCGCCTACCGTCGAGTTCCTAGCAGCAGGTAGGAACGCGAAGTCCGACCGGCTTTCGTCACGACAGCGTTTCTCGCTTCAGCGATATGAGTTGAAGGATTGCCTCCTCTATTACCAGGTGGAGCCTAGTGATCTTTACGACCAGTGACAAGGCGCTGAAGCTCGACATCCTCGCGGAGGCGCACGACGCACCTTCCAGCGGTCACTTGGGTCGCGAGAAGATCTTCTTGTCGGTCTCGCAGGTCTTCCGGTGGACCCACGTGTACAAGTGGGTCGCACGATAGGTGAAGACATGTGAACCATGTCAGCGGGTCAAACCCGCAGGGCACGCTTCGGCTCCACTACAGAGCCTGCCCGTACCGACCGTGTGTTGGAAGTCGATGAGTCCTGACTTCATCTAGAATTTCCCGCCGACGGACACAGCAACATCGGGGTTTTGGTGTTCGTGTGTCCGCTGAGCAAGATAATACATATTGCTCCGGTGCCCGTTACCGTCACACGCAAGCCGACCGCGAGCTTGTTCGTCGATGGTGTGCTCCGCTATCACAGACTCCCGGAGACGATTGTCTCGGACCGAGACCCGCGGCTAACAGCTGCGTTCTGAAAAACGTTGTTCCCTTTACTCGAACGTAGTCTGCCGATGTTCACTGCGGACCATTTGCAGGCGGACGGCCAGATCGAGTGCGTCAATCGAGTGCTCGAGGACACTGCGTAGTGTGTGCGCAGGAGTCCCACATACGTGGTCGACTTAGGCTCCTGTTGCTGCGTTTGCGCTCAACAACGCGGTGCACAAGTCCACGGGATTCACGCCTCTCGCTTTTGTCACCCCCTGGTGCCTCTCACACTTCGAGAAAACGCTGCATCCGCTATGCTAAGTGGGGAAGAGGCTCGGAAAGCTTTTACAACCCAGGTATCAGATGTGAGACCGGTTTTGCTGCGGAAGTGGAGTCATTTGTGGACACCAAGCTGAGTGGTATCAGCAAGGTCCACGATGCAATGGCAGCGGCCCACGCCAGACATAAGGAGTACTCTGACAAACATGGACGAGGAAACTGAATTATGTATAAGATGGGTGAATACGTGTTATTTGACACAAGACACCTACCACTAGACACTATCAGCTCTGTCGGCACCAACCAGCTGAAGCATTTCATCATTGGACCGTTCGCGGTCCTGGTCAGACATGGTGCGTCGTACACCATCGACCTGCCTAAGTCAATGAAGACGCACCCGACGTTCTACGTTGGACGCCTTAAAGGGTACCATGACCCGCAGGGGGTTGCTGACTCGCAGACCCACCTTGGCTCAACTCCTTGAAACGAGGTCCGACCCCAGACACTGACGAGGGCGCCGGAGCAGGCATTTAAGTCTCGGGCTGAACAGCAAGGCTGCGGTCCAGACAGTACTCCGGAGGGGTCCCGTACGAACGGACCCCAGATCCATCCGTCATTTACGGTGAAGGCGGCTCCGGACGTTGCAGCAGAACATCGAATACGTGGAAGGCCTCGTCAAGATCGGACGAAGAGGCCCCGTTGATGCAGGCTCAACACCTCCCGCTCCAGCTGACTGGTACAGGCGGCCCTCAAGATGAGCGAGCGCGCTTTATTTCTCGGCTTGGGCGGCAGCATCACCGCCAATCCCAAGGCAAAGTGCAATCTCAAGCACGAAAACACATTGACGGAGGCGGTCAACCTCAGGGTCCTGCGTCAGACCCGCAGGCGGAGCACTCGAACAAGAGTAGCGTTCTGGAGGCGCCTGGTATTCGTACTCGTTCGAGGGCACCTCCGCCCCTGCTTGACCGGAACGGAGAAGCTCACTACCACGATGAGTGAAGTCGCCAGGAGCGGCGGCTTCGCGAAAAATCCAGTTCTTCGTGAAGGGCAGGGGCTGTGCCCACATCGAGAGTGAGTGGGAGCCGATTGAACGACTGCTGATAGACTGCCCGAAGGCTTTCGCGATCTGGGAACAGAAGCGGTGGCACCGGGGCTTCTTCCCGAACGGGGTAAGCACGCTGACGACACTTCGTACTCGCGCTCGTCGTAAGCACTAGAAACCGCGCGCTTCAGAATGTCCCTTGGCAGCATGCGCTTGCTGACCAAGTGGGCGAGCCGGACACGACGATCACGCTGGTCCAGGATGCGGGACAGCAGCTGATCTTCTTGGAGTTCCCGAAACGTCGAGGGTGATTACTTGAGATACTCAACCCAGGCCCAGAACATGTCCTCACACGAGTTCCAATTGGGACCGTTCTTGGGAAGATCCCACGGGTAACCCTGAAGAGGGTAGAGACTACCCCGGTTCTCAGGCTTCTTATGACAGGTCGTAAAGTCCTTAAGAGGGATCCGGTGCGGCGCGAGAAGCACGCACCGGGACGCCTCAACGTTGTTGATCAACAACAGCTTCTTCTGGATCGGGCACGTTCGTAAACGCTCTTAGAAGTGTAGCCACAGATAAGCCCACGAGAATCGACGAGAGTCTTCAAAACGAGGTCAGCCCCAGCGCTCTCCTCGGGAGGTCAGAAATCGCTTGAGTTGATGGCAGATCCCTGGCTGCCTGGTGTCGCCACCGGACTCCCACGCATGTGCTGGGCAGCTTGTACGTTCTCGTGCTGCTGGTTGAGATCGTTCTTGATCTCCCGGGGCTCATAGATCCCCCCTCTTTTTCATCGCCCTCTTAATCCGAGGAACCAAAGAGGTTCCGATAGGAGTAACCAGTCTCCTTCTTCTCGCGGATGGAGACTCCGAAGCCGTGTGCTGCTTAGAGGGCTTGGCGTCTTCGGCTGTGGCCTTGACAGCTTTAGCACGCGTAAGATCTTCGGCGAGCAAGCGTTTTTAAGAGGTTTCTCCTCCTCGTCTTTGCCACCTTTGAGTGAGTCCTTTGCCTTGATGGTAGGACTCTCAGAGCGCACAGGCGTCTTGGGACTGTGATCACCGTAATCACTAGTGAGCGAGTGCACGCTGTCGTTGGCACTGAAGTGTGCCCTCACACGGATCCCACAGGAGCATAGTGAGTGCTCCCGGACTTGGCCTCGCTCTCACTACCCGAATCGAACTCACGTTCAACGAGCCGCGGGTTAAGTCGGTTGTCCCAAGGGACCGAAGGTGGCGCAGCTGCGGAGATTGCTTGCGCGCTTGCCCGCAGCCGCGTCACCGGATGAGCTTGTCACGTCCGAGTCAACCTTAGTAGCCTTCTGAAGTGCAGAGCCTTTGCTGCGAGATTTAGTGCTCTTGGTTTGCGCCTTTTCGGCAGCGGCCTTGGAGTGTACTTTCGCACCGCTCTTCGCAGTGCCACGAGACATGCTGAAGGTCAAAGTGGAGACCGAGAAGGAGAGCGCCTTAGTGCTGCTCGAGGCTCTAACTGTGAAGTGAACCCCCGCCACGTTCTCGCAGCCAAGCCGATATATTTCGACTTTAATAATGAGCGTTTGTGACGCACACCTCCTCATTCTGATTGGGCGGTAAGCCGAGCCTAAGTGGGGGAAGATGTAACGGGGTGCGTAACCCCCAGTGTACCCCTGGTTACATGAATTGTGACGCGTCACACTTCGGTATACCTGATACATGACACCAGAGTCGTCAGAGACCAACCATTGGCTGATGACATTGCTTTACTAAAGGTGACTTATAGTTTGTTTATTTAACTCAAGCTTTACCTACATACAGATACATTTAGTTTACAACTTACCTTAAACTGGTCACTTCGCTCCCTTCAACAAAAGGGACCTGTGAACTACCGTTCACTAAAAGGTTGTATACTCTCGAAAGCCCACTTACTCAAGCGCAAGGTGCTGTGTGACCCTGTCTGTAACGGGGTACGTAGCACTAAGTGTACCCTGGTTACATGAAGTGTGACACTTCACACTTCAGGAGTATGACATGTCATACTCCGGGATATTTGGTACAAGGTACCAAGGTCATTCAAAACCAACCATTGGTTAAATGACATTGCATTTCTATAGGTAACTGATAGTTTGTATTAACCACAAACTTAACCTACCTATAAATATACTCAGTTTACAATCTACCTTATTTAGGTCACTTCGCTCTCTTTAATTAAAGAGGGGACCTGTGAACTGCCGTTCACTGAGAGTTTGTATACTCTCGGAAGATAACTTCCTCTAGCGCAAGGTGCTGTGTGACCCCGTCACACTTGGTAGCACTTGTAGTCAATCCACGCCATCGCGGGTAGACTACCTGAACCTCCGAAGTTCGTTGCCATGGATAGGAACGACTTCTCCCATATGAACGACTCTCAGTTCGAGTCGGTTCGGAAGATGGCAGGCATCTTCGGGATGGAGGCCCTGCAGAGCCTGGTGGTATCAACACCGGCTGAGCAGCTCGAGCGCGTCAATGCATTCGACGCGTACGAGCAGGGCCTCATCGCGCATGTGCGGGAGAACCTGCAGGCTCCGGCGGCGGAAGCAAATCCGCCTCACCCGAAGCCAATACGGCTGAAGGTAAAGCCGTATGAAGGGAAGGAAGGCGAGAACCTTCACTTCTGGGTCCGAGAAGTAGAGCTCGCGATGGACGCGGCTCTGATCTCGACCGAGCAACTGCGTGTTGCTTTTGCACTCTCCAACCTTAGCGGTCGTGCTAAGAGTTGGGTGTACACTCGGGAAGCGACATCCCCTGGATGTTTCACATCCTGGGCTCAGCTGTGCGAACAGCTCCGAGCCGCGTTCCTCCCGGCGAACTACGAGTACCGCCAGCGTTCGCGCTTCCTCGCGTGTAAACAAGGAAGACGCGAACTGCACGAGTATGTGCAAGAGATACGGGAGCTCACGGCGTCCCTAGTGGGAAACCCACTCAATGAACACATCAAGATGACTGTGTTCATGGACGGCCTTCGAGTGGGCCCCGCACGCACTCAGCTGTTCCGGGTGCAGGCAAGCACCCTTGAAGAGGCGATTCAAGTGGCTCTTCAAGAAGAATACAGCCATCGCCAGGCGCGTACGCCGGCCTCAGCGTGGCCTGGGAGTTCCTTGTCGGCTCCCGGTCGAACAAGCCCCAACGGACCAGTTCCCATGGAACTCGGGTCCGCCGAACAGCGTGACATCCGCTGCTTCGGCTGTGGGAAGATGGGCCACTTCAAGCGCGACTGTCCCGCGGAAAGACTCCGCAGACGGTCCTTCCCCAAGCCCGTCCTCAAGGGTCGCTGGCAGAAGCCAGGATCCCGGGGACAGGGGAACGCAGGGAACCAGTAGGGGCGGGGCGCCCTACTGGGGAAGAACTAAGTCTTCGTGATGGGTGCGCGGGTGGCGCGTACCACGGGGACTTAGCCCCTGAGAGTCTTCGCACTCTCGAATCGGCGAAGAGCAGCGGCGGGTTGCTCGTAGTACACGGATGTGTACGGGGGTACGATCACCCCTTTAGAATCTTGATTGACTCTGGGGCGTCGAAGAATTTCGCACGCCGCCAGACGGTTGCTCGTAACAGCAACAAGTTGTCCGAAGCTTTGCGAGAAAGCAAGGGCAACGAGACGGTGTCAGTGCGACTGGCCGACGGGAAGGTCGTCACTGTCCCCAACGTCCAAGTGGATCTGGCTGTCAAGTTTGAAGACTTTGACAGCCTCGAACAGTTCACTGTTCTCGATATGGATCCATATGATATGATCCTGGGCATGCCCTGGCTTGAGAAGCACGAGCCCTGGATCGACTGGCGAGGCAAGGCAATCGGTGCCAGCCGCCCTGCGCAGTCCGACAGAGCATTGGTGAGTCATGTTCCCACCTCTGTCAGGACCCGGGGCGCCCGCGAGGGCTGCCAGGGTACCAAAGCATCCGGCAGATGCTTGGGAGTCGTCGACGTATATGACGACTCCGAGGATGTTTTGATGGTGGCCGCGCCCAGAAGAGGCGCCGGCCAAGTGGGTAACTTAGGTCCACAGGCGGGTAACTTAGTTCCGCAGACAGCTGCAGCTGTCATGAACACTGAGAACAGCGTGTTCAGAGTGGGTAACAGAGTTCCACTCACGGTCGCCCAGACCATAACTGAAGAGGAAGACGTCGGATACGCTTCCTGTGTGGGTAACACAGTGCCACACGCGGTCGCCCAGACCATAACTGAAGAGGAAGACGTCGGATACGCTTCCTGTGTGAGTAACACAGTGCCACACGCGGTCGCCCAGACCTTAACTGAAGAGGAAGGCGTTGAACACGCTTCCTGTGTGGGTACAACAGTACCACACGAGGCCACGAGTGCCTCGGATGTCGTAGCGACGACATCCCTAGACGTGGGCAGCAAAGCTCCCCGTCACAGAAGCCGTCGGCAAAGACGCCGCCGCCGCCTCAAGTCGGATCCGAACTTCGTTCCGATCGACGTCGCTTCAAGCGACTCGGAGTCCAGGGCCCGGGCTCCTCCGACAAGGCCGGTGGAAGAGTGCTATCACATCTTCGATAGCGAGACGGGTTTACCCGTCAAGGCATCTGGTGTCCACTTGGAACAGTTGCCAGAGGTTGCAGAGATACTGAACCTCGAGGAAATGACGGCTGAGTCTTTCCTGGCCAACCTCAAGGCTGGAGAGATCGCTGAGATGGTACTCATAAGACCTGAGACCACTCAGGAGGAGCTGAACTCCTCCTCTGTCTTGGACGAGAACGTCCTGGAAGACATGAACAAGCAGCGTCAGGCGCGCTTGGGTTCTGAGATTCTCAAGAACCCCAAGGATCCGGTGTATCCTTTGGTGACGGAGTATGCGGACCTGGTGAATAAACACCCACCGACCCAGCTCCCACCGGATCGAGGCGTACGGCACGAGATTGATCTCGTGCCCGGCACAAAGTATTGTGTCACGAGGCAATGGCCTCTCCCGCGCGAACAGTGCGAGGTCATTGATGCCTTCTTCGCCGCGAAAGCGAAGGCAGGCATGGTGCGGGAGTCGAAATCCCCGCACTCGACGCCGACTTTCTGCGTTCGTAAGCCGAACGGAAAGTGGCGTCTGGTTCACGCTTATAACAAGCTGAACAACGCAACGGTGCCGGCCCAAACACCGATCCCACGAAAGGATGTGTTGTTGAACAACATGGCCGAAAGCGTACTGTACAGTGCGCTGGATTTGGTAGACGGATACTACCAAATCCTGATGCGAGAGAGTGACATCCCGCTCACCGCGGTAAGCACTCCAAGCGGCATGCTTTGGGAGTGGCTCGTCATGCCGCAGGGCTTGTCTAACGCCCCGGCGACGTTCAATCGCCTGGTGACGCAATTGTTCCGCCCTTTGCGTACCTTCGTACAGACGTACTTCGACGACATTTTCGTCCATAGCCGTGCCGAGGGAGGCAAGACGGCCATGGAGGTGCATCTAGGACACCTCCGTCGAGTGTTGGACGTGATGCGAGCGAACAAGCTCTACGCCAACATCGACAAGTGCGTTTTCGCGTCACCAGAGATCAAAGTTCTCGGTTGCTTCGTAAGCAACGTGGGCGTTCGGGCTGACCCAGACAAGGTCAAGGCCATAGCAGCATGGCCGACGCCCCGATCCCAGAAGGATCTTCGAAAGTGGTTGGGTTTGGCCAACTACCTTCACAAGTACAGCGCTGGGTACGCGGGCTTCGCTAAGCCTTTGTCGAGCCTCCTTCAGAAGGACGTCGACTGGCGCTGGGAGCAAGAGCACCAGGATGCTTTTGACAGCATCAAGGCCAGTCTCCAAGAGGCCCCTGTCCTGGCTCTGCCGGACGAGACGAAGCCGTTTAGCGTCGTCTGCGATGCCTCCGATTACGCCATCGGGTGTGCATTGCTGCAGGACGACACGGCTGGACAGGAACGAGTCATCTCATTCCAGTCCAGGCAGCTCAAAGCCGCCGAGCGGAACTACCCTGTCCATGACAAGGAGCTCCTGGCAATGAAATATGCCCTTGTGAAGTTCCGTGTTCACCTTCTGGGCTCTACGCCCTTTGTGATCTACACAGACCACGCGTCCTTGAGGACGGCGACTAACTCGCCTCACCTCTCCCAACGGATGGCGAGGTGGCTGTCCTTCTTCGCGGAATATAACTTCCGCGTCGAGTACAAGCCGGGCAAGCTCAACGTGCTTGCGGACGCCCTCTCTAGGCGTCCTGACTATGAGTTGGCCCACATCACGCGGGTGACAACGGATCTATATGATCGGATACGCATGGCGTATCGGGACGATGAGGCTGTCGCGCCTATCGTCAAGTTCCTTAAGGCCGGAACGAGCGCGAAGTCCGACTGGCTCTCGTCGCGACAGCGCTCACGGCTCCACCGATATGAGTTGAAGGAGGGCCTCCTCTATTATCGGGTAGAGCCCACTGATCCTCCACGGGTGGTTGTACCCAACGACGAGGATCTGAAGTTCGACATCCTCGCGGAGGCGCATGACGCGCCCTCCAGCGGCCACTTGGGCCGCGAGAAGACCTTTCTGTCGGTCTCTCAGTCCTTCTGGTGGACCCACATGTACAAGTGGGTCGCCCGGTACGTCAAGACATGTGAAACATGTCAGCGGGTTAAACCCGCAGGGCACTCTTCGGCTCCACTACAGAGCCTGCCCGTACCGGCTGATTGTTGGAAGTCGATGAGTCTTGACTTCATCTTTGGGCTTCCCGCCGACGGACACGGCAACACCGGAATTTTGGTGTTCGTGTGTCGGCTGAGCAAGATGGTACATCTTGCTCCAGTTCCCGTCACTGTGACGGGCGAACAAACCGCAAGGTTGTTCGTCGATGGCGTGTTCCGCTATCACGGTCTCCCGGAGACGATTGTCTCGGACCGAGACCCGCGGTTCACTGCTGCGTTTTGGAAAACGCTGTTCCCTTTACTGGGAACTCGTCTGCAGATGTCCACTGCGGATCATCCGCAGACAGACGGCCAAACAGAGCGCGTCAATCGAGTGCTCGAGGACACTCTGCGCAGTGTGTGCGCGGCAGCGCCACGTACGTGGTCGACGCAGCTTCCAGTTGTTGAGTTTGCGCTCAACAACGCGGTGCACGCGTCCACGGGGTTCACGCCGTTCTACTTGAACGGCTTCCGCCACCCCAGAGTGCCTCTCACTCTTCGAGGAAACACTGACTCCTCTATTCTAAGTGGGGGAGAGGCTCGGAAAGCCCTTTCCTCCCAGGTCTCGGATGTGAGGCCAGTTTCGCTGCGGAAACAGGTGGAATCCTTTATGGATACCAAGCTGAACATTGTCAGCAGGGTCCGCGATGCCATGGCAGCGGCCCAAGATAAACAAAAGGAGTACTCGGACAAACAAGGAAGAGGAAACTTAAGTATATTTGAGATTGGTGACTTAGTGTTACTAGACACGAGGAACCTACCTCTAGACACTGTTAGCTCTGTCGGCAGCAACAAGCTGAAGCACCGCTTCATCGGACCTTTTGCAGTCCTGGCCAGACATGGTGCGTCGTACACCATCGACCTTCCAAAGTCAATGACGACGCACCCGACGTTCTATGTCGGACGTCTTAAGCGGTACTTTGACCCGCAGGGGGTTGCTGACTCGCAGACCCCCCTTGACCCAGCTCCTCGAAGCGAGGGCCGGTCACAGTCGTCGACGAGGGCGTCGGAGCAGGCACCCAAGCCTCGGTCGGGACGGCAAGGCTGCGGTCAAGACCGTACGCCGGAGGGGCTCCATACGAACGGACCCCGGCGCCATACGCCGAGTACGCTGAGTACGCCGGGTACGCACCATACGCGTACGTCTGGGAGTGTGCCGCAGGCGGCTCCGGACGTGGCAACAAAGCCTCGATCCGTCGGATCATGCGAAAGGCCTCGTCCAGATCGGACGAAGAGGCCCGGCGGTCCACCCGCAGGTGCAGGCTCGCGACCTCTCGCTCCACCAGGTCCAGGCGACCCGCAAGACGAGCGAGCTCGCCCTGATTCCCGGCCTGGGCGGCAGCATTACCGCCAGTCCCAAGGCCAAGTGCAATCTCAAGCACGAGGAGACGTTGACGGAGGCGGTCAACCTCAGGGTCCCGTGTCGGACCCGCAGTCGAAGCACTCGAACGAGAGTGGCTCTCGGGAGGCGCCGAGTACTCGTACTCGTACGAGGGCACCTCCGCCCCTGCTTGACCGGAATGGAGAAGTCCACTTCCACGTGGAGCGGATCCTCCAGGAGCAACGGTGTCGCGGGAAGCGACAGCTCCTCGTGAAGTGGAGGGGTTATGCCCACTCCGAGAACTCGTGGGAGCCGATTGAACGGCTCCTGATTGACTGCCCGAAGGCTGTCGCAATCTGGGAACAGAAGCGGCGGCAGCTTCATAAGTAGTCCGGGGCTTCTTGCCCGAACGGGGTACGGATGATGAATACATACCGTACCCGCGCTCATCGTGAGCGCTAGAAGCCGCGCGCTTCAGGATGTCCCTTGGCAGCATACGCTTGCTGATCAAGTGGGCAAACCTCACACGAAGATCACGCTGGTCCAGGATGTGGGACAGCTGCTGATCTTCATGGAGTTCCCATAACTCCGTGGGCGAGTACTTGAGAGTCTCCACCCACGCCCAGAACATGTCCTCACAAGAACTCCATGTGGGACAGTTCTCGGGCATAACCCAGGGGTATCCCCAAACAGGATAGAGACCACCCCGGGTCTCGGGCTTCTTACGACAAGTCGTGAAGTCCTTAAGGGGAATGCGGTGTGGCGCGAGAAGCACACACCGAGCAGCCTCCACGTTGTCGACGAACAACTGTTCTTTCTGAACAAGGGCTCGTTCATAGATGCCCCTAGAAGTGTGGCCGCCCACAAGGCCACGAGGAGCGACGAGAAGCTCTAAGAAGAGGTCAGCCCCAGAGCTCTCCTCGGGAGGCCAATACCCTCTTGAGTTGATGGCAGCTCCCTGGCTGACGGGTGCCGCCACCGAACCCCCACGCACACGCTGGGCAGCTTGGAAATCCTCCTGCTGCTGGTCGAGGTCATTCGAGACCTCCCGGGGCTCAACAATGGCACCCTCCTCTTCCTCTTCTTCCTCCTTCTCCTCCTCTTCATCCGAGGAGCCGAAGAGACTCTGATAGGAGCGTCGAGTCTCCTTCTCCTCGCGGAGTGGAGACTTAGAGGCGGTACGCTTCTTTGAGGGCTTGGCGCCTTCGGCTTTAGAGGCCTTAGCGCGCGCAAGACCCTCGGCAAGCGAGAGACGTTTGCGAGGACTCCCTTCCTCATCGCCACCGGCTTTGGGAGTGCCCTTAGCCTTAACGGCCGGACTCTCAGAGCGCACAGAGGTCCTGGGACTGTGATCACCGTGATCACTAGCGGACGACTGCACGCTGTCTTCTTTGTGCTCACTGGGCACTGGGCTGTGCCCTCCCACAGAGCCCGCAGGAGCATCATGAGTGCTCTCGGACTCGGCATCGTCCTCACTGCCCGAGTTGAACTCACGTTCTACGAACCGAGGGTTCGGACGATTGTCTGAAGACGAGGGCGACGGACTGCGGCGCCTGCTTGCGCGCTTGTCCGCAGCCGCGTCACCCGAGGATCCGATAGCCTCGGAGGCCACCTGAGTAGCCTCCTTAAGTGCAGAGCCTTTGCCGTGAGGCTTAGTGCTCTTGGCCTGCGCCTTACCGGCTGCAGCCTTGGAGCGTGTCTTAGCACCGCTCTTAGCAGTGCCACGAGGCATGTTAACGGTCGAAGTGGAGACCTTGACGAAGAGCGCACAGGTTGCTGCTCGAGGCTCTAACTGTAAAGTGAGCCTCCGCCGCGCTCGCGCGGCCGAGTCGATGGTTTTCGACTTTGAGAATGAGAGTTTGTGACGAACATCTCTTCATTCTGATTGGTCGGTAAACCGAACCTAAGTGGGGGAGGATGTAACGGGGTACGTAGCACTAAGTGTACCCTGGTTACATGAAGTGTGACACTTCACACTTCAGGAGTATGACATGTCATACTCCGGGATATTTGGTACAAGGTACCAAGGTCATTCAAAACCAACCATTGGTTAAATGACATTGCATTTCTATAGGTAACTGATAGTTTGTATTAACCACAAACTTAACCTACCTATAAATATACTCAGTTTACAATCTACCTTATTTAGGTCACTTCGCTCTCTTTAATTAAAGAGGGGACCTGTGAGCTGCCGTTCACTGAGAGTTTGTATACTCTCGGAAGATAACTTCCTCTAGCGCAAGGTGCTGTGTGACCCCGTCACACTGTCACATGTATGTTCATGTTGCATTTGGGTGTGCAGTTCGTTCAGTGTATTCTCCAGCCTGGGCATGCCTATGTTTTTCCTGAGGCATGTGGCAATCCACTGCTGGAAAGCGAAGTGTTTAAGGCTAGGGTTGGCTAGGTGGTGCCGAGGGAGATCGGCTTTCTCGTAGATAGTAAAGTGTTTGCGCGACTGCTGGGAATTTCTTAAGTGGGCCACGTGGCATTTATTATCCTATAATACGCCAATTTCTTTTGTCTCTCTTATACTATCACAGTCTTTAAGCAGATGTGGCTTGATTTTATTGTGGGATAATTTGGGAGTGGATCAGACCGCTTTGATATTTGTTTTCCTCTTATACTGTACTCGGTGCCGTATTGCCGGAGCTGTCTGTATCGCCCCTTCATGCACAAATTTTATGGACACAAAAACCAAAAGCACACAGTCGTGGCTTGTTTGGGAGATGAGGCTATGAGCAAACTCCGGCAAGTCATACGAGGCATACCGATTGTGATCGTGCGATTAAGAACAACACAGGCTCTGCGAAACGTGGGTTTAGGGGGGGGTATACCACTCGAGGATGGATTTGGCAAGGAGATGCGACAGATCGACAGGTGCAAAGATCAGTACGGGCAGCCTACGTACGCTCGGTTCAACAAAATGTTTCCGTCAATACACAAGGCCTTAGCAAATAGAAAATTCTTCTTCAAAACCCTACGCATTGCTTGTCACGTTCCTGATGATCCTAGCATTGTTCCCCTAGCATTGATCAAAGAATTCGAGCTGATAAAGTGTGATGCAGCGAAGAAGGACAAAGCGTTAGAGGGGGGGGTGTCGATGAGTGTTATAAAGACACTCTTAGCCTTGCTACGATCGCGCCGCGCACCGCTGGCTTACAATGGCTTTGCAAATATCCAGCTGGATCACTTCATACAAGCTTCGAAGAGCTTTGAGACCTGAAGCTGGCTCCAGGTGTTTACGTGGTAGGTGCTTCGTGGGCGCGGCACATAAAGCACTGCTTCGTTTTTTGCGCCTACGCTGACACGCGCCCTCACCGGGTGTTCGATATGTGGTAGGAAGGTGGAGAAGACCACGAGTTTTACGACGAGCCACAGGAGAACTTGCTGTGGATTCGGCGCTGTCATTTGATCTTTCGCTTCAAATCAGTAGTCAGGGTTGCGCGCTAAAGAACAACGCTAAAAATAAACAGCTAATATTTGAAGTAGCTTTCGGAAATAGAGACATTGTATCTATTTTGTATGACTTTCAGTATGTTAGGCATTACATATCACGGTACGATATTTCTAACTACGATACGACTTGTAAAGTACCGTAGTTTGAATCATTGTACTGTACGCTGTCGATCTGTACAGCTACAGACCAAATCGCACTCTAAGCCATGACACCCATTCATTTACTGTAAGAAAACTGCACTCAATATTTCCACTTGAAGCTCTGCGCTTACCGTGGACAGTAGTCTCGAAGTATTTTGTTAGAAACAGGGAGAAGCTAAAGTCAAGACGTATGTCTGGTCTCGGCAGGATTTATCTGGAGAAGAGCGCAACACTCAGAATGAGCTGATTTTATGTAGCCCTAGAGAAAAGCTAATGTGATCACCAGTTTGTTTATGCAGACATGCGGAGTGAGGTCCTCGCGGGAGCACTGTAGGGAGCTGCGTGGGCGTCGGGCGATACTGTCGGCGCCGAGCCGGTCCTTCCCCGTGGCCGCGTTCATGTGGTGCGCCATCGCCCATGCTTCCTGTTGCGTCCCCGGCGTCACCTCTTAATCACACTTTGTTTTATAAAATGGGACGCCAAATGTCTTCCCCGCGTAAGTTATATTCTTCGTAAATTACCGATTCTGGAAAAATCCAAATTATAATCCTGTACAAGCCTGAACAAATTTTATCGTTGTATTCCTGGACTGCAGTAGATAACAAAACCAAGTGGTGGATATTTCACTAAATTACTGCTCTGGTTTGCAATAGATCGAGTCTATTATGATTAGCTTGTCTTTTTGAGCATTAGGTATTGAACTATCAGCTCATCGATGGCGAGCTCTAATGGATAGGTATTGTTCAGTCATCAGTATATTTGCGATTAAACCGTGTCACCAATTAGCTCGCTACGCTTACTGTCTGACGAAGTCTTCTCAAAATCCTACTGTGAGTTCGCTGACGAGAGCGACGGCGAGAACGACAGCCTCGTTCGGATGTTTAGGTCAGCAGCCAAGCGTGCGTCACGGCGACGACGATAGCGTCGCTGGATGGCTGCACGTCTTGAGCGCTCTCGCTCCGCCATCGAGGCGTATCGTTTCATCACGGACCTGTAGAATCGGCCATTGTCACGGAGTGGGTTGATGTCAGTGTGGTAGCTTGTTAATGCAAAGCACGTTCGAGCAAACGAGTCGAACGACGACTCGCTCCACTTGAGCGTGCTGTGCATGATTCTCCGCAGGAGGCACACGCGCCCAAAAAAGTTTCTCCACTAGCACTCTATCCGACGAGGCCCGAGCATTGCGAGCGAGCTCATCCGACGTCAGCTCGCCGTTGCGTAATTTTTTCTTAAGGGTGGACCACACGCAGCATTGTAGCACCGCCTTCTTGGCGACATCGCTGTGGACTAAGGCGCTGTCCGCGGCGAGACGCCGCAGAAGCTCTGCAGCAGGAATGGGGGTGGCACTTCGAACCATTTGCAGTAGGTTTTCGAATGAGATTTCGTAAAGTTGTCCAACGCTTCCGTCAGAGCGCTGTCTACCAACCATTAGATTGGTTGGTGACCATTTGATCTAGCAAAGTAGCTGCTGACAATTTACTGTGTTTCAGCTAGTAATACTGAATCTAAAACGGTTTGGAAGGTGCTCCATTCAGGGCAGACGTAATTGGTCATTGCGTGAATAGTACGTTATTATGCTTTGCAGATGGAATGTCCGCCCGTTTTATTGCCTAGATCGAGCATGATCGGAGCATACAACCACGCGTAAAAATGAGATGGGAAGAGGGAGGCATCGATTTGTTGTATGTGTGATCAAATTACCATTTCGAAACGGCAAAAAGGGTCGATTTACAGGATGTCGATGTGGATTTGGTGGTTGAGCGATCCCGAGCGGACAATTTGGCTGCCGTAGCTTGATTTATCAGCCAGTGAAGCTAGATCGATTTGTACTACAGTACTGCACCCCGTTATCGCGCCCTTGGACCTTTGATAAACTTCCGGATGTGATTATTGTTTGTAAGCTATAAATCTGGTGTATTTGCAAATCATTTATGGTCCACCCCCGCGAAAACAGGGTGCAGTACTGTAGTTATAGACCTCAATTTAATAAAACGATTTCAGTTTATTATAAATCGAGCATCAGGCATTGAAATGCACAATAAATACACAGTTATATTTTTGAACTTTCCCGAATTGTTTTATTTGCCACAGTAACTCATCAATTGGTAGGTAACTGGTTTTGGGGTCTAGTGAATAAATTTTGTCGCCCTGAAGTGTACTTGAGCTACAAGGTTTTGAAGAAGTACCGTAGTTTATAAAATTAGACAAATGCAGCGCATAAAAAATGGGTTTCAATACAAGCCCATTTTACACAGGGTAAATATTTAAAGCAATCATTTCCCATTGGCTAAAATGTTTTGTGAATTGTGTGCTGCTATCATTTCTCAAAATGCGACTCTGGACTGCGTTGCTGGGCATCTTTGCTGGCGGGCTGAGCGTCGAGGCAGCCAGTCACGCAACCTTCGCGGTGTGGCCTCAGTATATCGATACAGTCGTGTCGCTCTCAGTAAACGCAGGTAAAAATATGCCTGTTGTATTGTACAACAAGGCGATCGGAGCAATAGCAGCAGTGACATTTTCTATGTGAATCCTTCAGATGGCGCGTCCGCCATCCAGACCTCGCATGGAGGAACTCTCAAAACCTTCAATATGAAAACTGATACCAAGGCTAAGGTGTGACAATTTGTTGTTTTTTTTCACTAAAAAATTATTAATATTAGTATGCGTGCGTGTTAGATACATCTTGACCCCCTGGTTGAAGCATTTGAGGTATGAACTTGAGTTGAAGGAAGCTATTGTATGCAGTAGACAAACAGTTGGTGCCGTAGATCACGTGGAGTATCGCTACAGATACACAGAGCTCGACGTTTGATCACTTTCTGGCGACCTCGTCACGATTCGATGGAATAAATGCTGTCGGTATCCACTTGCGAGCCAAACTTCGAGAAGAAGCCAGCTGGGGTGCAATCAATGAGACACACCACGAACGGATTGAGAATAACGTCCGTGGACTCTTGCAGAACGTCGTACCGTCATTTGAAATTCTCCCATATTTGTCGAAAGGTACACATTGTGGCGGCTTTGGTTGTGGTGTGCCTTAACATCGTGTATCTATTTCTTTTTGCAGGTTTCTTGGCCAAGTCTTTTTGCAAATTCCACACATGGAAGACAAGCAACCCGCTTGATGCTGAATCGCCAAGTCTCTGCTTCTCTTCGTCCTTTCCTATCTCGTCCCAGAGTGATGGTACATCATTTTACAATGTGATTATACGTGGGAGTAGTGAAGGTTTCGCTAGCTTTGGCAAGTCGGTGACCGAGCGCGCTCTGTTTGGAGCTCAGCTACCCTTCCGAAAGAGCCAGGATGAGGCTAGACTAGCAGTGGTGACGTTCCGTCGCAGCTTAAACTCTGCGACTATCGAGGCAGAGTATATGGTAGCGTGGATTGCTACACCGTCGAGCTCCGAAGAAACATTTAAAGCTGCTCTTGCAGTCGACCAGAGTGGAAGTGACGTGCTAGTAGTGACATCCATTGGAAGTGACTTGGATGTTGACGAGCTCGAGCTCGCTTGGCTCCAGCGAGATGGAAAACGCGTTGCACCGTCATCTCCACGATCTGTTCTAGAAGTACGATCTCCAAAGACAAACGTGGCAGCCTCACTACAAGCAGCTATCGCGGGAGAAGGGTTTCATCGCCGATACGTACTGGATGTAAAGGTCCTTGACTCGAAAATCTGCAGTGGAAATGCTGACAACAAATCGATCCTTGCGCGTGTGCCCATCTCAAACACTGCGTATATCGACTTGGACGAGATTCGGGTGAGCCTCAAGAAAGGGAGGCAATTTAGAATGACGCTAATACTAATACTTTCACTATGTTCCTTCTGTGTAGAGAATGGAGCGCTTCAGTGAGCTGAAACTGCTGTCCTTCACGAAGCACATTGAAATCGAGCGACCGTCTCCTGTTTCTTCACAGCATGTCGTTGGTCTCGAGTTTACAATGTTCGTGTCTTTTATTTTTAGTGTCGTGACATTAACTCATATCATTTGTTGACGCATTCAAAGGCCATCCACCAACCAAATGCACATTGAATTCCCGATTCACTTTCGATACCAAGCCCCGTCACAAAGCGAATTATACCGCCAAGCACTTGTGATCGCTCCGGATATTTTCTTATATTGCGGAGATGGAGATCGTTCACCTAAGAGAAAACTGGAGCCGACAGATGACGAAGATATACAAAATCACTTTCAGGTAAGCAAGAGTTTATCTCGTAGAATTGCTGTAAAGTTCTAACTTATCTTTTTATTTTGGCAACAGACATGGGGCTTATTTGATCACAGTGACAGCCTCTGGCTTCGTCTAGCAGCAAAATCTCCTCTTCCAGTATTAGATGTACTCACACCAGTCGGCTACCTTCCTTCAGCTTGGCTTGTGAGTTCCACGACAATGCTTTTCGCAATTCTGGGTGCAGCAACACTCGTGTGGATGTCTGTTGGGGTGACGAAAAGAACGCAACGTGCTAGCTGGGAAGTGAAAAGTGATTAAGCTGCTGTAAGTTCGGAAGATACGACACAGTTGTCTGCTACGATGAACACGTATCAAACAAAGCTGTCCCTTTCGAGAAGAATCATTTTGTACTATACGTTGTTCTTCAATACATAAGCTTCCAGATCAATCACAACTCTTTAACTATTGCAGTTTTCCTCAGTCAGCAGTCGTAGCGTAAGTGTAGCATGATCCAGCACCGTGATAGTGTAGTGGTTCATACGTCGAGTCTGCAAGTCTCTTGTTATGGGCGTTGGAGGAAAAGACCCTGGGGTGACAGCGCCCATGAAGTCGTTCATATCCCGATCGTCGTCATCGCAGCCACTGAGCGTGACGGTGGCACGGAAGAGATTAGCTGGGACGTTCGAGTGCATCATCTCTGTCATGCGTCGAAACATCTCGGACGGGATATTCGAGTCCTGTTCCATGTACTCCACGGCCCAGCCAGGCTCAAAGTCATCCTCTGTCCTGTCAGTGTCACTCATAGAATTGCAGTCTGTGTCGTGGTATTGATGTCGTGCACTGTGTGGTTGTCTGTGGCTTGGATCCTCGAGATCAACTGGAGACGTACATGGCGTCTGTGTTCGTCCCTTGTCCGATGGCTCAGCCGCGAAGAAGCGTAAGAGATGCTGATAGAACCGCTTAACCACATGCTGTTCCTGTTCGTGCGCGTCACAGTCAACTGTCGAGGCAGAGGAAGTATCGTTTTCAGTGTGGTGATGCCTGTGTCGGTGACGAAGAAACTGTTGCCTTCTGCACGAGACCTCGTCGAGCTCTTTGGCTACGAGTGATCGCCAGAATTCCGTGAACTGTGCGTCTGAGAGGGAAATGACCGAGTCGGCCACTCTGTTTAGCGAGTTAACTGCTGCAACGGGGAGCTGCGTCTGGAGCTGCATGTACCATTGCAGGATGGACGAGGCGCAGTACTTTGCGCAGCTCCTATCCAGCTGATAGAGCACAAAAGCCAGTGTGCGCAGCAGCGACTTCTCGACGGCAACGACCACTGACATGGCGCCGGAAACGCTACCATTGCTCGCCGAGGATGGCGAGACCCCCCCAGCGCGTCGGCAAACTTCTGTGGCGCCCGTCATGGACTTTGGGCTTGCACGCGCTTTGATTAGTGTCGGCCTGGAGATGGTGTCAGCGGCTGGAAGTGGGAGGCGCGTTCCGGTCTTTCAGTCGAGTTGATATCTTCGTCTTCCCATTAAAGCACGGAATCCGGGGTAGAGTCTATGCCATCCCTCTGAAACGGTCGAGCAGTTGGTGACGACAACAACTGGTGTTGAGTATGGCGGGACTGCGTTTTCTTCCATTTTTGGCGCTTCCCAAGCAGCATTTTGGACTGATCGAACGTAAGATTACTTGCCAAATGTTCCATTCATGGCGGCGCCTCAGTGGGCTAACTACTTAGACTATGAGCATTGAGCGCCATCTCCTCACGGTTCGCTCAGGACATGCTGACATGTGAAACCGTTAATTTAAAACCAACTACATGTACATTGGCCACCTCCAGCGAAATCAACCGTCGGGCAGACGCCATTTCAAATAATTTAAATTGCCCTTGTGCAGTACACTGTGCACAGTGCACGTACTACTAGTAGTAAGTTAGCGCCAACTCTGTGCGGCAAAAGTGACTCGTAGCGTTGGACGGTTGTCGTACCCACTGAACAATTTCCATTCGTCTCCTCCTTTCCCTACATTCGTTTTGCCTTCTCTCCAGAGACTCTGGAACCAATTGACTATAGCTGACGCACACGTTGCTGCTAGCAACTTGCTCCTATATGAAACAGTTGGCGGTGACCCGGGTCACACCAATGACCCGGTACTCAACTATTGTGTCATAAAACATATGCATTATTTAAGTTTCTGTAATCAGGCAATGCCGACTATCCTTTCCTTGCTGCAGCTCTGGATGCACTGCAGCTTCGATCCAACGTCCGAGTTAAGCTAAATGATGTCGTTCTTAAAATATGTGGTGTCGCCTTCAATATCTGAGGTTGCCGATACTGATTGTTGTTATTGGCGTCGAATGCGTGGTCATTAGTCTTCACTGTGCTGCTAGAAGTGCCCGAATTCGAATCATCGATATGCAGGCTGCTTGGTATTTGTGGACGGGGTGTCAGAAAGCGCAGGATAAATGTGAATTTTGTTGTATGAGCTTGTTGCTTCCGAGGTCATCCAATTGGTCGCTTTGCTTGCACTCCTACAGCTACTTCTCTCTTCGTACTTCTTGCACCTTTGTAAGCGTCACTACACCGTTGCCCGTCCAAACTGAGAATAATCTCAAACAAAGTGGACAACATGTTTTTATTAATTGCACTTTTCTTCTTTCGTGATTAAAAGCACCAATGAATCCGAGATTGTTCTCATTCAAAAAGAGACGATCTACTGTACTGACCTAGATACCGTAGACCATGTCGTTCATCTTCTCCACCGCATTCACCGCATCTCAACAGTGCAACTCCATATTCGCCACCAACGTGGGGGTGATGCACTTGATACTCGCTTCAGCCGCCTTCTCCAAGAAGCGCATGGTACGCTCCTTAATTGTCAAAAGATTGCCGTCATCATCCGCCATGTTGCTTCGATCACAAATCTCCTCGCGATACAAAGCAAGATACGCCTTGATCCGTGCTTTTAGGACGGAGAAACAGCCCTCGATGGGGTTGCACATCGGAGAGTAGGGGCCGAGGCGTAGTAGCTTCAGGTCGGCGTGCTCTTCCACCCGCTCTTCTGTTTGGCGATGTGCAGGAGCATTATCCAGGACGATAACAACCTTCTTACCGGCAAAGTTGCTTTGAAAGACAGGAGACGCCTTTACTGTACGGTAGACCTCGTCGATAAAGGCAGTATTTTGGGCAATACGAATACTCCCCCTCTCCAGCCGATGGAGTACAACACCCATAGCTGAGTTGACCGCGCACTGGACTTGCAAGTTGGCCCCTTTTGACGGTGGCATCACCAGTATAGCTCGTTCTCCTTTACGCGCGCGTCCCCGACCACGCTTACAATACACATTGTAGTTAGTCTCATCTAAGTAGATAATACAGTCACCGTCTTTTTGATGGTCCTTCAGAGCTGTCCCGAACTTGGAGCGTTTGGTCTTGTTGATGTCATTGTTGCACGTCATGGGCTCGATGCGTGTCTGTTTTACCGTGTACAACATGCCCAGCAAGTGGCGGCTGATCGTTGAGGTGGAGACTTTAATGCCTGTGTCCATAAAGAGCATCGTACGCATAGCTTCTAACGTAAATGTGCAATTATCGTTGAAGTACTCTTCGAGCTTGTTCCTGGCCTCTTCTGCGATCTTGACGACGCTACCCCGAGCACCGCCGCGTGGCAGATCCTCCACGCGTCCTGAGGCGACAATGCGGTAGGCCACTGCTCGCGAAATGCCGTTGTACTCGGCCACCTGAAGCCAGTCAGCGCGTCCTGCATCATGTGCAGAAAGAACGCGAAGCTTCTCGGCCGGTGTGTGCTTTCGGAGGAGGGGTTGGGAGGGCATCTGCGCTCAAACAGGTGAATTGAGAAGTGAGCTACTTCAGCCTCGTGCGCGGGCTTTCGCGCGCATTTTGGCGCCAAGACGTCTTCACCACCCATACTACGGCTGCCGCCTTTCCTTGTCTTGTTTTGGATGAAATTATTCTCGCTTTGTTTGCTGATTATTTTTGTTTAACTTGATATTCATATTTCACTAAACAAATTGTCCGCTTTGCTTGAAACTAATCTCAGTTTGGACGGGCAAAGGTGTAGTAATGACTCGTCCTTATTCTCGCTGAATGCTGATTCATCCGGATTGTAAGTTAAATACTCGGCAGGAATCGAGAAATATTTTAACGACAACGATTTGCGCTTTACTGCTCAGCTTTCCCAGTGCCAAGTAGCACGCTCAAATGCAGTAAGTCGATTCCGAGGCTTTTGTTTCTTCCGTGGTGCAGTCTGACTCGAGCCACCTGTGCCGTTAGCTCGTCGTTCTGTGGTAGGAGGGTCGCTCATTTGAGCCAACAGTGAAAGGATCGCAGTCCAAACGAGAAATGGTACTTAATTACCTGGTGCTAAAATTAAATATATATTTCAGATTTTGCTCAAATAATAGTTGGTGACCCGGGTCACCGCCAATTGGTTCAGATTTACATTTACTGTGGATGGGCTACATTTGGGAGTGTTTGTTTCAAGCGTACCGTACAATTCGCATTTGTGCGGTGGCTATTCCGCATTAATCCATCCACCATTATGATGCAGAGTGCCGCCATCCGCTCGCTGTTCCGCAGCGCCACGCAATGCTGTCGATCACCGATGATGGCGCTGCATCTGACACGCCCGTCATCGTCGTTCTCGCCGCTGGCCGCGACCTACCGTGTCCGCTTTGGCTCGCAAAGCGTGTTTGCTAAGAGTCTACAGGTCCAGACGTTTGCCTCCATCCCTGGCCGCGACAACGATGACCAGAATCTTCTGCACAATAATAATACCAAGAGTAAGAAGGAGCAGATCCAGGAGCTGATGGAGGAGAATGCGGCGCTCAAGGAGGAGCTGGAGAAGCTCAAGGCCGAGAATGCAAAGAAACCCAACAAGTTCATGGGCACGTTGCAGCAATACGGCCTTCCCTTCCTCGCCTGGTGGACGTCGCTCTACTTGGCCTCCGGTGTGTCGATCTACGTGGCACTGGACACGGGCCTCGTATCAGGTGCCAGCATCATCGACTTTATCATGCAGATCGGCCTGGACAAGTTTATCGACCCGGCCCGTCTCGACCCTACCTACGGCAACATCGCTATCGCGGTGATTGTCAACGAGTTCCTCGAGATCGTCCGCTTCCCCATTACTCTGGCCACACTGCCCTACGCCAAGCGCGTTTTCTCGCGCAAGAAAGAGGAGGCCAAGTAAGACAGTTCATCCATAACAGGAGTGCAACTTTTAGGGCGAATAGAAGAGTGTGTGTTAAGGTCATGCCCCTAAAGAGGTAGATGGTGCTGCAGGGATCTGGGTTATGCCAACTTCCACTGGAAAATGGACCTGTCGTTTCCTCCTACTGAGATCAGATACTTGTCGTCGAAGCTGAAGCGCACATTAGCGACGTGGGAAGAGTGACCTCTACACACAATGAATTTCGACTGTAAATACCATCGCAAAACACATTGTGAGCTGTGTGAAATGACAAATACAAGTCGTAACTAGACAACAACAAGCGTACCCCTTTTGGAATGCAGGGATAGCGGAAGAACTTGACATTGCCAGAGTCATCTCCGGACGCGAGGATTGTACGCGACGCAGACGCACAGACTGCATTGATATCCGTTCCGTCGGCACATTCCGGCCAAATTCCTTGCACCGGCCAACCCAAAGTGCACGTCCACGTTGCCCATTTCACATCCCGCACGGATGATGCCCGACTAATTTGACTACTCGACGCTGTATCGCAGAACAAGTACTCGTATGCGCCACAGTTGGACTGAATGTAGCTGCTGTCTTGTGAAAAATCAAAGTGAGTGATGTAGCTGTTGTGCTTGCTGAATGGCTTCCGCTTCTTGAAGTCGGACGCCACAGAACCCACAGAGTAGAGATGGATCGAGTTGTCATGCGAACCGAGTGCTAGCAGGTCTCCATTTGGAGAAAACTTGACGTCACTGATCCACTCCTTCGCTGGTTTGTCTTCAAACACGAATGTCTCCATGTCCAGATCACTTGCTCGCAATACAGCGAAGCCTCCTTCTCTCGACTGCTGCCCCTGTTTAGATGCCGGCTTTCTCCTCTGTCGAACACCATTGTCACCGCCAAAGCCAACCGCTAGCAGTTCGGAATCAGGTGAGTACGCACACGCACGAGCTTTAGCTGGGAGTAAGTGCGCTTGGATCAACCTCTTGGCTTCCATATCCCACACACGCAAAGTTCGGTCGTCACCAACTGTGACGAACTCGCGCTGAGAAGGATGCACAGCTAGACCCCACAGCTCCATCGTGAAGTGACCGGAAAATAATGGCTGGCCGCCGTTCAGCGCACCTCCACTTACCACGTCTATCTCGATAATGTCACTGGAGCACGTACCAACAAGCAGTTTCCTACCAGTTGCGCTTAAAAACACACTATTGATGACTTTGCCAAAGCTGCCAACGTGCATTGCGCCCAGATCGAAACATTTGAGCGACTGGTACGCAGAGTTCCACATGACAACTCGCCCATCTTTTCCGCCTGACAAAAGTACAGCGGATGTTCCAGTCGAGTTGTCACTCTGAAGTGTACTTGCTACGACTCGAACTTCTCCTTCATGTGCCTTTACCGTTCGTGAGAGACCATTGCCTCTCCATACATACAACTCACCGCCTGCTGTGCCTGTAACAAAGTCCCCTCCGAAGTTACAACCGGTTGGAAATGTTTGTAAAGTGCCCTTCTTGCCAACAATTCCTTTCTTCGAAACGATCGTTTTCCCTTGGACAGACCAAAACAGCACGTGCTTCACGCCGCCAGTGACGATCGTATCGCCGTTTACTCCAAAAGAAGCAAAGCGATTCACTGCTTTATCGCCTTTACCAGTAGCCAGAAGTTTTGTCAAAGTCCAGGATCCATTGCTAGCATCGCTCCAAACCGCCAACGAGTGATCGTCGTCGTCTCCCACACTAACCAGCCTCGTTGAGTCACTACTAAAGGCAAGTGACATGATTCCGCGCGAATGAAACTCCTTCATTTCACAGCGTAACTCGCCAGTATGCGCGTCCCAGACTCGCAACGCTGGCTTCTTCCCGCGCTCTCCTGTTGCGATAAGGTTACGTTTGGTATCACAGAGTGCGAAGCTGATAATGTCGTCGTTGTGCCCGATGTGGTGTCTTTGAAGGTGGTTCGTTGAGTCATAGATGATCCCCACAGCAGCTGTGTGATACACGATCTCGTCGTGTGTGTTATACACCAAATTTTGTTTTGACAGCTCCGATTGATACCCGTACACCCATTCCAATTCCACTTTCAAGTCTGGCTCACGCGAGTTTGGCGTAGCAGCGTTCGTGGGGGCAACGATGGCTCCTATCCAAGGCTTCACAGCCATAAACTCATCACCAGCAGAGTCGTCAAAAGATTCTTCCTCCGATTCCAAGGACGAGTCTGTAGCGTCTTCTGATTCCATTGAGCTCAATAGTTTATCAGGTCTAGAATCTGCTGAAATCTGCTCGCCGTCGCTCAAGACTCGCCACTCCATGACCGATCGATCATTTCCGCCAATACTAACGACGTAGCTATCGTCATGAGACCACCGAACGTTGGTCACATGAGACGAATGTCCACGATGATCAACTGAGCTCGCATTCTTCGCCACACAAGGATAGCGATACAGCTTGACGATACCAAAATCATCCGACGTGACCAAAAGGTTTTCCCGAGAATTGCGCGAAACAGCATTGACATCCGTGCCATCGGAACACGGCGGCCAAATGCCTTGCACTGGCCATCCAAGCACACATGTCCAGGAATGCCATGGGGTATTTTTCGTGCTGCTTGCAGACGTGATATGTTTACCCGTATGGGCATTACTAAAGAGAAGCTCGTAGGCACCACAGTTACTCTGTAGCACTTGACCATCCACTGAGAAGTCCAAGTGCGTAATATAGCTCTGGTGCTTATCAAAAACTGCTGCTTTCACGACTTTAGTCGCATTGCGGTCGAGACGATACAGATAAATTTTGTGGTCATGCGATCCGACCGCAAGAACGGAGCCAGTCGGCGAGAACTTCATCTCACTAATAGCTTGCTTGGACGGCCGATCTTCGAACACTTTCTTTGTTAAGTCAGTATAACACAGCAGGACGATGCCGCCAATTTTCGCTTGAGCTGCTTTCGATAATCCATTTATCGCGTTACGTCCGCCAAAGCCAATCGCCACGATGTCAGCTGGATCTGTCAGTGCACAAGCACGTGCTACACATTCCAGTCTCTGAATTCTCAATTGAGTTTTCTTGACCAAGCACCACACTCGGATAGTCTGATCATCACCAACAGTGCAGTATTCCGGCTTCACTGGGTGACAAGCAAGACCCCAGACCTCAACTCGGCAATGTCCACGAGTGATCGTTGATAGCGTTGGCTGAGCGCGACCAGCATCGAATTCGACGAGATCGCTTCCTCCGGTACCAACTAAGAAGAGTCTGGGCGAGACTCTACTGGAGCAAACACTTCGAATCTCCGAGTTTAAGAGCTTGGATCCTTGAAGTGTGCACTCCTTCATATCAAAAGATGCTACTTTGTTGAACTGCGCGTCCCAAACAGCGATTTTGGAGTCCTTTCCACCACTAATCAGCTCTCTCTTCGTTGCATAAAGAGCTAGTACCGCACTTTCATGGGCTTGAACAGTCTTTGTGACCTCCACAGAGCTTTGAAACACTACGAGATGGCCGGTCGAGCCACCTGCGACAACCATTTGTCCAAAAGAGACGACACAGTCAAACGCGGACGGAACTTTGCCACTTTGATACGCCTTCGTGCCGAAAATTGCTTTCTTTGAAGTGAGATTCTTCCCTTGCTCTGTCCAAAAGCGAATATGCTTGTCACCACACGTTACCCATTCCTTAGTAGCAGCGTGGTAGCACATACCACGCACGTTGTTACGTTCTCCACGAGATTGCGACGACAACACCCCACTCTGCCAATTGTAAATCGCGATGGAATGGTCATCGTCGCCGCCCACACTCCCAAGTTTACTGCCATCGCTTGAATAACAGATAGCATTCACAAACCGCTGATGGAATCCTTCAAGACACGGCGCTACAGCTACTCCACTTGCAGAATCCCAGACGTAAATCTTGGGTTTCTTACCCATTTGTGAAGTAGCGAACGTAGTGCCGTTCGGATGAGCACATAAGGCAGCGACATCGTCGTCGTGACTTCTGAAAAATGATTGACGTTGAGCCGCTTTGTCGAACACGATACCGAGGGCGGCAGTATGGTACACCACCTTGCCATTGGAGTCGTATCTGGCATTATTTGAGGCTGTTTGAGCTTGATACCCGTGCACTCGCTCCAGTTCCAGCCTGGTATTCGGAGACGTGCTGTCTACTTTCATTGATGCAGCTTTCGTAGGAGCCACAACGGCTCCGAGCCATGGACGCACTGCCATAAATTCATCGCCAATGTCATCGTTCGTAGCGGCCACCTCCAAAGGATCATCGGCTCTTCTTTCAAGGTCGTCGATGTCGTCATAGTCGCTCTCAGTCTCACTCGGACGACGCAAGAAGATATCCTTTTGAACGGGTTGCTTGTCATGCTCCCAGACGAAGACACACCTGTCGTTTCCACCGACTGAGACGATGTAGCGATCACCAGAAGACCATCTCACGCCGGTGACATGAGAAGCGTGACCACGCAGTTCGAGGGACGAAGATTTCTCCAAGGCACAAGGATACTGGAATACCTTGACTTTTCCAAAATCATCTCCTGTTGCCAAGAGCTTCCCATTATTAGAGCGATCGACAGCGTTCACGTCAGTACCATCACTCTCCGCTTCCCAGATGCCTTGCACCGACCACCCCAACGTGCTAGTCATTGTGTGCCATATCTCATCTCGAAACGTTGTGGCATTAGTGACGTGTTTTCCAGTTTTCACTTCAGTAAACAACAGCTCGTATCCACCTGAAGTGCTCTGCAAGTAGTTCCCATCCAGTGAGAAGTCCATGTGTGTGATATAGCTCGAATGCTTGTTGAAAACATGTGTCCGAGAGAAGCCCTTAAGCACGTTGTACAAGTAGATCTTGGAGTCGTGACTTGCTACGGACAGCGTTCGATTGTCGGGCGAAAATTTGACATCGCTCACCCATCGTTTCGCATCAAAACAAGGTTCTTTCGCGCAGGATAAATCAGTGGCACTGTACACCACGAAGCCCCCGTTAGGTTGTTGTTTCTTCGCATTGGCAGCAGGATTTCCCGTTTTGCCAGAGCCTTCGGTACCAAGACCAACTGCGATTAATTTGCCATCTCCAGAGTAAGCACAAGCTCGTCCCGGGATCGGTAACTCTAGGAATCCCAGCTCGAACTTCTCTGCCAAGTCCCAAACGCGCAGTGTCTGGTCGTCTCCAACCGTACAACATTGCTGCTTTGTCGGATGAGTATCCACTCCCCAAAGTTCTCCTTGAAAATGCCCTTTGGTGAGTGGCTCCGAGTGGATGTTTTGTCCGGTCTTAGCGTCAAGTTCATAAATCTCGGACGCCAAAGTGCCGACAAGAATGGCCCGTCTATCAGGAGAATAGCAGCAGCTTCGTATTCCCTTGCGTTGGGGTAGCACAGCAGATTCAAGTGAGTTCTGGATCTGGGCTGGAGAGCCTACTTGCTTCAGTTTATCATCCCACTGAATTATCTGACCATCTCGTCCACCGGAAAGCAGCAGTCCTGAAGCGTAATACAACGCAGTAATCGCTCCTTCGTGCGCTTTCACGACGTTTGTCAGTTGTCTGCCCGCAAACAAGTACAAGCAGCCATCACTCGTACCAACCACCACAGCTCGGTCTGTTGTTTCGAGGTATTGAGCCACAGGAAAAGGCTGAAGAGACCCTTTCTTTCCTAGTAAACCTTTTTTCGACACAAGCTCCTTCCCTTGAAGAGACCAAAACTCGACGTACTTTTGGCCACACGTGACAAACTCGCTAGACACGCGAGGGTTCGTCGTGATGTGAAACGGAGCCGCTTTGTTGCCTTTCACTGCTATCTTCAGAGCTGCGGACTTCCAATTGTTGCTCGACTCGTAAACTGCAATGCTGTGGTCGTCATCTCCACCTATAGACACCAACATTTCAGGACTCAGGAAAGCTAGTTGTAAGATGCCACGCTTGTGGAATCCTTGTACGATGCACTGATCATCCATCGTTTCCAGATTCCAGACTATAATCTTTGGCTGTTTACCAATTTCGCCGCTTGCAGCTAATGGAAGACGTGGGTGGAGACACAAGCTCAGAATGTCGTCTGTGTGGGAAAGATGATGCCGCTGGGTCATGGTCTTCGTGTTTAGAACCACACAAGCTGCTGCGGCTGGGTAGACGATCTCTTCGAAGCGTCCAGCTTTAGCGTTGGCTGTCGTTGCTGCGAAGCGCACGTTGTTCTTGCAGTCTTGAGCACTATATCCGAATATCCAGTCCAGCTTGACTGAGACCAACGGAGCTCCTTTAGAGAGCGGTGGGATTTTGGTTGGGGGCACAATTGCTCCAATCCACGGCTTCACGGCTAAAAACATGTCTCCAACATCGTCTTGTATAGTGTCCATCGGTATGTCTACGACTGCTGAAAATTCTATTGGCTCAGAGTGTTTTTCAAGTTTAGCCAGTAACCCAGGCGACATTCCTTCCTCCTCATGATCAACAATACGCTTCTCTGGACTAGAGTCTGCCACATCAAACAAGTCAAGCAGCTCTTTTGCTCGTTTGTTTTTCATGCAGAATTCACGAAACTGTTCACAGGTAATGGTAGTCGACTCCTCGAACCCTTTCTCCTTGGACGATGAAGCCCCACAGTTAGCAATTTCTCGAAAAATCGACTCTGCGAGCATAATGATCTCCTCCTCATCTACCGCTGTGTCTGAAGTTGTCGCGTTGCTGTTCGAAGTTGGTTGGATAATTTTCGCCAGTCCAGATATAGTGGACTTCAGTGATATTGTGAACTCGTCTAAGTCCAATGCTCCGTCCTCTGACATATCCCACGAATCGAACAGCAAGTCGATCTTCTCGTCCAGCGGAATGGCGGCGATGAATGCAATAGCCGAGAGGAACTCGAGCGCGTCAATCGCTGCCATACTGTCGCTTGGGCTCTGGTACTGCTGACTCTGTAGTCCTCGAGCCCCCGGTTGCCCTTGCTGCCACCTTCTCTGCATCAATGAGTCTGTGAACAAATCAAATGCACCGTCGGCATACTCTGTAATGCGTGCATTTGAGCCGTGCAGACTGGAAACGCCCGATACGACAGCACGGCAGCAGATGACGCGCAACTGAGTTTTGGACAGCGCGAAGCTCGTCGCTGAGTCGTAGAACGCGCGCCAAAATGCCTCAATTTCACGAAGACGTAAGTTGTCGAAGGGGAGAATGGCATCCGCCAGCGCCACAGCCTGATGGTCCTTCACAGCTGTGAGCAGCAGCGCGTTGCCCATGTCCGATTCACTCGATGATCGCAACCTTTCGCGGCTTCAACTTTTAAATTTCCACCAATGATAACGAGGTATGGAAAGGACTGGTAATGCACTGTTTTGACCAATCATATCGCTCAAGAAGGCCACGGGAGAACCCATAGCCACTCAAATAGCGACAGTATCGAGCGAATATGGCCGACATCCAGAACTTCCAGACCTTCGGTGCGTTATTGTGGCGAGTATAGGATGACGCGCTGAACGCGCTTTTGTCAGGATGATGCGTAGCGATGTGCTGATGCTGTTCCTCCTGTTTTTCGGGCTGCAGATGCCTTTGCTGACGCCAAGGACGACTCGAGCATCGGCGGCGGCAAGGTTCACGTGCGTGTGCAGCAGCGCAATGGCCGCAAGTGTCTGACGACGGTGCAGGGCTTGGCTGACGACCTGGACGTGAAGCGTATCCTCAAGGCCTTCAAGAAGAACTTCAGCTGCAACGGTGCCATCGTCAAGGACGACGAGCTTGGTGAAATTATTCAGCTTTCGGGTGACCAGCGAACCAACATCCGTGAGTTCCTGCTGGACCAGGAAATTTGCATGGATAGCCAGGTGGTGTTGCACGGTTTCTAAGCCGGTTGTAGTACCCCAGGTGCTGGATCTCTTAGCTGCCGCTGCCTGCAGCGTCTTGACGTTGTGATACGAAACAGTTAGATGAGAGGGGGGGAGACCAGGTGGTAGACCCCGCTTCCTACCTCTCAGCGGTTGTTGAAGGAATATATTTGATGCTACATTTGTTGAAAGGGTCCTGCGTGTAGTGCCATTGAACACTCGGAGCTGTAAGTTCTTGCACGACAGTTGCAATCCTCGATCTGGTAGCAGGGCTGCACCATCGATACTCTTCCAACCTATTAGCATCGACATCTACGTGCGGTCGCTGATCTTGAATTCCGGAAAGTCGAGGTCCGGCTGCCAGATTCCCTGAGCGGTTGGGCGCTTGGTGAAGACTGGCTTCTTGATGTGCGTCATTTTACGGCCGCTTGAGTTGCGAAGGCGCTCCAGCTGCACAATCACACCAGCAACAAAATTGCGACAAAGTCGTCAGCATTACTATCACTAGGCAGCAGCAATGCAGCGCTACGATCGTTCCTTGTGTAGAGTGCATGGGTGGCATTTTCATAAGCTGCAGTCACACTTTTAAATCCGTACCTGCTTCATGATGAAGGGAATGTCCTGGTTCTTAATATCCGACACCTTGCGCTCATTTGTCACTATAATAACGCGTCAAAAAAATGTTTAAATTTTCAATTGTAACCTCAATAGTGCCTGTTGTACGCACCGTAGTCTCCAATGAGGATGGGGTGACGAGCACCTTTGAGCTCCGTCTCGAACTGCACTTGCGGATTTTCCTCGACAAACTTAACGAAACGCTCATCACCTAGAAGCTGTCGAACGTAGCGACTGCTGCCGCCGTGCTGGCAGTAACGGATCGTCACCTGCTTGAGCTGCCACACACCCTTGGTTGCCATCTTGTCGTGTGGGGTCAAGAGTGAATCGTTTGGCTTAAAACGTTTTATGTGCGCCACACCGTCTTTAACTCCGCTGAAGTGCGTGCTACTTCAACGTACTTAAACGAGAGCCCGCATTCAAAGTGCAACATTTTGTCGATCAATGGCGACACGCTCGAGTGCTGAGGAGGCCGAGAAGAGCGACGTGGACAGCTTACTGCGGCTTGTACGTGCTCATCAGCGCCAGCATGATGACCGTGCCTATGAATCAAGCGCTCCTGCCGCCATCCGACGCTGCAAGACCATGCTGACCAAGCTGCGCAAGATATTACCAAAGCTCATGCGGCCCGTGGCGACGCTGTCGACGGATAAAGCCGTGCCCGTGCTGCAAGATTTGTGTCAACTACTGAATCTTCTGCTGGGAGGTGGCGCATGTCCGCACTCAATGACGCTGTTTATGGAAAGCAACGCGAATGTGGCTCGTGGAGAGGCGTCAGGCTTCCCGTCCTACCCGACTATGGCCACGATGTTATTCTATATGGTGTCGTTCTACACCAACGACAAGCTACGGGAGGCACAGCGAGACGTTCGCGACGTAACGCTGCAAATGGTGCTGTTCCTGCAGAGAAACGATGTGTATGGGTTTATTCACTTCTTCCGTGACACAGTGCAATTGCTAGAGGACTGTTTTTTACTGGAGGAGTCGTTAAAGAACCGAGACTCGACGGACACGTTGCCTGGTGGAGCGAGCGTTGCCTGCTACTTGGATACGGCGATTCACGTGTACCAAGATGCAGATGGACCGCTCGGCGCAAAGAGCAATGTTACGCTGTGTGGATGCATGCCGATTACAGATGTGAACCAGCTTTACGAACGCAGAGAGCAGTTAAAGAAGATGCTGCCGTCTATTCACGTCAGTTCGTATGGTATGGTTGTGGCGCTTCGGCAATCGGTGATAGTGCTAGCGGATCGGATCGTTCGAGAGCATAACGCGATGCTGGAAGGCGACCAGTGTTTCGACAGACTATGCCAACTGGTAGAATTGTTTATCAGTAAAAATGAAGAACTTGCGAAAAACACCGGCGGGGAGAGCATGAACGGTGCTGTATCGAGCCAAGACGCGGACGAAGTCACACGAAGCACACTTCGATTATTGCTCACCATCTTGCAAGTCAGCGTATCCACTGAAAGACGGTTTGTCCGCTTGAGTTTGATGTACTTGAAGGACAGCTTTCTTCGTGGAGCGAATGCGCGGACATGGAAGGCCTGTGCTGCCATCCTTGAGCTAATTAGTACGTCTTATCCTCGTCTCTCCAAGTTTGCCAGCGATGCGTTATGGCCATGTTTCGAGTCGTGGGTATACGGGAATATGGATCAGGTTCGTGGGGCTGGTCGTGAGAGAAAACACATCGTGGAATCGATTTGGATGGCTGTCCTTTCGATTTTGGATGTGTACACTCGCCAGTCGAAAACTGCGTCTGCCGCTTCATTATTTATTGACATGTTGGAGCTTGTCGATCTAAAAGTATTGAATCCAGCAATGACATCAAGTGTCATAGATAAAATCCACTACGTGCTCTCGGCGAAGGAAATGCTGACGAAAGTGGTTCGATTCATATCGAAGGAATTAGCCGGAAATGGGCCAAGCGCGATGAATCTAAGTCAAAGCGCCAGCGCGTCAAGGAAGCGGAAGCGAAATAATTTGTTATTGGATACACGAGATTCATCTGCCGGATTGCGTCGAGATAACACCACCGAGTTGCACGAAAAGTTAGGTCGATGGCTACTTGATCTTATTTCTTTTGATAGTGGCAGTGATCGAAAGAGCATACTGGGTATCTCCACTGGTTTGCGGGTGATTCTGCCTCTTCGTCGCTACATCGCAGCTTTTGCACGACTAGAGAGTTTTGCCATTTTCCGAGCTCTTCTCCAGCGTGTCGATTTGATTGTGAACACTTACGCGCCGTCACTCACATCCCTTACTAGCGAATACTTGGATTTATGGATCATCTTGCTGCGGTATTTTGACGATCACGAAATCGAAAAGTATCGTGGTCTGCTTACCAAAGTTGTGGAGAGTGTGGAGACTCAAAAGATTTTTGAACGTAGTTTAGAACGGGACAACGCGTTCGTTGAGCCAGACTGTTGGGAATACTTGGATTTTCTACAGTTATACCAACGTCACCCTAAGTGCCACGACATGTCCCTGTCGGAGAGGCTCGATGAAGTGTCGTACGAATATGTTCGGAGCGCAGATACTGTACTCGAGGTTCTTTTCCGAAAGTCAGTGGCCCTCCGTGGTCCATTCTTGGTATACTTTGTGTGGTCACGTCCTGCGACGCTCAATATCGTCGCCGAGGATTCGTGGCGGAATGCTCTACCATGGAGGATTGTTTACCGAGCGATATTGCAAGAAACGTCGCTTGATGTGACAGTGTGTTCCTACCTTGCTATGGCTCCACTTCTCGCTTTCTTTGTGGTGGCTGGATCTCTAACCTCCCCAAAGAAGATGGCTACTTGCATCATGGAAGCCTTTAATAGCAAAATTCAGCGCACGGGATCAGATGCAATTTCGTCGGCGATAACTCAAGCGTGCGGGGCGGTACTCTGCGCAACGGCATACGGTCAAGCATCCGCTGAGGGGGTGCATTATTTCAATGACAGAAGAGCAAGTGCCGTTTGTTGTCACTCCAAAAGCTGCCAATGTCGAAAGATCGCTGATGGTTGTCAAGCGATGCCGATCCCATTATCGTTGTTCGAGCCAACGATTTGTGGTGAGATTGGCAGTGCTACTGAAATCATGCAGGTCGTCAAAGTCAATGCATTGTCGAGCGTTTTTGAGCATTGTGAGGTTGATTATGGTAACGATTACACTGCCAAGCGATTCGTGGAGTACCTTCTCACGTGCTTCGAGCATCGCTCCAAGCTGGTCCGTCAAGCTGTACTAGAATCGATTGCCCACCAACCTCGACTTCTAGATGCAATGATCGACCCAGCGAGAGATGGACTTACTGGACTAATAGAGCGATTGGAGGGTTACATGACGGCGGCTGAAGAAAGTAACGATGATAACGAGATCGCAGAGATGATGTTGGCAGCGGGCTCTATTGGCTGTGAATGTGACCCGCACCAACGTGATCGTGGGGATAATTGCACGTGGATTCTTTTACGACTGGTATCTCTATGGAATCGGTTCATGTTTTCGAAACGTTCGCGATGCGCAGTGATGGCTTACTCCCAGATTTGCCGTATCACAATGCACCACGGCTTGTCGTGGAGACGGTTGTGTGTAGATTTTCCTGAACTGCTCTACTTTCCCCTTATCGATGGACTATTGGAAACTCGAAGTCTTACGCTGTTTCTCCGTACTTTTATGGGCGGGAAAGTTGATATTAAATTTTTCTTGAAAGCGAGTGCGCCGTACGTTCTTCCGAAGTACGTTGTTCATCAAAATGAGCATATGCTGCATGCGTTTGTGGCCGAGTTTAACGGGACAGAAGAAGATATTGTAATGGCTGGCGATGGCGCGGATGAAGCACTGCAGATGAATGTCACTAATCTCCTCTTGAACCATCTCGACTACGTGTTGAGAGATTTGCTTATCCATCAAGTGCAAGCAGTCTCGAATGAAAACCGGTTGGCGGAATGGGAGTTTTTACTCAAGTTCTTGCCAGAGAACTCGACAGTCCGTGATGTGATTGTACACTCCTCGCTGCGACTAATGAACTTACTCGCGTGGGAGCTTGGTGGGCCTCAATCTCGTATGGCCAAACGTGCTATGCGAGAGGTTGCAAATTGCTTGAATGAGGATGCAGGGGAAGCAGAAACCATCGAACAGGTAGCGAGTCTTCAGCCTGGAGAAGGATGCATGCCCCGACAGTTTTTTCTGGCGCTCATGACGGATCTAGGCAATCGAATCAGCGGCAAAAACTCGTCAGCTATGAAAATTCGTGCGATCAAAAGCATTGAGTGCTTGCTTGATCTTTACGGTGGCTCCTCTGCCGACACGCAAAACAGTGGGGTCGTGGATCCATTTGTTCCAAAAGTGATGGCAACTCTAAAAGTTGGTCTGACGGAGCATGGGTTGCAAGAGCATGCCATTCAAGCGTGGGGAAATTTTCTACAGATGCTGTCGACGAAGGCTTTGGAAGCGAACCTGAGCTCTATAGTTGTCAGCTTGCTCTCATGCCTCGGCCACGAGTCCTCGGCAATTTTAATTGAAGATGCATCGATTACTGGTAGTCAATGTTGGAATGTCGAGTCGTTGGAGAATTTTAGGCAGGATGGAACTGGGCGAGTCGGCTCGCTAGGTAGCCGGGATGAAGCTCAGATGAAATGTATGACAGCGGCGGTGGGTATTTTACGCTATCTGTTTATTGACAAAGGAGCTGAACTGAAGCCTTCTTTCCCGAAGATCCCGTTGTTGCCGTCTATTCCAGAACTTGATGAGATTTACGCTGTTCTCTACGAAGAAGATGGAGATCCAAGATGCCGGCCTTTACGAGAATATTTGATGAACCTATCGGCGTATGTCAATCATCTTGACGTAGCGGTTCGTGAAATGGCACTAACGCAGCTGCTGCGTTGTTTGGTTGTACGGGGTGCGGAGTTAGAGACGCTTATGCAGAATGAAGGAGATATCTTCATCGACCAAGCGCTTGCTAGCGTAGTCCAGTCAATTCTGCAACTTTCTCGCTCGGAATGCCACGAGCCTATCAAGCTGCTATGCGCTCGATGTTTGGGTGCTCTGGGTGCAATTGATGGCGCCCGTGTGCCTTTACACATGTTCTACACATCTGGCCCCCAAGGAGGTGCTGCAGTCGCGAAGGAGAAACAGTATCAAAAGATCGAGTACTCAACGAAGGATCTAGCTATTGTACTGATCGAGAAATGGCTGGTTAAAGAATTGCGTGCAGCACCCGAGAACACGGACTCGCTAGCATTTGCTATCCAGGAATTGCTGAAGTTTCTGGCAGAGTTGACAGCTGATCCGCAGCATAGCGGCCAAAGTCTGTCAACGAATAATTTTGGGTCATCGTACAAGTCAAGACAAGATTCCAGCACCCCCATGCCTGACTGGATGAAAAGACGATTTGATCGAAAAGATGTTCTCCAGTTCGTAGAACCTTATTGGTCAACAAACTACGCCGTGTTGGGCGGTAGATCTTCGCATCGCAATGGTAGCAGTGGCTCTGATCATCGATCATCGGCAAGCACTGATCAGAATCTGAATCCGGTGCGTGATGATATTTCGTTTTATGAAATGTACGGGACGTCATATGAAGACTGGATTCTAAATTGGTGTCGACGATTAATTAGCCTTTCTCAGCCACCTGAGCGGAAGATCTTCTTGGCATGCAGAACGGCGCTTCCAACGTGTCCTCAGATATCTCGATTTGTACTTCCTTATCTGATTCAAAATGTACTTCGGTCGGGGAGACCTGAAGTTGGTAAAGAGCTTAAGAAAGAGGTCATGGCTGTTTTAGATGATCAGGACTGCGGTGTTTTGGTGGATGATGTTCTAATGGCTCCTCCTGAATCCGAGCACACGAATGACTCAGTAACTAGTACTGGTGGTGCATCTGACAGAGGTGTTGGTGAATTTTTTCGACGTCATGATCAATGCTCCCAAACCATTTTCTCGACTTTTGATGAGCTGAACGAGTGGATTTGGACTAGCGAGAAGAAACGGCTCGCTCTAAGCGCCAGTGCTGCCAGTCGCCAAACGTCTGCGTCTGGGCGCAGCGATGTGGCCTCAGACATCGACGATGACCGCGAAAAGGAATTTCTGGAAGAGTTTGTAAAAGGCATCCCCAGCCGGTCATTGTCGAATGCTGCGTACCAAATTAAAGCGTATGCCCGAGCAGTTCAGTACTTTGAAGTTCATCTACGACAGGAAGAGTTTAACGAGACGGAGCCACGAAGCACTGGTGTCGAGGTGGCTGGCCCGATCCGTCTTTCACTGGTCTCGAAGAATGCCACTTATCTCCAACAGCTCTACAAAAGTGTGGACGAACCGGACTCGTTAGTAGGTTTAGCCTCATTGCGTCGCTTGCACGATGCACATCGGCACAACGATGTCGGAACCGACATGAATGACGAGGCTCAGGAAGAGGGGCTGACTCTCACTGACTTGATGCATGAGATCGTCGACCACGAACAGCTTGCTCAATGGGAAGACGCACTGGCTTGCTATGAACAAGCAATTCAAGAAATCCAGTCCGCATTGTCATTTAAATCGCTACCTCCGACCAGGCCGCTTTATAGTCAACTCGCAATGATGCAACCACCTGCCCAAATTCTGGATGCGGAAAACGCACACAAAGATCCAGATATGATAAAGCCCGAGCTATATGGAGGAATGATTGGTTGCTTGATCCAACTCGGGCGTCTTGAAAGTGCCTTGCAGCATATCAACGGCATCGTGACGCAAGAACCTCAATTCATGGCGACAATGTATCCGTATGCTCTCGAGTGCTCGTGGCGCTTGTCGCGTTGGGAGTTGCTGACCGATCTGCTGAGTACTGAAAAGCAAAACCCGCTACTTCATTTATCAGGAAGCTCAGTTCATGACACTGCGAGTACTCGACTGAAGGGCTTTGACGTTTCGCAGTTGATGCTGGTTCGTGTACTGCATAGCTTACATGGTGGTCAACAAGAAGAATTTCAGCGTCACTTGAAGGCCGCGCGATTAGAAGTGATGGGACCGCTGGCTGCGGCGTCGGCTGAGTCTTACCAGCGCGCGTATCCTCTGCTACATGATCTCCACTTTCTACACGAGGCAGAGCAAGGGTTTATTTTCTTGCAGAATGCGAAGGAGAGCGACGACCTCAGTCGACGCAGTTTACTCTGGAAAAAGCAGACTCCTTGGAATATACGGTATGATGCGATGGCAACGCAGCTCAAATACCGTGACCCGATACTCGCGCTACGTCGAGTAATCTTGCACGAGGCAGGGCTTCGAAATGAAGTATCGGAGAACTGGTTGGTGTACGCCAAGCTAACCAGAAAAGAAGGGTTCATTCGTACTGCTACCAGTGCAGTGATGCATGCCCAAGCAATGAACAATCAGTATGTTTCGATCGAGAAGGCCAAACTGCTGGTGAGTCAAGACCGAATGTACGAGGCGTTGCAAGTTCTCGAACCAGTTGACATCGATGCGTCTACGTTGGATTATGACGTTGAGGACCCGCACTTGTGCGCCAAGAACCTGCTCTTAGCGACCAACTGGATGCAGAAATCAGGTCAACGTCAAGGGAAGAAGGTGATCGAGCGATATCAAGCTGTTATTCGCTTTGATCCAAAGTGGGAGAAAGGCTATTTCTTCCTGGCGAAGTACTACGAGTATCTGCTGAATATGAGCCACCCCGACGCGCTTAACGGATCCATGAGTAGTGATGAAGCGGCTGATCTGCTGCTTGATTCGGTGTTTCACGGCTACTTGATCAGCTTGATGAAGAATTACGTTCAAGCGCTCGCACACGGGACAAAGTTCGTGTTTCAGTCTCTTCCACGATTATTGACGCTGTGGTTCGACTTGAGCGAAGTACTGTACGGAAGCAGCAGTGGGCGGTCGAGCAACAAAGCGAACAAGGCAACGAGGCAGATCGAGATCGGGCTGAGTCAGTCCACCAACGAGCACAAGGTTCTCACTGGCATTACTCAAGTTGTGGATGAAGCCATTGAATCTTTGCCGGCGTATGAGTGGCTAGTGTGCTTTCCACAAGTAACATCGCGCATTTGTCACCCCAATCCAGATGTAGTCGACAGTGTCAAGAGGATCATGGTTCAAGTGCTCCTGGCTTATCCAACGCAGGCTATGTGGTCGCTGCTAGGACTCTCGCGTTCGTTGAACTCACAGCGGAAGAATCGTGCGCGTGAGATCATCTCAAGTGCACAAAAGCAATTTCTGCACCAAGGCTTAAGAGAGATTGCCGATAGCTTCTCTGAGGGCATGAAAATGGCAGAGGAACTCATCAGTCTTGCAGCCCACGACCCTGGCAACAGTAAACGTAAGATCCACATCAGACTGAGCCGAATCCGGACCAGAATTCTCGTTCCAATCCAGGCGGCGCTGACCACGATCCTGCCGACATCTGGACTAGCCCCTCGCGATGAGCATCACGTTGCTTTCTCATCGAACGCACAGGTCTACATCAAAGCTTTCAGTGACAAGGCAGATGTTATGATGACCAAGGAGAAACCCAAGCGCATTGAAGTTCTGGGCACCGATGGGCAGCTGTACCCGTTCTTATGCAAGCGAGAAAAGAACGGTGATCTCCGCAAGGACGCGCGTATGATGGAGTTTAACTCGATGATCAACAGGCTCCTTCAGAAAGATCGAGAAGGTCGCAAACGTAAATTGCGGCTGCGTACATACGCCGTCGTGTGCTTGAATGAAGAGAGCGGACTCATGGAGTGGGTGCGACACACGAGGGCGATGCGGCAGCTCATCGGCCAGATCCACAAGACTGAGCGCGGGTATATCCAGCCTGTTCGACTTACGCATGAGATCAAAGAGCAGTACCTCCATATGCAGAAGAAATACGCGAATAACCCTGCTGCGATGGCGCGGTTCTACTGCCGAGAAGTGCTGTCGATGCCGGTATTCACGCCGAGGTTTCACCAGTGGTTTTACAACAATTTCGCCGATCCGACTGCATGGTTCGAGGCTCGACTCATGTTCTCGCGGTCAGCAGCTGTGTGGTCTATGGTGGGGCACATCGTTGGACTTGGAGATCGTCACGGGGAGAATATTCTGATCGACTGCACCAACGGCGAGTGCGTGCACGTGGATTTTGACTGTTTATTCGACAAAGGTCTGAAGCTGACAAAGCCAGAGATTGTGCCATTTCGGTTGACTCCCAACATCATTGACGCCTTCGGGATCACAGGGTACGAAGGTGTCTTCCGTCGCGTGAGTGAGGTGACGATGCGGTTGCTGCGAGAGAACAAGGCGACGCTGCGCAGTGTGCTGGAATCTTTTATTCATGATCCACTCGTGGAGTGGGGTCGTCGTGGTAAAACTACACAGAGCGACGCTGTCTCCAGCAAAACTGCGGCTGAACTCTCCAGTGAGCGTAGTAAACAGGAGACACGTCTTGTCCTCAGGGCCATTGACGATCGGTTGCGAGGCATCTACAACCTCGGCGATGCCATCCGCCCGCTTGTGTCGTCATCACACCGCAACATCCTACCGGAGAACGAAACGCTGCCATTATCAGTGCAAGGCCAAGTCGACAAGCTCATCGACGAGGCCACATCGAACGAAAACCTCGCCCAAATGTACATCGGGTGGATGCCGTTCCTCTAAAGCCACTTCAACTTGGTGCAGTAAAAACGTTAAAAACAAGTCATTCGGTTTTAATCACAGGTTTGACTCGTTAAAAACAAAATGACATTTTACCCGTAAAAATTGAATTGAGCAACGATGGAGGTGATCGCAGTCGGTACCGCCGCCATCGACGTGGTTCACGAAGTGGCCGCGTACCCTGCAGGTTCGCTTAATCATTTAAAGTAAAATGGCAAGAGCTTTTTGAGCTCACTTTATCGTGTACAGAGGACACCAAGGCGCGATCATTGGCAGCGTACAAGTGCAGAGGCGGAAATGCCGCCAGTGCCCTGGTACGCGTACCTAGCATAATCGACGAAAAAACTCATGTCGACATGCACAGGTCGTTTGCTCACAACTGGGTGGTCGTTGTCGGTGGCTGAGTACGTCGACTGACCCAGAAAAGGATAATGACGCTGCGTTCATCCATGCAGACCTCGCTGCATTCAACGTGGACTGCTCGTTGGCTGTCATTGAGAAGGAAGGCAGCATGCCCGTGTCGGTAAGCTCCAATGGGTGGAAACATGTTAATACGCTATACGCTTACGTGGTTCATTTGAGTGTCTGGCAGTATATTGTTGCAAGTCGAGAAACAGGCTCGAGGACGATTGTGCATCCCGGACGATTGCGGAATTGAGTTGTGACGCATTCGCAGCACAAGTTGGACGATACTTGAAGCAGGTTCGACAAGATGTGATTGCGCCCGTGTGGTTTCACTTCGAAGGACGAAACATGGAGACCGTGAGAAACATGATGCTCCACATTCGAGAACATGTGCCCCAAGCGAAGATTTCGGTCGAGATTGAGTTCCCAAGATATCCCTGGAGTCTTGCGAAGACGTAGGATCGGCATGTATTATTGCATAAGCTAGTTCTTGCTTAAGCTGATCGCTTTTATTTGTGATGCGTGCGTAGACTGGCGTCATTTGCAGATTATGTGTTCATGTCCAAGGATTATCTTCGCGACAACATCCAAATTTCCACTGCTGGAGAATTTTTCGAAGGGATTCAGGAAAAACAATGGGGCGAGGACTGGAGTCGATGGGTGAGAGCGTTTATCTGCCCTTGGGGAGCGGACGGCGTGTACTATCTCGATATGACCGACTCAGCGACGCATCATATCCCCACTACTCAACTTGATCACGTGGTGGAATCCAACGGAGCGGGGGATTCTTTTATCGGAGCTACTCTTGCTGCCTTGTCTCGTGACAATGTTCCGCTTCACCTCGCTTTGACAATAGCGTGCGATGTAGCGACTGTAAAATGCTCACAGCACGAGTTCAAGCTCCCCGCCGACAAACTTTTGAGATGGAAGCAGGATCTACAATTCTCAAAAGGTTCCGACAACTTAAGTGGTGCCTAAATAGCTGTGTAATGCTAGACAAGGTTGGAAGAAGTTAACTGTTGTGTGTTGAATTTTGTCCATGAAGCTGAGGCTGGAACAAGCTACATAGTGCAAGACTGCAATGAGCAAATTAGTGCTGGCTCAGCTTCGACGTCGACATCACATGTCGTGAGCTCTGAAGTGGGGTTGGAACTGCAACGAGTAGAGCACCTTACTCGACCAGATACAGACGTATTCGCTGTGCCCCTTTTGCCAACGATTGTGGAAGACAACGATGGAGATATCATTGTGCCTCGACGTCAAGTAAGCAAGCGTCGAAGGTCTAGTAGGACGATGCCAGCTTCAGATAAAACCTCAGCTGGATCATGGGAACATGCTAATCGAGGCACGGACACAACCTTCATTTTGGAAGCGCGTAGTCGTACAACATGGGACACTGCAGGCACACAGCTATGGCGAGCGGCATTTCTACTGGCCGATTTCATGTACAGTGCATCGGTACGTCGATCAACGTTGCTGCTTCATCTTCATCAGTCTCACAAGTCTACTGTCTATCTCTACATGCAGGGAATGTTTGCTGGCCAAAATGTTCTCGAACTTGGATGTGGAATCGGTACGGCCTTGCCTCCTTCGACATTTCGAGTTGCAATGCAGAGATTTTGATTTGTGTGGCTTGATGCAATAGGCTTCGCATCGATTGTGGCTTCCCGACTGAGTCGCTGTGTATACGCGACTGACTCGGACAAGGACGCTCTAGTCTTAACCCAGAGGAATGTCGAGCGCAATCTTCATGTATGAAACATTATGCGAATCAAATCCAATGATAATGGCTAAAACTTTTACTACTGTGGCATGCAGAGAGACATCCGACCTCGCTTGTTGAACTGGGACGATAGCAGGTTGATATCAATCGCTGAAAAACCCTCTACGACTGGGTTCGACTGGCTTTCCACCGACCGAGCCGAGTTGGGAGACTTAGCGATCATCATCGCCAGGTAGGCCACGAGTCCATGCGTACCTGGACTTTTTGCTCACTTTTCTTCTGTGTATGAATGGACCGTGATAGCGACGTCTTCTATGATGATATCACTACTCTCCACTTCTTGCGTGCTCTACGCCGCCTGATGCTGCAGTGTAATCGAGCAAAAGCTTTCGTAGCGACAGAGCGGCGATCCGTTTTTTCCGCTACTGCTATGCGAGTTGTCTCGCTAGGTTATGATACCTTTCAACAGCATCTTTGCTTGCATGATGCAAGCACTTGCCACACCCACGTCACCGAAAACCAAGTACAGTGTCGAATATGCACCACCGGAAACGATAAGGACGACATGCTACGGTTCGTCGTTCACAATATCCAAACGAGTGACATCCCCCAGCGCTTCAAGTATGACAGGATATCTAGTCTTATGCTCTGGAGAATCGACGCCGTGGTGCAACAGTAAAGTGAAGGAAGACGTTCATTGAATGACCATCTACACTGGAGGAGCATTCGTACTTCTCCCTGAGAAGGTTCTCACTAACGTGCTACGAAAGCCACCAGCTAGACCTGAAACACCCCACGATCTCGCGGAATTCCCGCTTCCTGACTCGAGTCCAGTTGGCGTTGTCGAAGCTGCATTTAACCACGAACTTAGCGTTGTTTCCAGTCGCTTGAAACCATCCAGGCTCATGAGATTCAAACGTTTGATTGGACGCAAAGTCGTATCCATGTTGGGCTCGATATTGTTGCACAAAGATCTCAAGCGCGTGTTGTACTCGATTTCAAGCTTAAACGTCCACGTGCGCAGATGCATGACGCCAGCTTCAAATGGAGATGCTTGCAGCTCGTTGCGTTTCTCATTACTCTGAGCGAAGTTCCTACGATGATTATAAGATACTGGACATTAAAGGAAACGCAGAACCTAAGAACGTACTCAACAGTTACAGTGATACACTGCTCAAGAAGTCGAGGAAACAAGTCAGTATAAGATGCCGAAGGTTCTGCCAGAACACGTTGTCCTAGAGGCTCGAGCAAGTGCTGCACAAGGCGTTCGATAAATTCTCTCTACAAACCAACACAGCAATGTTACGACGATGCACACTACGAGGAATTTGGTTTAGATAACTTACTGCTGAGATTCGAGATTTCCCTGCATCTTTACTAGCGGTGGGTGAGCACATGTGTCTGGCAATCTGAACAAACAACTGCAGTGATAAAACACAAGAGTAGATCGATGATTCCAACACCGAACTTACCATCTCTACGACCTCAACAAGACACTCCGTGAGTTTAGCGAGATAAATCTTACACTCAGCATCGACGTTTGCTAACTCCACGGAAATGCGATGAATCTGAGGGATCGAGACTGGTTGGTCGCTAGTTACTCGCGGGGTGTACACTCCACCGGATTCCATTGGGTCTCGAGGTGTCGATGCCACAGAAGAGCAAGCAGAAGACGCTGCTGACGATGCTTGCGATGACGGTTGATGTGCTGTAGACTGGTGCGTGGTTATTTTAGGGCAGCCGTCATGATCGGCACCTTCGTTAGTGTCGATGAGGCGTAAAATGTGCGCTGTCTGCAGTGTAAATTGTGTAAGGATATTGTGTTGAGCTAGCACCGCCCACAGCACCGTATCATCTTCGGCTCTGTAAACTGTTCCTTCGGGGGTTATACTTTGATGCCGAAGAGAGAGAAAGTTGCTACCCCACAACGATCGAGTCGCCTGCGTCCACTTCAAATACTTTCGAAGTGTCGGCAAAAGCATCGACAAGAGCATCACAAATGGACACGAGCTGTTTTGCCGAGAGCGCGGGTCTAGAGCCTGGGCTAAGTCATCAAGAGCTCGAAGTATTTGCCTTCCAGTATGGGATACGATTTCTTCTGTGTAACCTTCGCCGCCCACGTGACTTAGATGCTGGTGCAGTTCTCCATACAATTGGGCACTCGAGCGGAAGAATGAGAGATCAACAGTGTGGCCCGCTAAACCTTGACGAGAAGCTCCAGCAGGATGATCTGATTGTTGAGTAGACTGGAAAACGTCTTCGGGCTTCTTTCCAGATTTCTTCTTCCCTCGCTTCGCCATGATCACAACGCTTACTTACCAAAGTAAGGCACTGCTACGACTGCTTACAATAATAGCTTCCTCGACACTTGACTTCTGTAACGTGCCATCAATGCTGGTTTGGTATCCCCAGCCACTTCCTCCATATTTCAAAGGGCGGACTAGCCGTTGTCGATAGTATCCAAGCGGTTCAGCGTGTGATCGGAAAACGCACTGCGAGAGGAACGCTCGTCAGATACGACCGTCGAAAAGTTACGTCCGATGCAACATCGTAATACGAGGATCGTATTAACGCTTTACCACAACGCCAACGTCCCTTCAGGCTTTCCAAGTCGCCACCTTGCACACAATTTCTTGCGGGGCACCTGGCCAACAATCGGCAACACGCAACAATACGTTGCTCCGTGCCGCATGGACCGTGCGTTTCACGAGCCTCGATATGCCTGCCGCCACCCACCCGTTCCTCCAAGCATGCAACTTTACGCCCTCCACCAGCGTAACATTTTTATCTGATTTCCAAACTGTGGTTTTCGATGTAACGATGTGGGACCTTAATCGAAAGCCGCATTCAGTTTCAAGTGACTCACTTGATCCGGTCTTGGTGATCCTAACACTGTGCACTTCAAAGGATTTCCGGCAGACCCACACGTCTAGCATTTCATCCGCAGTTGCTTTTCCATCCCGCAACTTTTATTGTCACCTGCCCATTGGATGAAAAAAACGGCCACTTGAAATTTTGCAATCCAACGTCAGTGCAATTCAGCAACTTCGGGCACAAGTGAATTTGCCAGTAATAGTGTCGTTTGGGGCAAGTGTGTATCCAGGTAGATAGGTTCATCTCATTTCGTTCCCCCCTCTCACCACTGATAGCGCAGTCACTGCTCAAGACACACCCGGAGGACAAGAAGCTTGCTGCTGAATGAGCGACTCCTCGTCCCTGGGCGGTGCGCTGATCGCCGCGGGTGCGTGCGTGCTGCTGCTGTTCTGTGTGATCGTGATGTGCGCCAGCTACTGCCACGGCCTGGACGACAACGTGGCTATCGACTCGGTGGATCTGCGCAGCTTACAGCTCCGTGAGGACCTGGTGGACACGGTACTAGACGCAGGGCGCAGCGAGTGGCAGTGTCTGGTCTGTGCTCATATGAACCATCCGAATCATGAACTGTGTCTGCTGTGTGGCACGTCGGCTGAGTTCTCCACAATGGAGGAGACAGTGGAAGACCCGAATACAAACATTAAGACACGTCGCGTGGCTCGTACTACCTTCCTAGGCACCGACAATAACACATTACTGAGTTCTACACTGCTCGAGAACTTAATCACGAGCTCAGACTCGAATCCAGTGATGATGGGAGAGACAGAGAGCACGAAACCTTCAGCCACGCTACAGAAAGCCAAGACATTGCCCATGTTACGCAGTGGATCCTCGTTCGGAGACACAGCGCAGGAAGTAGAGGCCACTACGAGCATGAGACAGCGAGCTTTGCGCTACAGAAGACTGAACGAGATGCAACTGAACCAGAAACAAAGAGGCGCAAGCAGAAGAAGACTGTGGCAACGTGTGCCACTCCCCAATGGAGGCTTCGTATGGGTCAGAACGATGGAACCCGCCGATGCTGGCTCGGTATTCGCACGAGCTGATTCGTTCGTGCATAAACTACGGACCAACTCGTTTCTATCGAAAAACCCACAGGCCAAGAATTTGCGTGGAGATTTAGCAGAGCAATTGCATCGGAAAAACGCAGCGTCGATGGGATTTTTCACAGAACTCAACGCGTCCGGTACAGCTGTGGCATGGAGGAAAACGGACTCAGTTGCGTTGGATGTGGACCCGAAAGGTGGAGACGGAGAACCTTTGGTGGACTTTGAAGGCGTGCTGGCCATGACGTGGAGAGAGAAGAAACGCTGGTTTCTCAAACAGATCACTAGCCTCGCAGTGCCGTATACTGAGTCCATGTTTAAAATCGACGTGCGTCGTAGTGCCATTTTGGACGATTCATTGCCACAATTGGCAGGAGAGGACGTCGACAAGTCGAGGATGCAGGAACACTTGAACATTGGCTTTATTGGCGAGCCAGCGTTGGATGCTGGCGGTGTTTTGCGTGAGTGGTTCGGACTTGTGTGCAAGGAGCTTTTCAGTGGCCAACGTGGTCTGTTTGTGACGACACATGCAGAGGATTCGAGCTATTGGATCAATTCCGAGTCAGTTAAGTGCGTGCCGGAAGGACAGGACCATCTGCAGTATTATACGTTCGCTGGGAGGCTTCTAGGGAAGGCTATTCTGGATGGTTTGGTGCTGGAAGTCAGCATGTCGTTGCCTTTATTGAAGCATTTGTTGGGCGTCCCGATTACTTTTTCGGACTTGGAATTTCTGGACGAAGAGCTTTATAAACACTTGTGCTGGGTACGAGATAATGACCATGTGGATGCTTTGTGTGTGACGTTTAGTATTCAAACCCCGTCGGGTGAAATGGTGGAGCTCAAGCCTGGGGGAGAGGACATCGATGTGACAGACGAGAACAAGATGGAGTATTTATCTCTCGTGTTGCGATACCGTATGCTGGACAGTGTGGCTGATCAACTCACTGCGCTACTTAAGGGACTGTACGAGGTCATTCCGAAGTCTCTCCTTACTATCTTCGACTATCAGGAACTGGACTTTTATCTCAGTGGCTTGCCAACAATCAACGTGGCCGATTGGATGAACAACTCTCGCGTTCGACACTGTGCCCTCGACGACGATTCAAAAGGAATCGAGCAAGAACTTGAGGTGTTGCAGTGGTTCTGGGACGTCGTGAGTTGTTTCACTGATGATCAGCGAGCTCGACTACTGCAGTTTGCAACAGGCTGTTCACGTGTACCTGTGGAGGGGTTCAGGGCGCTCACTAGTGCTAGTGGTATTGTGCATCCATTTACGCTGCAGATGGTGCCTACTGGAACGCCTCCGCTGGGCATGTGTCCGCGTGCACACACTTGTTTTAATCGCATCGATTTGCCTGTATATGAGACCAAGGAGGATCTCAACTCGTATCTATCACTGGTGCGCCGTCTTCTTTAAGTGGTTTGGTGTGTAGTTTGCTGACCTTTGTGTTGTGTTGTTATCTGTTAGGTGATTCAAATGGAGATCACTGGCTTTGGCTTTGAGTAGTGTACTGTACATGTAGCTGCATCAAGATGCTACAGCGATGACAAACAACTAACATTAGGTGGTGAAATATGTAAATGAAATAATTTTGGTTTAGAGCGCGTTGCCGAAGTGCGGCAGCACTCACCAGCTTGGGCAGCAACACTTTTTATACATGTACGTGTACTACCGTAGTATACGGGTCGACGATGGAGTTCTTCTGTTGACGCTCATTAAACATTCATTCCTGTTTGATAAACAGACGCTGCGTCATTAGCCGACGTCACTGATTGGACAAACACCTCTTTCCACCAATCACCACGCGTTATTTCAAAACCTATGTAATTAAATAGGATTAAATATCACAGTAAACGGGATTTGATTGGCCCGAGACACGTGCCCCCTCCCGAAATCTGTGTGGCTTACACGATTCCGCTCAGCCGTCGAGTGGTGGGTCACTCATTTCGCAACGGAATCCAACACCCCTCGAAGCAAAACTATGATCGCTCGTACTGCTCTTAAGCGCTCTATGGGCGTGTTCTCCCGCCCGGCGGCTAATGTGACCGCTCCTGCGTTCACACGGGCGCGTATGTACCACGATAACGTGATTGATCACTACGAAAACCCGCGCAACGTTGGCGCGATGGACAAGAGCGCCAAAGATGTCGGCACGGGTCTTGTGGGCGCCCCTGCGTGTGGCGATGTGATGAAGCTGCAGATCCAAGTGGATGAGAACGGTACGATTGTGGACTCTAAGTTTAAGACGTTTGGCTGCGGCTCGGCGATCGCGTCCTCGTCGGTGGCCACCGAGTGGCTCAAGGGAAAGAGCGTTGAGGAGTGTCTCCAGATCAAGAACACAGACATCGCGTCGCACCTGAAGTTGCCACCTGTCAAGCTGCACTGCAGCATGTTGGCAGAGGACGCCATCAAGGCTGCCATCTCGGACTACAAGCGCAAGCAGAGCGCTTCCGGATAAGATGACACAGTATAGCAACAGTCTTGTCGTCGCCGTGCTCCACCCAAATGGTCGTTGAGGCTCAAGATTTCAAGGATGGTCAGTAGTCGGCGCTCGGTGTGGGCGTAGCTTGGCTAACACCGGAGAAGGCAGGTCAAAGAAAAGCAGACAGTATTGAAGGAGAGCGAAGAAGCTGTGAAATAATCAGTTGCTAATTTATTGATCTACACTTCATGTAGTTTCTTTGTGTGCTTTTGGTCTATGCTGTTGGTCTTGTTCGAAACTTGTCGCCCTCCGGATTAGCTTCCAGTGACTAGGCATGTTTCAATCTCAGTGCACGAAAATTTGCATACACTAGTGACACTAGTCAGTTTAGATCAGTCGTGTATTCATTTATCCAACTTGCTCCATATAGCTAAAATGTCTCGAATGGTGGCAGATTACCAAGGATGTAGCTCACAAAGTGAGTCTCATCTCAACCGCCACTTTGCTGTGACAAGCTCCGTTTCTGTTGCTAAATTTCCAGGAATTAGACCAAGAACCCGACGTTTTATCTTAATTCCTCGCTGGCCACCTACTAATACGCAAAACCCGGAGCATACAGCTCGAGCGTAATCCCGTTTTTCCTTTGGCGAAGTCGAGACAACCAGACGCTTGCACTTACTCAGCTTGACCAGTTCCAGATTTCGATTGGGCATTGGAAGACTTCGACCTCGACATTTGGAGGTAAAGCTCGCTCCAACGTTAACAGGCTACGAAAGGCGAATCCCTACCCGTATTCTTAGGTCCGTGCATCCAAACCACCACACCTGCGCAGCCAAGAAACGCCCCGAAGTCCCGCAGACTCGTCGCGACAAGCCTAGAGGACCCACGACACATACACAACTCGCTATGGCTACTACCGAGTCGCTGCGCACCGGCATGCGCTCCGTGTACCTGCCGCAACATATTGTCGTGCTCGTGCACGGTAACAACGGCTCGGCCGCCGACTTCGACGCCATGGAGGCCGCTTTGCTCACCAAGTATGGCAACCGGCAGCTACTCATCATTAAATCGAAAGCCAACGAGGAAGACACGTCGCTAGGTGTGGAAATTGGCGGCACGAGACTCGCCAAGGAGGTCGTGGAGGCAGTTTTCGAGTACGACCTGAGTCCTGCCGTAAACAGCTACAAGTTGTCGGTCATTGGACATTCATTAGGCGGACTGTATGCGAGATACGCGATCGTCCAGATCATGGACGCGCTGAGCTGTCTACACGTGGAATACGTCGACTTCGTCACCATTTGCACGCCCCATTTAGGCTCCAGGAGGGCTAGAGGACCGTCCACCATGAAGGTTGGTGTCTTGTTGATGCATTGGTGCGATGAAGAGATCGACTCACCGCCGTTGATGTTGCTGTAGAATATCCTTCGACTTGGAGTTCATAAGGTATTAGCGTCGTCGATATACGGACAGACAGGCATTGATCTGCTGCTTGATGGTGAGTGGTCGTATCGCTCGATAGTTTGTAGTGTCGAATCCACACTGACCTGTACACTGGCAACGAATTATCATAGCGCAAGAGCAGCAACAAGGAGGGGTGACAGGTGCAGAGACCGTGGCGTCACCTCGTCCCCTGCTTGAAGTTATGAGCGACCCCAGCACCGAGTTCGTCCGTTCGCTTAGACGTTTCTGCAATGGAACATTGGTAGCAATGACCGACGGCGACGTGGTTGTACCCTATCCGTCGGCTTCCATGCGCAGTCATAGTCCATACGCTAGCACCTTTTTGACCGAACGCTATATGGATTGGCGATGGCATATCCGCCACTCTGGCTTCGCTGGAGTGGATGCTTGCGGGCGCACTCACTCTGCATACGCAGCATTCTTGGAACGTCTCAACTCGAAAATCGATACGTCAATTGAGATCGAGGAGCAAGAACTGGGACTTGATGCAACATGTGCCCCACGACACCCTAGTATTGAAGGCTTTGCCTGCGACAACAAGCAAGAGGTCGAGTTCCCGCACCAAATGTTGTGTCATTTGCAACAAGTGTTGCCATGGAGACGTATTGACGTGACAGTGGAGCCCTGTGGAATGAAAGGCAAGATGCGTCTACATGACTGGCCAATTAACAAGATGCAGCCTCCAGACTGTCGTGCGGACGAATTCATTGATCTCCTGAGCGATATGATCGGAGCAGACCACCAGATGCGTCCCTTGACGACGCCAGACACAATTGGGATGGTGCATGAAAGCCCTGCACTTGCATTGGCACATCGACTCAAGAATGCTGCCAAGAGAACGGACAAAACGAGTAGCGAAGAAAGCAGTGGAGACAGTGATGCTGATGCACATCACTCTGGGATGACGTCGCCCACATCAGGCTCGTCAGCTGCATCCAGCGACACGAACAACGAGCTGTACCCAGTTCGTGTATAGCAATGTTAAAAGAAATGGCGAAATGTACTCGTACCACAAAACAACAACGAACATTGCTTTCGATTAAAAAGTTGTAGCACATGAAACATCAGGGAAACTTGTCTCAAGCTGCGTTGGCACCGACATTTCATATTTCACTGTGGATTTTTTTCTGCCACTTTGTTTGTTCTTCTAGTGACATTGCAAAACCTTGCTTCAAGCATTTGGCACTTGCCACTTCACACGCCGTCTTCAATACATCCTCCAGAGGTAGATTTCCGCTCGAGAATTCCGCGAGAGCCGCTCCGATAAAAGAATCGCCTGCCCCGATCGTCTCAATCACTCTGTGAAGATGAGAAGCGGGTAGATGATGCGTCACCGACCTTGGCACATCCAGAAAATAGACACCTTCAGCTCCCCATGTGCAAATAAAGGCTTTCGCATGGAATGCCAACTTGCTACCCCACTGCTTCGCCACTACAGCGTCGAAAAACTGTTCTACGCTTTGAAAGGCAAGCTTCTCACGAATAAATCCTTGGAAATAAGAGTGTAATCCGCCAGGGAAATGAGCCTGAAAGAGTTTTCCGGTTAGCGTTAGAAATAACTTGATACTAACAACAAATTTCCTCAGCGACAAACTTACTTCATTGCAGAAACCCAGTCATTGCGAATTGCCTCTATCTCAACGGAAATTTTTGCAGTAGGCATCTCCTTACGCACGTAAAGCATCATCTTTTCTGTTGCGCCCAAATTTCTGCCTTCAAAGTGAAACCACGTCGCATGGTTTTCATTATCTTGAAGTTCTCCACGGTACAGTGTTAATTGCTTCACAAACGCTTCATAGCTCAGCTCGACAAGGTCTCGGGAGTGTATGATGGTGCGAGATCCCGTCGCGCGACTTGAAAGGATGAGCTAACAGACACAGCGTCAATGAGTATTTCCTTGCTTGCTTGCTACAGGACGGTGCTCTAACGCACCAAAAACAGCATATTCCCTTGAGTTTCAATGCTCGCAAGCGAACAATCCACGCCGTAAGCAGCGAGATCGTTGTGGACAAATGCTGCATCGCTGTCCTTCTCGGGGTCCGTCGACACGCCCAGCCAACGGCAACGACTTCCTAGCTGCGAGCACACAACCAGCGCGTTCGCGACATTCCCTCCTCTGCACTTACGACTCTCCAACGAGCGGATCTGAACAAAACCAGAAGCATGAACCAACAACGATTAAGACAGGTGTTGGCTTATTGACCGACCTTCAAGTCTTCTGTTCTCCATGCAACACCATCGAACGTTAGAACCGCATTAGTAAATGGAAGTATCACAGTATGAGCAGTGTGATTCACACTGCTACAAGGAGAGATACCTTCAGGGTACGCCGCCACCTCGTGGATCACGTCGATGATCGCGATCCCCACACCAATTACGTCCATGGCCTTCTATCTGCAAGAGTCGTTCAGAACTTCAACATGTTCGCTTAAGTGCGACCGATGGGATTTACACACGTACATTGCCGTTGAGTGCATTTCTATTTGTGTCCGGACTAAGATGGCGTCAAGGCCAGACCTGACTCACCGCGATTGGAGAAATCTTCGCATTCTCGTCGGTCTTACGTGCAGCAGATGCCTTACAACTTGCAAGAGACCTCGCTCCCTGCACCCCAATTCCATGGTAGCGAGCAACATGTTCGTGAACATTCGATGAGCCATACACGATGTCAATACTAGCATCGTGTTGACGTTTGCTTCGACACCTTCTCGAAGCTAAGAATAGAATATTCGATCAGAAAATCCAGTGTTGGGTCCAATCAAAGACCGTCTCTGACATCTTTTCCACCAATAATCGTCCTGAGAATGTGCTGCAAAAAATTGCCCTTTTTCGCATACCGTGATCATCAAAACACTGTTCTCAGCGTGCCGTTTACCAGTCTACAATTTTCTGCAACAAAAGCAGGCGAAACAAGTGCACAAACAAGAAAGGCAACGACAATTATGAGCACAAGCAACGGCAACGCACCAAGCGGACCGACGGCCACACATGGCCAGCCGCAGGGTAACTTTGTCTTCTTCATCCCACCACCGCCCACGGTTTGGGTGCAGTTCAACGACGGCATGCAGATGGCCTTCACGCCGTCCCCGGCGCAATTCCTGCAATCAATGATGCATGGCACTCCGCTGTTCGGTTCGATGCCTGGAAACGGTGTCAATGGCAATGGTAGCGACGGCTTTTTCAATGCGCTTAACGAGCTGTTCCAACGCGCACAAGCGCAGCAGCATGGACCGCCACCGACTAGCAAGCCCTTCCTGGACAAGCTGCCAGTGAAGGTATGGACTAAGGACATGCAGCAGACCGAGAAGCACACGGAATGCGTCATCTGTCTGAGCGACTACGAGAAGGACGAGAAGGTCCTTTCACTCCCTTGCGGCCACACTTTTCACAAGGACTGCGGTATGACGTGGCTTGTGGAGCACAACGTTTGCCCCACCTGCAGACACGAGCTGCCTACACAGGTAAAAAACACCTCGACAGCTCAGGCCTCAACGCAGACAACACCAACGGCCTCGACTGCTGCTGTACCAGCTACCACGGAGCCGGAACGCGAACCTACCTCACAGGAGACTACCACAAACGTCACTGGTGTGCGTCGTCAGCGACCCACGGAGTCGTACCACCCGCGTGATGTTCGCCAACGTGTGGACGAGATGCCATCGTCGTTGGATGAGGAAGTTGAGTTGGATCACATGCTTGAGAAGGAGGCCGACCGCTTTGTCAAGGAGGAAATAGAGAAGCGCCAGATCGCAGCAAGCGACGAAAATGGTGAGATTGAAGACCGCGACGTGGATGAATTTCTCAACGAGTCAAGCAACTAAAGTGACCGAATTCATTACACAGTTGTAAAGTAGGTGGCGTCAGAGCCGAGTAAAATAGAAGACCGATACAATTCTTTTTAGATTTTTTAAAACAAAAAGTCACTCTACAGTACTGTAGTAGTAGTCGCTACGCTTGTTGCACTTCTGTTAATTAAGGAGCATTTAAAGAACTTTAAACTACTACTATTACTACTATTACTACTACTAGTTTAGCAGCTTCAACTACTGCAACTACTACAAGTTTAAATATCACTTGTATACTCCGAAACTTCTGTGACAGAAGTACTACTACTAGAAGTAGAAGAAAGAGGTTTTACCCTCTCAAAATATTTTAAGTAATAGAGCTACACTGCACGCTGCAGAGCAGTAGAAATTCCTTTTTTGCATTTGTTTCCTTTTTTTTTGCTTTTCTAAAAACAATAAGGCAAAGGTGCTCTGCTCTTTAATCAAAATCGAAAACAGAGCCTTTAATCGTCGACTCAGATCCGCTGATTCTTCACAAATTTTAAAAGAGTCATTTAATAAGAATCAGCCTGATCTGATTAAGCATGCTAAAAGGCTTTCGATTGAACAGCCCTGACAATCGAAAAGCAATCTGCTCTCCAACACAGATGAACAGCAGCCCCACACTTGGAGAGATCTTCAAATCTCAAGCCTGCCACCGCCAATCCACCTCCCGACACAGCGAAGCTTTAGCCACATTCGAGCAGAGATGAGCTACCGCGGTATGAACCCCAACGCCGAGATCGTGAGCAAGTCACAGGCGCTCATGGTCAATGTAAGCGCGTCCAAGGGTCTCCAGGGCGTGCTCAAGTCCAACCTCGGTGCGTTCTCACGCCTCCAGCCCAACCAACACATTGCCCACAAAGATCTAATAGTTACTGTACTTGCATCTTGAAACAGGCCCGCGCGGTACACTCAAGATGCTGGTCGGTGGCGCTGGCCAGATCAAACTCACCAAGGACGGCAACGTTCTTCTGCATGAGATGCAGATCCAGCACCCGACGGCCGCGTTGATCGCTCGTGCGGCTACAGCGCAGGACGACGTGACGGGCGACGGCACCACGTCCACCGTGCTGTTCATCGGCGAGCTGCTCAAGCAGGCCGAGCGCTTCCTGGCTGACGGATTGCACCCGCGTATCCTGTCGGAGGGCTTCGAACTCGCTAAGGACGAGGCTCTGCGTGTGCTGGACGGCATCAAGGTCACACCCGAGGACATCCTTAAGGACCGTGAGCTGCTCTGCAGCGTCGCCCGCACCTCACTGCGCACCAAGCTGGACCAGAAACTCGCTGACCAACTCACAGAGATCATCACGGACGCCGTGTTGACCATCGCCGTGCCTGAACGCCCCATCGACCTCCACATGATCGAGATCATGCACGTACGTGGCTTTACTACTCTTGTATTTTATAGTAACAGTTGCTGATGCCTGTGTGTTTTTTTATTAAAATCATACAGATGATGCACCAGAGCAGCAGTGACACTCGTCTCGTCAAGGGTCTGGTACTGGACCATGGCTCTCGTCACCCGGACATGCCTACGTCGCTTGAGAACTGCTACATCATGACGTGCAACGTGTCGCTGGAGTACGAGAAGAGCGAAGTGAACTCTGGTTTCTTCTACAACAGTGCCGACCAGCGCGAGAAGATGGTGGAAGCGGAGCGCAAGTTCACGGACGACAAGGTGCGTCAGATTATCGAACTTAAGCGTGAGGTGTGCACGGAGGAGAACAAGAAGAGCTTCGTCATCATCAACCAGAAGGGCATCGACCCTCTGTCGCTGGACATGTTGGCCAAGGAAGGCATCCTGGCTCTACGTCGTGCTAAGCGTCGTAACATGGAGCGGATAACGCTTGCTTGCGGCGGAATGCCTATCAACTCGACCGACGACATGGACGAGTCTATGCTGGGATACGCTGGCAAGGTGTACGAGCAGACGCTTGGAGAAGAGCGCTACACGTTCGTGGAGGACGTACAGCACCCCAAGTCGTGTACGATCCTCATTAAGGGCCCGAACGAGCACACCATTGCGCAGATCAAGGACGCTATCCGTGACGGTGTGCGTGCTGTTAACAACGCTGTTGAGGACAAGGGCGTCGTCCCCGGTGCTGCTGCGTTTGAGCTGACTGCGCACGAGGCGCTAAACAAGTTCAAGGGCACAGTGAAGGGCCGTGCTAAGCTCGGCGTGCAAGCGTTCTCCGACGCTCTGTTGGTGATCCCTAAGGTGCTGGCGGAGAACTCTGGTCTTGACGTGCAGGACACGTTGATTGCAGTGCAGGAGGAGCACCAGAACTCCGGTATGCCCGTGGGTATCGACCTCTTCTCGGGCGAACCTATGCTGCCCGAGCAGGAGGGAATCTGGGACAACTACCGAGTGAAGCGTCAGTTTATTCACCTCGCGACGACACTGGCGTCGCAACTGCTGCTTGTTGACGAGGTTATGCGTGCTGGCAAGCAGATGGGCGGTGGCGGTATGCCCGAGCAGTAAATAGGTGGATACGTTGGTGGTTTATTCCCCCCCACTAGTTCATCCACTCACCACGCGCTGAGGCATAATAAACTGAGAAACACCCACATGATCTTTAGCTGCTTGTTGCTTTATTTTCGCCTGATATTTTTCAACGCACAAACAATAGATAAAATACCAGGATGTCGGTGATTGACAGCGCTACGATGACCATGTATAGACAGATTTTCTTGCGATACGAGCGGTCGGCGATGATCTGCAGTAGATGACGCACTTGACCTGTCATGCTCGAAGTCTCGGAGACCATATCCTTCGTGTCGTGTAGCTGCGAGCGCTGCAACTCGAGGTCGACAAGCACATTCTTGGCTAGCTCTTCAGACTCGGCAACGGTGCGACGTGTACGCTCAATGTTGTCCGATGTGCGCATTAGCGATCGTACGCTCTGTATTCGTCAATACACATAGTAGATTCCTCAGTCAGCATTGGCGTTTAGAAGATCAACAGGCTATTGACGCACGGGGTCTCCTGCGAAGAATGTACTGTAGTTGTTGAGGCTGTTGGGATCCGGTCCTCCGCCTGTAACACCGCTACTGCTCTCGCCTGCAAAGATACCGCCAGCGTTCGCTCCATTGCTGTCGGACATGGCCACGCGAGGCCCAAGCAAGGCGGTCCGTTCCTCCTTGTTCGAGCTCGTGGTTGCTGAGTTTTTATCGAATTGAAATTGTTGCGGAAGAGACATAGGAAGATACCGAAGCTACTGTCACCGGACATTCAGGAAATTATAAATTACGCACAAAGTTGTTTCGTGTGTAAGACATCATTTTCATTTTGCAGGCGGCCGCATGAGCTTCGGCAAGACTAACTATCGCGCTGGCGGCACGCGCGGTGGCGCCGACCGTACGTCGACAATGAACCTCTTATTATAACATCTGGGTGAAAATGGAGTGGTCTAAATGCTTGTCAATTCTTTTCGTGTTTGGTGCGCTAGAGTTCAAATGGGAGGATGTCAAGAACGATAAGTATCGAGAAAATTACTTGGGCCACTCGGTGCAAGCGCCTGTGGGACGGTGGCAGAAGGGCAAGGATCTCACATGGTATGCGAAAGCAAACAAGTCGCAGCGTGCAGAGGCTTTGCAGTCAGAGCTGGAGCTGGCCAAGCAGCGAGACGAAGATCTCATGAACGAAGCTTTGTACGTCGCAGTAGCAGATTGCCTATATCTTTTTTTCGACGGAAGCTTACGAGGTGCTTGTTAACGTATTGAATGAACAGGGGTATTGCACCAAAGAAACGTCGCGAACCTGTCGAAGCTTTGAGCTCGTTTGAGATGAAGGAGCTGCTGAAACGAGGAGAAGCGGAGAGGGATGGCTTGGACGTGGAGCGTGTTGAAGGGCTCGGAGCAGCGCCAGTGGAGGCTGAGGGCTTCGAAACGGGACCTAAACGTACACTAGCTGAGAGATATAGAGACCAACTCGCCAGCGGCAAAGCCGATACGACGTATGCGCTCCCAGGAACAATCAACACGCAGATGACGGAGAGTGAGGCGAAGGCAGCACGAAAAGAAGCGCGCAAAGCAGACAAAGCAGCGAAGAAGTTGAAAAAGAAGGAGCGCAAGAAAGAGAAGAAAGCAAAGCGCCGTCATTCGGACGAGGAAGACGACGACAACCGACGTCGTTCCCACTATAAAGATGAAGAACGTCAGGCACGATCACGCTCCCCTTCGCTACCGAGAAGAGGTCGAGATGCCACTGAGCGTTCGCATCGATACCGATCTCGTTCACGCTCCCCAGCTGATCGTCATCGGTACGAGAGCTCGAGCAGACGCTCTTACACCTCGAAAGACGCTCGTCGCCCTCCCCGTCGTCGCCATCGCTCATCTTCTCTATCCCCTAGAAAACGCTCCCGCTCAAGGTCGCGCTCTCGCTCTCGCCGTCATTAACGAACGTTAGTATGATAAGATATTTGCAGGGTTATTTCTTCTTGTGTTTCTATTGATATGGGGGTATGACAAAAGACTTCACTCACAGCTCTCTCTTCGTCTCTTACTCAGATTTTGACGTCGTGTGCGCTTTTTTCTGCCGTCCACAGCGTTCCGAGCTGCCGTCCTTGAGCTCGTACGCAGGCAGGTAATACCCCTCCTTGCCGTCCTCTCCTGTCCTCCAGAGCTCTGGGTTCTGCACCGTATCGAATATGTTTCCTAGCGACGTGTACCCGTGATCGTACAGGGAGCAATACTCCAACTGACAGTCGCGTAGGAAGCTCCACACATCATCATACGTCCACTTTAAGATGGGGTTGACACGCAAGAAAGGAGGCCAGCCAGGACTGCTAGGCGAGAAGTGCTCCATGTCTTCTGTGTACGGGTCTCCTCCACGCACACCCATGTAGATGCCCTTGACCTGGAGCTTGTCCAAGATGTCCTTGACGCCTTCCACGAACGAGCACTTGTAGACGTGACAACTGAGCGCGAACTTCGTGTTACACTCCTCTGTGAACTCCCGGACCTCCGGGAACTGGTCGTACGAGTCGAAATACATGACTGGAACACGCTGCAATTGCGTCTTAACACGAGCTTCGAGCTCCTCTTCTTGTAGCAAGTCAGCAGAGACGAAGCTGTTTCGCGGCGAGGTAACAGTCGTCTTGGGGCCGTTCTCAGCTTCCTGCTCGGCCTTTAAGTGCGCTAGTTGCGCCTCCTCCAGCACACGCTTGGCTACTACAATACGGAGCAGGTGCAACACCACGGTCGAGTCTTTTCCGCCGTTAAAGCTGAAGCAAACGCCCTCTAGACCGAAGATGTCAATGGCGCTGCGCATCACGTCCAGAGCTTTCTGCAGCCGCTTCTGCATGGCTGCATCGGCTCCGGCGAAGAAGAGATCGAAGCGCAGTAGGATAGACCTCATACTGCTGTCGTTGGTCATGATTTGCGGTCTGGGGACGTGTTGAAAAGGTTGGTTAACGATGATGTGGAGATGAACTTGGTCAGCGCTTTACGTTATGTTACACGGTGACGAATAGCTCAAAATAAGCGCCAGAAGATTGCCAATAAGATGGAGACAGTTGCCGCGGTGGAAGTGAGCTCTAGAAGTGAAGCTGCAATCTGCAAATGGAGCTACTCGAGTCCGTCGATGCCGCCGGTGGAAGTTGGTGAGTGACGACTATGTCGGCGTAAACGCTGACGTGGTGTAGGCTCAGATCTGAGCCAATAGAAAAGGTTAAATATTATTTTGGCGAATTGGAAATTGAGATTGCGCTAGCCAATGGAAAGAGACGGTGAACAGACGAAATTCGAGAAAAACTGACAATGTGAAGAAGGTTGTGCTCGTCATGGTTAATTCCGACGTGGCGATGTGGGCTTTTCCCGCGATCGACCATCAATATCAGCTGCTGCCAGCCACGCATGAAGCCTTCACTATGTTCTGAAGCTCTCGAGGTTTCAAACAACCGCGGCAGTTTAAAACCACGCCACTGGCGATTCACATGCGCTTGCTTAGGCAAGGAATGTGGCACTGTAGTGTACCGGTATCTAGCAAGACTTCTTCAAGAGTTTCTCGACCCATTGGTGTCTCGTACGCAGTGCCTTCTTGGACACATCAGCATCGGGTGCATGGGCAGCGAAGTTGCGCCACCCACCTGGCCAGACGTGTAGCTCCGCTTGCACACCACATTCCCATAACTTCCTCGCGAACGCAACAACTTCATCTCGACACACTTCTGCTGACCCCACTTCTAGATACGTAGGCGGGAGACCCGATAGGTCTGCTGCCCGTTCTGGGGCCTCAAAATCCTGCACATCAGTTGTTCCACATCGTGACCCGAGCACGCAGCCCCATGCAAATTGGTTGCTTCTACTGCTCCAATGTCCTCCTTCATCCTCGAATTGACGAGCACTAACGCTGTCACAACGGTCATCCAGCATGGGTGCAACGAGCAGTTGGCCACACACCTTGGGGCCACCACGCTCACGAGCTAAAAGCGTCACTCCAGCACAAATTGCGCCACCTCCAGAGGTTCCAGCAAGCAGAAGTCGAGTTGGGTCAATACAAAACTCATCAAGACTATCACCAATCCACTTGAGTACTGCATACGCGTCCTCGAACGGGATCGGTGCTGGGTGCTCAGGTGCTAGGCGATATTCGGGCGAGATGATGATAGCATTGCACAAATCAAGGTATGGTGCAAGAGCTGTTACGCCAGTGAAGCGGTTGCCCATGATCATGCCGCCTGGATGGTAGAAGAGAATAGCGGGGTGTTGCTTGGTCGAGTCAAAACTGGAAGGGCGAAAAAGTGAAACCTGGATATCTCCATGGGGTCCTGTAGTAACGCGCTCTTCGTGAGTGCTACCTGGCGACAGAGCGAGTGTCAGTTGAGCTGACGCGCCAATCGAGGCCTCTTCACGTGTACTGGGAAGATCATCGATGCCGACGTGGAGTGGCATGCCGTCAGCAAGCGCTTGATCAATCATCGCCTGCAGCTCAGGGTCGTAGGGTGGGCGAGAAGTGCTCATAGATCTTCGCAGCAGCAAGCAGGATAGTGAATGTCTTGCTATAGGAGAAGGGTGAGTTGTTTGGGCACTGCTTGCCAAAGTTCTTGTGGCCCTGCGCGCCTTCTCTATCCAATCAGCCCACTATGAAGTATGATATAATACCCTGAGCTCTGCTGTATGCAACCCGTGGTCATTTGCATCGAGTGATGTGGGTAGCAAGCAGCTCAATAGATACTTCAGTCTCTTCTCGAATTTGATTGTTCTTCACTTGGGTTACAAGAGAATGTTGGGGTATGTTATTTGTCGACCTTTCTCAATGAAGTCTACTCAACACCTCTTAGCTTCCTCATTCTCTGATTTCCTTCCAAGTTGGTAACCAGTGCTAGAAAATCCCCAAACACTTGCAAGCTTCGCCGTCTTTCTCAGCATTGACCACTCAAAACAACCATGCAGTTCGGTGTATTCTTCTTCTTCCTGCTCTCGGCTTTTGGAGCTGTCGCTGAAGACCCCTGCCCCGCGACTGAAGTCGTCAAGTTCGCCGAGCTTTATGCCAACCCGCACTTGAGTCCATGCCAGAAAGTCTCAGCCGGCTTCTCTATTGCCCCACCGAAGGGCTACCCGACAGACCCGCAAGTCAAGGCCATGTGTGCCTCCGACGAATGTCGTGCGCTGATTGAAGATGCTCTTGCATTGAAGCCCGCCGACTGCTACCTGTCTTTCGCCGGCGTCAAGCTGAACGCATACAAGCTGTCCAGCACTTTCGAAGATGCATGCAAGGCTGACGTGGACAAGACTCACGAAGACGACAAGCACCCGGCGTCAACCAACAACTCGACTTCGAAGCCGACCGAGGAGAAGTCGACTCTCAAGCCTGCCGTCGAGAAATACCCCAAGGCGACAGAAGAGGACATGCTCCACACCAACGAGAAAGCGGACGAAGCGAGCAATCTGAAGCCTCCGATGAACGGCACAGCTCTCGAGCTCTTTCCAATGCCCAACACGACCTACAAGGCAACCACGTCGCCTAAGGCGTAAGTGGAACGACAGACCACAAAGCTCAAGAGCGCGACATCCTTCTACTCGAGTATTGCGAAGACGAATAGCTACTTAGCAACACTTCACAGAAGTATAGTTGACCCCGCTCTGACATTGAATACTAACTTTTCCATGTTTAATCGTATGCTTTGGAGGCCTTATACATCATTCGCAACCGCGTCTTGCTGTCTCCGAACGCACGCTATTTCCATAACCTCGAGAGTTTACTCCACCGACATAATGTCGTCAATGGATGTTACTTTCGTCTCATGGACAGCAGTCGTCGAGTAGACCTCCGAGACAACAGCTTTGGCGTTCAACCAGACGCCACCAATCGAACTAGCAGCATTCTGCACCAACTGGTCATGCAGCAGTCCGTTCTCATACCCAGACGCCGGGACCGAATACGTCATCGATGCAGAGGCAAGAGAGGCGCAGGCGATGGCTGCGTCGGCTTCAACGACCGACGCACTTCCAAGCTGCCACTGACGCGGGTTCTTGACGTCAACACATGCGGGCACCAGGTTCGCAGTGTCACACTCCACGCTCTGCCACGTCTTCGACTCACGCATGAGAGCTACACACTGCTTCGGATTGAGCTCTTGTCCCTTAGACACAGCCCAAATAGTAGCCTCCATGCGCTTGGGAGTGATGTTGTCGGGTGATGGCAAGTTCACGCCACATTGTGCCACGCCTGGCAGCGATTCTTCGTTCAGCAAGTTCTTGTTGATGCCCAATTGACCGTCTGCATTGAGGAAACCGTACTCGATTTCGCTGGTTTCTGGACGGAAAATGGTGAAGTTCTCGTCCGAAATCCCGATATTTGTTTTGGATTCGTTGAAGCGGCATGCTGGGAATGGAGCAAGTGGCAGTGGTGGCTCTTGCCAGTTGCATACAGTGTCCTTTACGAACAGAAGCTCCTCTCCGTCGCTAAAATAATCGACACCACTCATAAACACCACACGTTTCCCAACGCGAAGCAGCTCTTCAATCGTAGGCCATTTGGTGTCGTACTAATCGAATCACACAACAATCAGTATTTTATTTTTCTATCATCGACAAATAATTGATAACTTACTGCCAGTTCGATCGGTCGTAGAATCTCTTCTTCTGGGAAATAGTCCTTCAAATAGTCCAGTAGTTTACCGACTTTTTTCCACTTCATGAGGTTCGTCTCGTCATCGAAGAACACCATCAAGAACTCGTCCTTATGCTCAGGTGCATGAAGCCACGTTGCCAGCTCCTTCAACGCCTCCTTCAGCGGCCTCTGCTCTTTCGACGGGATACTACTCAAACTGGGCTTACACCCAATAGTCTCAGAGTCCCACTCAATGCCGGTCCCCAATAGTTTTGCAATTTCATTGAAAACTTCGATCATCCCGTCCAATAACTTGGACTTGAAGCCTCCACAATGGGCGATATGGAGATCCCCATCGAACCAATGCACATCCAACTCAATGAATCTCACGCCCATGTGCAATTGATCCGTAAGCGAGAATAACTGGTCGTTCGTGTGCACCTTCATACCTTTCTTAAACCACGAAAAGTAGCGTAGATAGCCTTCAAACACATGGTCCTCCACTCCATATCCGTCGGCCAGATTGATGGCCGAATTGTGCGTTCCAGGCAACGAGGCAGCGCAAAAGTTGCGACGGTATGCGAGTTGGCGTTGCAGTTTTAGAGCATTTTGTAGCCACTGGTCCACCTGGACACTACCGTGCTTGCAGACAATGGCGCACACGCCTTTTTTGTCGCAATGCTGGATCTTGTCGCATATCACGTCAGCGGGGACTAAATCAGGGACAGTATTGAGCACTTGAGTCTTAAATTGTGCGCTGTCCAGAGCGATCTGGTCGGTTGAAAGCGTCAAAAGCGTGTCCGTGGTAGAATCGAGCTGAACGTGTAGTGGATCTTGGAACGGAGCGACGTCTGCTGCAGTGGAGGACGCGAATAAAGCGGCGAGGGAGAAGAGGATGATGGCGGAGTTGCAACTGAGCGTGGTAGCGACGTAGGGCGCGTTACGGTTGCACCGCGCCGACGTGAAGTACGCCATGACGACTGGAATCAGGTTGTGTGAGTTTTTGTCAAAGCTATTTTCTCAAACTTGATGTACAATACATCACTTTATGCATATTTGATGTGATAGCCACTTCAACTTTCTCAAATCACTCCTTCACTTCAACTTGGTGTTGTTAAAGTTTACCTAAATGTGGAATGTTACGTACGTATTCACCTCCTACGCTTCACTATCGCTCCTCCCGAGTCACTTACGGCGTCAGCGTGTGGGCGCGTGGGCGGTTGTTCTCGCTCGTCGGACTTGCCTTATCTCCAACGAGCTTATCTTTCACGTCGTGTACCACCTCCTTCGCGCGCTCCATGAAACTCTGTGGTGGCGACACTGGCGACGGCGATGCTGGCGATGGTGACGACTGTGACTGCGTCAAAGACGTCTCTGTGGTCGTGATCTGGTGGCTTAGCGCGCTGAGGTTGAAGTTATCGTTCAGAGTGGACTTTACCAGCTCCTCAACGGTGTCAGACTTACTGAAAATGCCACCACGGTTTTCGTCGTGGTGATGACGGTCGGACTTACCGACGATGATGACGTCGCTGTCATTGTTGCCATGGTCCTGCTCGTTCTTCTTGAAGAAGTCGGTATTAGCGTCCTTGTGTTTGTCCAACAGACCAGTAGACTTGTCGTCCTTGTCACTTCCAAAAAGTCCGGTGTGCTTGTCGTCTTTGGCCTTGTCACTCTCGCCGAACAGACTGTTGCCCTTCGATTCCTTCTCCTTGCCAAAGATGCCTCCCTGTCTCTCGTGTTGTTCCTTGTCGTTGAGACCGAGTGCGTTGTCGACTGCACCCTTGACACCCTTGGAACGACCGTTCTTCTGGTCGTAGTTGCGTGCTGTCATACTCAGGACTTCCATGGCTTTAGCCGTCGCACCCATGACATTGCGTGCAGAGTGGATCTCGGTCTTAGAAGGCTGTGAGCTCTTGTTGATCTCGTGTGCTACACGCTTCAACTCGTCCGCCGTGTCCTTGGCGGTGCGCATGTCGCTCCGCATGTACGAAGCGGCGGTGTTGATGAAGTGGTTGCCGTGGCGACTGTCATACTCAGATAAGTTTTTCTTGAGCAGCTTGAGACATCTCGAGGCGTCGTCAGCAGTCTGGTTGAGCACCTTCTCGAGCGACGAGAACTCTTGCTCTTGTTCGGCGGTGAAGTGGAGATCGGACTTGCCCATGTTTGAGGTTGCGCGGATGAAGTTGTCGGTTCAATTGATTGTCTTGTTAGTTAGTGATCACTTTTCGAAATGAGTGGGATGTCGGTCCCGACAAGTCAGCGATGTTACAAGCTCTTAGCAACTATGTTGGCTGCCGACGCCTCCCATCGAATGGTATCGTTAGAGATTGAGACACCAGAAAACACCCACCTACATTTTTTCTATCTTTTTTGTGCGTTCACGTAAAAAAACTGCATAATTTGCTTTACTTGTAAGCCCACGTGCTTATTTTCAAGAGAGTGACTATATTAACCGACTGAGTTAACCTTCCCCTACAAATTTTTGACGCGCTCCCATCCGTACGATGTATACAGTGTGTACCATGTATACCATTCGCGTAACGATCGTAAGGCTGCAGGAGGGGGAAATGGATCTCCGCGTCCGAGCCGTCCGCTAACTGGGGCTGTCGCGCGCGAGATCGACGAGAGCGACAGCAGCGATTCTGAGCCCCCAACACCCGCTGCGAGCGGTGCTGGTTCGGGTGATGGAGCGTGCGGCGATTGAAAATTCAAGTGTCGTCGCTGACACAGCGGAGCCAAAGTATTTTGAGGTAAAAAATGTGATATCCTCACAGGCGAGGCCGTGGGACTCGAGCCGCAAATATCGTGAAGCACTGCAATTTGCATCCCAAATTTGTGACACCGTGGCGGGACTCGGCATGACGCAGTATAAAGAAGCGATGCAGTATCTTCAAAGTGTGACTGGGCGGTTCAAGAGAGGCAAATTCGAGGATCCCGGTGTGCCAATTTTACCACCAGCTGAATCTGAGCGTCACGGTTCGACTAGCAGCTCGCGCGATGATGCGCTGTCGCCGCCACTACTTACTGGTCACGATCCGACTGCACGACCGACTCACCACGTGTCGGCAGAACTGCTTACTCGTCGTGCGGATACAGCAAATATGAGTCATATATCCCCAACTGCCTCTGAGTCTGACCATGCCACAAGCTGCAACTCCGTCGAAACAACACAGGTTGCAGATTTATCGGGCCAGTCGGTCTCGATCGGAGGCCAATCGGGCTCAATCGGGGGCATATCAGGTCCAGTCGAGGAAGATTCGGGTCCAGTCGTTAAAGAATTGGATCCAGTCGGGGAAGAATTGGATACAGTCGGGAACGTTGAATTAAGCACACTACCACCAGCAACGGAAGACACGCCATTTGTGATAGCGAGTCCTCCCGGACGACCAAGACAGACAGCCAGATCAAAGAAGGCAGCTCGTAAAAAAACTGTCATTGTAGCTCAAGAAGACTCAGAGCTGTACGCTTCGAATTTAAGCTTGGCGTCCGTGGATGCAGCGCTGTCTTCGGATGCAACATACATATCGTCAGCTGCAGTTGTGAACAAGTTCAAAATGGTGGAGTATGGCTTCAAGTTCAAGACACTTACAGCACGAACAATATCGAGCTTGCCACCCACAATCGCTTTGATACCAGCAGAGTCGATCACGCGGATATTGCGCCCTGAACAAATTGTTATTTGCAGGAAAAAGGTTTCGGCTCTGCAGTCGAAGCACAAAGGCCTAGCAGAAAGTGCCGTGGCGCTGGATATTCCAGGCTTTGGTGCGTACTCAATGAGTACAATTGGGATCATGAATAGGTGGCACAGGGCAATAAAGGTGGTAAAACAGGTCGAGAAGGCTGTGAAGTGGGTCGAAACCATTGACTTCACACTCCCAATGCCTGCTCCGTTTCAAGTGGTGCTACAGACGGATATGCTGTCAAAGATGCAGTCAATTCCGCTTTTGTCTGCAAAGGTACGTCGACGAAATCATACCATCACTACAACACTTTCTAACTAAACGTTGTGTTTGACAAACAGGCAGAAATTCTAGATCTCGTCGAAAAAAAAAACAGCTAAGCGACGATACCATGAATATCGTCATGTCCAAGCTGTTCGGAGAACGAAATGATGTCGTCATTGTGGATCCAGGTGTTATCGGTTCCATTGATAATGAAGATAGTCCTGTCAATACCAGAGCCTTCGCTACAATTTTCGCGGGCAAGACAAACGAGAAAATTCTGATCCCTATATGCTGCAGCAACACGCATTGGTGCTGCGTAATGGTGAACTTAAATCTGAATGATGTGTGCATCTATGACCCAATGAGCTCGAGCTATGTCGTTAGAGTCCGAGCGATCGCAGAAAAGCTGGCAATGCAGCTGCCAAACTACGCACCAAGAAAATACCGAGTACACCACTACATGGGCGATCTAGGGGTACAAGTAGATTCATACAATTGTGGTATGTATGTTCTGCTAGCGTTTGAGGTATTCGCTGGTGCCCAAGGTCTGTGCATGCTGAGTAGGAAAGAGTTACATTATCTGCGCTACAGATACATATATATGTGTCTATAGTTAACTCTTTCAACAAGTTGATTTTGATTCTGTACTTACCAGTCCCACTGAGCTCTACTGAATAAAATTTCTCATGCTCATGACATGATGCCGGTCGTACTTGCACGCTCAAACCACAAAGTCTTCACATCCGGATATACGTATACGGACGCTTGATTGCTCAACTGACTTATTTTGTGTCGGGCATGGTCGGGCATTGATCGGGCACCATTAGCCTGTCTCTTCCACACCAGTAGCAACTGCCTATTTTCAAAGTGGGCTTAAAACGATTTTTCTACTCCATGAGGAATCAGGGCCTATAGTATAGACCATATGGCCATCTAACGGAATCTAGTGTCGCATGAAGCCACTACTTTTGTTGTAAAAATTCGCTGGATGTAATATGGCTACCAAGGTTCTTACCACTTTGCAACGTGATTGCCAGTGCAACAACACAATACAAATCTGAGTGTGTCAGTGCTACGCTCACCATGGGCAAGTCCGACACCAGCATCGCCGCAGAGTTCTTCAAACTCGAGCTGCTGCTGATACATACGGCAGATGATGCAATAAAATGTGTGAAGGCCTTGAAAACCAATCTCGCTGTCTTCGACAGTCGCCATGGACTGCACTTCGTCAACACTTCCAAGTCGTTCATGAGGGGAAACATCCGTACAGCAAAAGATGCGGCTACTGAGCTGCGACTCGTGGCGGACCAGATCGCCAAAAGCAAGTTCCTATCCGACTGGGAAATCGCTGCGGCCCGCAACAAGACGAACGCTACCGCAGACGCCATGAAAGAGCTGAAGAAACAGGCTCGTGTCTACGATGAGATGAATGGGAAGCATAATGGCATCAGCCGCATCATCGACAATGTGCTTGTTAGGAAACGTGAGAAGAAGAAAAGTAACCAAGACGACGGTGTAATAGCAGCTATCGACACAGTGGATGCAGTCGTGAAGCTGACCCTCCGCACCACTTTCAGCGGATTCCATGCCTTAAAGCGTCAAATTTCCGTTGCCGAGAAGTCAGTCTCCCCATCGCTAGCAGAGCGTGCGAAAGACGTGATGGAGGACGTTGTGATAAAGATTAAGGGAACCCCCGCAACTCGAAGCGTTAGCCTCTAATCTCGAGAATCGTACAGTAATAATTAATTTGCAAATTGTATTTTTTCCTTAACGTCATTTGTTGAGTTGCATTAATTCTAAAACAGAAACTCATGTTGAAGGTGCGCTGAAATTGCGACGAGAAGTTGGTCCGCACCTTAAGAACAAGCTATTGATACATTAAATATTCGAATTTCTTGCCGATGTCCTTGCGACAAGCTATTGTTCCGCCACCGTGTTTTCTCAAGGCATTTATACATGTACCGGTATGTCGGCAGCCACCAAATCAATTTTTATTATCAATGCCCATCTAGTGAAATGAAGCCATCACCGCGACTAACAACGATCTACCTCTTATTCATTTTGAAAAGTGATCTCCAACGCACAAGTCTACCAACTACATCAAACGCGCAAGCAAAACTCAAGCATGGGCAAGTCCGACCGCAACGTTACCGCAGAACAAGAGTTCGCCGCTCTCGAAAAGCTGCTCATCCAAACTTCCGACGACGCCACCAGATGCCTCAAGCTTCTCAAGAAGAATCTGTCCGACTACGACAGTCGCCATGGCAACCACTTCATCAACGCCTCCACATCGTACATGCGGAGTGACATGCGCACCGCCAAGGACACGGCCGCCGACCTCAAGCATGTTGCGCACCGAATCAGTAAGAGCCCGCAACCGTCCGAGACGGAGATCCACTCGGCTCGTAACATGATGGGCGCGACAGCCAAAGCCATGGATATCCTAAACACAACTGCACGCAATTACGACCAAGAGAAGGGTCGGTCCAAGGGTGTCAAGGGTGCGGTCGACAACATGATCGGCCATAACGACAAGGAGTATCACGAGAGAGAGGGAGGCGTCTTTGATAAGAACAAGGAGAAAGAATCCAAGGGCACCGGTCTTTTTGGCAAGAACGATGAGCGCAAGCATGAAAAGCACACCGGTTTGTTTGGCAAAGATAAGGATGACAACAAGCACACTGGTCTGCTCGGCAAGGGCGACAAACATAAGGACGAGAAGCACACCGATCTCCTCGGCAAGGGTGACAAGGAGAAAAAGCACGGCCATGGTCTGCTCGGAGGTAGGACCGATCACCACCACGACGAACACCGTGGCGGTATTTTCAGCGGTTCTGACACGGTTGAGGCGCTGGTCAAGTCGACTCTGCGTGAAAACTTCAACGTCAGTGCTCTGAGCCACCAGATCACGATCTCAGAGAAGTCGCTATCGTCGTCGCCGAGCTTCGTGGAGCGTGCGAAGGAGGCCGTCCACGAGGTGAAGGAGAAGATCAAGGGCGATAAGTCGAGCCCGACGAGTGAGAGTCACCACGCTCACAAGCATGTGTGAACCCATGAGCTCGAGAAACGCAGGTCCAGCCCGGTGGACTTTGTTTTAGTGAAGCTGTATATTTTGAATTGTAACTCTTTAATGCTTCTGATGAATGCATCATCGAACTAATTCGCGCGTATCAATTACCATACAAATTTGAGATCTCTCTATCTCCAATGCTATTAATAGTTTGCTCTTCGTTGGACTAAATTGATAGTAATCGTCGTACTGTTTCAATTGCATTTTTAGAGGTTCCAAAAAGACATTCTAAAAAACAAATGTCATTTTTGGTTATAAATATTAATTGGACGAGCTTATAATAGCGTCCACGTTTCCCAGAACAAAACTATTCTCAGAAATCTGATGGTCATGTGATGGTACCAGGTTTAATTCAGGTTTCGGAATTAAAGAGAAGACTCAGGTGCAAGTAATTTATGCGAACTGCATAAATTACTTGCACATGTATTTTCCAGGTAGAAACCTGGGATTCTTATGTGCGAAATATGAGTAAAAGTGGAAATGAGGGCTGGTGAGTTGTGTCGGAGCGACTCTCAGCCAACCAAACGGCATAGGTGATAGCTTTCCAAAGAGTTAGACATCCTCAACGCATTCATGTTTTCTCCAGGTTGAACCAGGTATTGACCATGTATTGAACTTAGTTAGCAATCCTGCGTATCCGCTGACTACCTAGAAGTTCTTCATCTTCGAAATCGCATGCAGCATCGCCCAGCGAAGCTTCAGCAGTCCAGTAGTTGACACGTCACCTGTTGCGTCGCTTCTTACACAAGCCCAGAGCAGACAGCAAACGAACACGCCGCAGTTATCACCGTCGGTCTGCATGAGCTCTGTCAGTGAGGTAGTAGTGAGCTCCTCCTCTCCCGTAGCCGTCTCAATGATCTCGCTCGCCATTGCTTTTAAAACCTTCCAATTCTTTTTGCCACCCATGCTGTCGTATGTCTTGACTTGTTTAGCAGCTATATCAACCACTAAGCATCCCCAGTGAGCACCCCCAAAGTTTACGGGTAACAACACGTACGGATGCAAGGCGACGCCCTCAGCAATGTGCTCAAGCGGTTTTGCAGGAAGCGAGCCCATTTTGCTTGAGCTCTGAGGAAGCGTGATCGCTACGTTATTCTTGTAGCGTCTCAAATACACAGCAAGAGCTCTCATTGCGTTGTCATTTAACCAACGCCCTTAAAAACAGAAAAAATCTGAATAAGCCAAATCAAACCCGAATCCATGCAGATGAGTATAAGGCCAAGCCTCTAAAAGTTGGAGGGGCACGATCTTTGCTGGAACAGGGTCTTCTATAGCAGTTCTGACTTCACTATCAATGCACGTGCAGCATTGAATAGCGTCCCGGCAGGTGGCCTGCATGTTCCAGATCCATTTCATTGCTTCCAGTTGAGGTCTTGTGAGCTCTTCACAGGTTTTAATAGTAGCCACATAGCAGACTCGATCATCTTCTCTCTCCCCACCGCTTTCAAGCTCAATTCGCTCTTCTTTAGCCAACCCCCCATTTAGTTGCCCCAATGCGTCCTCAATAATAGACTATGCCAGGCCAACCCGAACTCTATCGGGAACGAAACCATCATCCTCACGCCATTCTACCACCTTTCCATTGCCCTTTCTCTTGACTTGGAAGGTAGCTAAGAATGAACCCATTTCACGTACGCCGGGCTTAACGGTTTGCAGCGTTGAGACGACGTCACAGACATCACTATCCCTCAGAAGAGCGCGGAGCTTCATCCCGCCGTTGTACTCTTTGAGCACAACCTTCGCCTTTTGCTTCTGTTCGGCACGGTTCAGCTTTGGCCTACCGACACGTTTAACACCTCCTGACAGCTTAATCTTACGCTCATGATCTTTAGTGCCATTTCCATTACCACACACAGCTTCAGATTCTACTGGGGCTGTGGTTTTAGAAGCCGGTTTATTCGCTGTGGAGTTTGTATGTTGTGTAGATTTCGTATTGGAGTGAGTACCTTGGGTTGCTTGCGCCTCGGCATGGGAATTACCGGTGGTTTCGTCGGGAGTCTCCACGTTTCCTCCAGATCCATCGCCACTGTGGTCACCATCGCTATCGGCACCGTCGCCATCCGGCGTATTCACCACCGGTCCTTGACGCAAATTGTATCACCACTGTTCCAGCTGAGCCATCGCTGTGTTGAAATCACTGTCCGGAAATTGGACAAGCTCACCACTAATTCGTCCAAGCGCCTGCTGGGTACGTCGATACTTATCCGCTTCAGTGAGATTTGAAGCGTTTGTGGATACGCTGGCCTTGTATATCTTAGCCATGAAAGGCTTTCTTACCTCGACCAGGCTCCCTGGTACAAGCCTGCTCTGTCCAAACCACCTACACGAATTCCAACAACACATCATGACAAACATTAGTCAAAACCTGGTCAAAACCTGATCAAAACCTAGAAATACCTGGATGCAATGCTGGAGAATGGGATGATCAGCGGATTACCAATCGCATTCCTGTATACCATAGCATGACGACATGGAAGCTTCATCGTCTGGGAGGACTCGCAATCGCACGTCAAGTCATCCTTCATGAGAAGGTACTCGTGGTCTTCGTACTGGACATTGATTGTGGAGCCGTTGTCCTTGAATGAGTAGTTGTCTGCTACGGCTGGGTCTGTCGCGACGTTGTTTTGTGTTTTATTTGCTGGGGTACGCAGCGCGTTGTCATCGATAGCACCACGTTGATCTGCTCTGGATAAGAGGCCTCTGGCAAAGTACCAGGTATCTCGACCTTCGACTTGTACTCTTCTTCCTTGCGGTGCTCGATGTTCAGAAGACCCTTGAGGCTGGCTCGCATCGTAAATTGACCTTTTAACTGCCGCTTGAGTTTGCCAAAAAAAAAGTCAAACACGGTTGTTTGTGTGATTTCCAAGTGAGGCAAGTCCACACGATACGCCACTACCCACATTTCACAGTAATCATTCCAATTCTTGTCAAAGCATTCTCAAAGCTCTGTGCGGCCGTCTCTGCACGCTAGATGTTTGAAATCATCACGATGCGATGCGTACGCTTCTATAGTTCGAGAGTAGGTCATGTTCGTGATTGTGTGCTTCATTTGTGCCAGAACATCTGCATCGTACTTTCCAAACTTCGTAGACTTCCTTATAATACCGTGAAGCCACTTGATCACGTGATTTGTACAACACACGAGCCTCCGGGAGCTTCCTGCGAATAACATCAACGTCGCGCATGTACTTATCCACGATAACAATTCGTACAAATCACCAGTGTTCATTAGCTCGCTTAAAGTGATCGAAGCACTTCCCCATGTGCCAGTCACTGTTCGTTTCAATCAGTGAGTATCGCACGGGCTGGCCGTTACCAAACTGGTCCATTGCTACCATCGTCCAAAACTGGTAGTTGTACCTGCCAGCATGGAAAAATACCTGCTCAATACCTGTTCAAACGTGGGATAAACCTGCACTACGTAACATTACATATAACTCACTGGTTGGTCTTGTGTGTGCAATCCATTTGAACCACCTTCATAAGGTGTCCAACATGGCGCGCATGTGGCCGCTTGTCAGCGAAATAACACCAGTATCTCCGCGAGCACTTTCACGTACTGTGGATACTTTTGCCCAGGACGATCTGTTGAAGTCCACAATCATTTCAGCAACTGCATCATCATCAGACAGCTCATCACCTACGAGGCAAAGATGAGCGCATCAGTGTAAAACTTTAACATCACACCATTTTATACAGTATTAATTTGATTCCGCAGCCGGAGCAGCAGGTTATGAACGTCGTTCATTGTGACTTGATGGCTGGAGCTGTCCCGTATATAGTTGTAGACACTCGCAGTGCCGGCTTTGGCTTCAACCGAGAGCTCAATCCCTGGCATCAAGGGTGAATCAACAGGAACCTGGCGGATACCTGGATAAGACCTGTAAACTCCTTCGGAGATCCGTGGTTGTGCCTGTACACCTTTCGCTTCATCACGATACCCCAGATGCCGTCACGGCGCTTGGTCACTTGTGCTAACATCTGAAATGGGCAGTCGGTCGTGTTTAACTTGTGTGACATCCACTTACCCGTCGAACTGTCACGCTCCGACCATCCGTGGGTGCAGATAAACTTGCGCTGATAGGGCTCCATTTCGATAGGTACGAGCAGTATCTCTGAGTCTGGAAGTGAACTTGACTGTGAAGGTGAGCGTTATGACGAGCGATGTTAATCACCTTCTTCACCACGATTTTCTGACGTGTAGCCTCCATGTATTCCTTTAAGCTCACCTCCAAAGAGACCCAAAAATTGTGCTGAGCCTTAAACGCAGGAACTTCAGTCAATTCCTCATCCTCGATGTCTGAAACGTTCCTTTTCCTCCCTTGACGACGCCGCCGAAGGCTCTTCAGCCAATTGAGTCTGTGCGACGTCTTCCTCTGACACACCCGAGCTTTCCGAGCCATTCATAGTCTCCTCACCGGCTGTTTCCGCGGCTTTCGCGTCGTCGGCCTGCTCATCCGTGGTAACCTCGGCGGACTTTCCCTCTTCTCCATCGTCCTCTAAGTCTGCGGTGAAGGGCTGAGACCTGTGCACAGTTGCTAATGCTTGAGCCCTTTCAGACCGCGTACGCGCATCATGCACGCGAGCGATGTCTGCCCGTCGAGCTTCCTAGGCTAGGCGCTCCTTCTCCGCCATCGCTGCCTTAATATGAGCGGTCTTGTGTGTACGCGCCATCGTCGCTCCGTCCGGGTCGGCGCGGTCACGTGTCGCGATTCTCTCCCCCCTACTGGTGGCGGAGGGGCAAAAGAATAAATAGCGGTAATTTTCAAGCGATATATTCTACCTAGGCAATACCGGTTGATATACCTGTATAATACCTGATGGGGGAAACCTGGACGCGAGGGGTGCTCTTATTAATTCCATGGAGCGTCCAAATTAAAATAATTGTTTGTGAATAGGGTTGCTGCTTCATCGACAACAATACGAAGATTTAAGCATATCCACAACCACGCGTATGTTACATGTATTCCTAAGGCAGTTTATCTACTTGAAGCCATTTTGGCTGTTATTCATTCAGCTCGTAGTTTTGTAATAAGCAAGTGGTCATGTTCGCTAATTTGTCAGCGTGGGACCGTCTAGCTTCCATCTTTTACACCTTGAGCTTTCTGTTTAGTTATTCTGCGTGCTTATGGTGTTTGATTCGGTCTCCTTGGTGTAATTTCTTAATTTTTCCGCTTACAGATCTTAAATGAGTTGCCTTATATAATCGGTTTCTTAAACCGTATGATTTGAGGTTTACATGTACTCCTCCACGCAGGTATTTATTCGCTAATAATTATCAGCTCTAGCTACTGTTGTTAAGATACATGCATCTTAATTGCATCAAATGCATCAAAATAGAACTAAAACTATAATTTACTGAACTTTAAAATGTAGCATATCTAATTTCGTGACGTTATTTGAAACCTTCTGTGCCGCCTGATTTTGACGGCGGCTAGCATAATATTCTGGTTTCGCTAAATACAATTTTGATAAGGCGCTCATTTTGTTGATTAAGATGCACGCATCTTATTTTTGATGCATGCATCTTAATCCGCGGCGACTTTCGTGCAGACATCAAATCAATAGTATTCTAATAGTATATACCAACAACTTACTACGGACTGTAGTTCCATTTCTTCTTATACGGTACGTTTTTCCTGCGTACGTAATTTCAAAAATGCGTCTTGGAGATCCACCCGACAACGATGCCTGCTGCCATGAGCGCACCACTAGTTATCGATTTATGTCGGCCTTGTCCGCGTCGCTGTACGTTTCCACGACCACACCGTCCTGCCCATTACGGTCTCGTCGCCGTTCATCACAAACTTGTAGTGCATGGTACCCTTCAAATCCTGGGCGATATTTTTTGCCGGATGCCAGTCTCCTTCGCGCGGTGCATGCGAGTGTCGAGCTGCTCGATGCACTACAAACACGACGTTCGGTCTGGTGCACCAAGCAATCCACAGTAAGTTTTCTACAGCGACTGGAACGTCTGCACTGTTGGTCAGCTGGACGCTGCGCCACCGTTTGGCAGCGGGTCACCAGAAGCTTCGCCACCTTGGGCACCTCCGATCGGTACGCGAACCGGCGCTGCTTGTTCCAGCTGGACCTTCTCCGTCTACTTTATCATCTGCGCCTGATCGAGCAACCATCCATTCACGCCACAGTACTGAAAGGATACGCCTAAGAGCTGTGACACGGCTCCCAGAGTCACGTCAAGAAGATGGACGAGCTCGTTGGATGGAATATGCGGCTTCTTGGGCTTGCTGACGGGACGATCCTTCTTTGTGGATGCCTTAGAGGTGGAGTCGTCGTTGCTAGTCTTGCGCTTGCCTCGCTCCGGTGGCTTGGGCGACTGCTTGGAGGGTGACTTCGACTGCTGGTTGAACGACGGCTTTGAAGCCGACGCGGAGCCCGAAGAGGGAGCGGAGTCAGGCGACGCGGGAAGGGCCACCACTGTCCCTTAAAGTGAAGCACCTGGCCGGCCGTTCCGGATGTCATCGGCCAGCTGGTCTAGGAGCTGTAGACCCGATGACATGCTGTTCGCGACTAGACACGCGCGCAGCTCGGTCTAGAACTGCTGCTTGAGAGCCCGCGCGTCGTCGCCGAGGGTGGCATGCTCTTCACGGTCAAGAGCGGGCCTGAGGCACGCCCGGACGCGTCTCCGTTCGTCGGCGGAGAGTCGCATGTACATGGTGAGGAAGCAGAATGCGGAATGAGAAAACGTTGGAAACTGAAAGGACTCGGGCCTTTTTATGGCTGCCAAGGGGCACGCGAGAAGGGCCGACAGTTTGGACGCGGCGTTGGTAGAGGAGCACAGTGATGGTTGTTGACTTGGATGTACAAGGTGTGGGTTGAAGAACCGTCCAGACGGCTAACGGTCTGGAGAAGCTGCGGCTGAGATGGCGGCACGCTTTCAAGCCGAACGAACTTAATGTCACTGAAAAGCTTGTTTACTTGTCCTCGCTGGTGACCGCCACCAGCAGGTGACGAGGGCGAGGAGGGCAACAAGGGCAATGGGGAGAACGAGGGCTACAAGAGGAACGACCGCCTCGACGAAATTGGACTGTCTCAAATTGACACTACTGCTCAGCTTTCACAGAACACACTTGACGATCTTTTCGGGTCGTCCAGTGATTCAGACGTCGAGCTGTCCCAGGAAGCGGTGACATAGACGTTCGACTTGTCGCTAATTGAGCTAAAGCAGCAGCATGATGCCGCTCAAAGTCTCTAGTTGCTGTCAGAGGCATCTGGCATGGAGAGCGACTCCCAATTGGACCTGTTGCCAGCCACGACGCCGGATCGGGCACACAGAGCGCGCCGTAAAAACAAAACTGACTTCAACTACAAAAACGAGAGCGAGAGCATGAGCGCGTACAAGAGCTATAGCTCAGGCGCAAGCGATGACAACGTCGATGAAGATAATGATGACAGCGACAACCTCGATAGAGATTACAGAGATAAACAGGATGATGTCGTGTCGGAAGACGACGCTATCGAAATGGATCAAACGTTCGTAGATTCACTTCTACTTGGCGATGACGCCCCGAGCTCTCAAGCGGTACAGCAACGAGAGAATGCATTTCGTGCGACAGAGTGGGGACCCATGTCGTCCGGGTTTTGAGACGGGCGCGAACACTGAGGACGCGCGTCCTGCATCCACTTTACGTGGTGCCTACTCCCCTCTTCTTACTCTAATTCATTTCATGCCTATGTCGCTATCGATAGCGCTTGGTATTGAAACGAGGTGATACGGATTGTAGCAAGTACCACGACGTGCGAAAGTAATACGCGGAAAGCAACACGATGGCCGGCGCAAAACACTGAAGCAGACCCGCAGTAGGCTGAAGTCGAAACGGGGGTATGAAACCCACGAGATCTCTCACGTAAGCGGCCTACTGATTGCACGAATACTCTGTCCCCAAAAGCGGCACTTCGCAGCTCACTGGTCGATGGTGGAGAATGGCGTTGTACCCGCTGGAAACTTCGGTCGCTATATGAGCCGAAATAGGTGTCGACATCTTACAAGACGTATACTTTGTCGCCAATGAGGCGGATCGCTCGCGGGATAAGCCGTGGAAGCTACGACAATTATCAATAAGCTGCGGCAGCAATTCCTTATCGGGTGGATCCTCCCCTCCGTGCTCTCATTTGATGAAGGCGTACTTCCAGCAACCTTCAAGCGGAGCCCGACCCGTATGTTCATGCCCGACAAGCCGCATCGGTATGGCTCAAAACTGTTTATATGACGTGCAACCCCAGGAGTGCTTACTGTCACAGGTACGATCTTTTGTATGTCGTAACTTATGACATCACAATGAGTATCTAATGGTTTATGTCGTATGCTACTAGATATGAAATGTACGCAGACAAGAGGAGAGACCCTGACGCTGAAACGGTATTTGACCACAAGCCTGGTGCTGCGTCTGTCGTCAGAAACTTAAAGACTATTTTTGGCTTAAGTGAAAGGCAGACATGACACGTAGGTGTCATTGATCGATATTACCCATCCAATTTGATGGCTATCGAGCTTCTTAGCATGCACGATACGTCATCGGTACCGGCATCCTCCGTTCTTTACTGACGGTCGCTTATTACTGACAGACGATTTTAGCCAATCAAATACCGCTACCGCAGTCCCTCACTCGTAACTGAAAACACATAAAATGGGGACGGGAAAACATAAATCGGCTGTGCGCCACTCACTTCTCAAGATGCCACCGGGGCGCCACCGCGCCTCTGTTACTGCAGCCGAAAAGCTAGCAGCGCTCGATGCCTGGCGGCAGTGCGGCAACATCAATGCTGTTATGGCAGCTTTCTATAGTGATCTAGATGCGTTTGCGCAAGAGCAGCGACGCAAGCTGTTGTATCAGTGGCGCGATAAGCGCAAAAGTATCGAATTAGCGTGCAAGACGGCTCGAGGACGAGCCAAGAAGAAGGCTCGGCAGCTCGGCACGGGTACTGTCCTCACCGCCGAGGCTGAGGAGGAGTTGGTAGCCTGGGTGAACGAGTTGCGGGGGGAGGGAGTACCTATTTCCTCCGTGATGTTGCACTTAAAAGCTATAGATGTTGCTAATTCGTACGAGGTTGCCGATTTTAAAGCTTCGTGGTCCTGGATGCAAGGACTGTAAAGGCTGGATACAAGAAAGCAGGACTCGTAGTGCCAGAAGTAGAGATTGTAGCGAGTGAGATTATCTCGGAATTGGCTAGCTTTAGTCTTGTAGATGGTAGAATCGGCATGGTAGCTGACGAGCACGACACCATTGACGAGCTGCTCGAATAATCAATGCACTTTCTCGTGATTCACAACGCGCGGCAAACATCACCTTTTTTACCCCTGTTCTGTACCTAAACATGCTTGTCAGTAAAAAGCGGAGGATGCCGGTACCATCATGACCAGCAGAATCCAGCGTGTAAAGGAGAAGCGACACAAGACGCATTCCCCACGACAGCTTTATCTACTCAAGCTCTGTTGTTATCCAAGTATGATGTCCTTTAGCTAGTGGGATCGGAAGCCCGTCCATTAACTTGTGCACGGGGGTGCAAAGGCCGAGTCGAGTATTGGCCGCAATATTCAGCTGGTTGGCCAAGTCTCTGTACCCTGCCCTGACGAAGTTATTGACTACCAGTGCTGGAGGCGGAGCTAAAGTCCACGATCAATTCCGCCACCAGAAATAGTCGCTCCAGATATCTACAAAGCTCAAGAAATACTACAAAAGCTTGTTTTTGGGCCTACTCGATCTTGCGTTAGTGGACGCCTATATTTTCCACAAGGTATCAACGAGGCTTAACGGGACGGTGGCGGTGAATCGCGGAAAATGCGTCTGTGTTCTTCACAATGCGGTCCTGCACGTCAAGGCAGAATATGTTTTGGGCGGGGTCGTGACTCCTCCATCAAGTCGGAAGCGCAAGCGAACGCCGCTACGCGTGACCCACGCTCTTGAACAGTGTGATGACTGGGTGACTGTGAGTAGCACACAAAAGCGCCGGCAACGATCTTGCAAGGTATACGCACTCTTGCGCACCGACACCAAGAAAAAGTCGTTCGCCACGACCTTTCTCTGCGAACGCTGTTCAATCGACGACGCCAAATGATAGCTCTACAATAAGATCCGACGGCACTACATGTACAAGGGCATCGAGAAGACCTGCTTTGACATATGACACGACGTTTTCGATAGCGGGCAAGCGATACCTGCGAACTTGGGGAAGCTTGTTGTCTTATAACGTCCAGGTCAGCGAGCAGGTGAGCGGCAGAAAATTCGTCGGGAGCTTCGACTTTGCAGTTGCGGTAACGATGGAGATGACGAGAAGAAAAATGAGAGTGATCACGAGTAGGTCCCAACTAGGCATCAAATGAGTGTTCGATGTAGTCAGATTGTAATGCCTGTTCCACAGATTCAATGCGCCTTGTTGTTCACCGTTTTCCGACTGTCTGGGTTCATAATCGAACGCTTCGAATCATTTTCCCGCATTCTTCCCGGCGCTGGGACCACTTGGGAGTAAGCTACGACATTGAATTCATGTGAATGGCAGGAACGGTGTAGAATCTACGACTTCGCTGATAAAACTTCACCAATCTTTTGCAGCGATTTGCGAGTGCAACGTGTGCCAGATACAAATTTGCAGTGGCATGGTTCCATCGTAAGATATGACGTTTCCCTACTCGTTTTCGAAACACTTTTCCGGGAACCAAGGGGTTATTGTATTAAACTTGTTCAAGATGAAAGGGTCAGAGAAAGCGTAAAAAAAGAAGTATTAGATAGTACCTGAAGTGGTGCATTTGCATTATTGTAGTCGAGTTAATGAATCCACAAGTAACATCCCAAAAAAGTGAGTAGAAAAGAGCCAATCGCAAGATAAACGGTAAAAATGAAACAAAACGAGTACAAATCAAACAAATCGTATTTTGGTAGTGATAAGAAATCTGGGGATAATTCCTGCTGTGAATGAGGACTGAACAAAATTTAAGCCGCAAATCTAAAAAAAAGTTGAGCATATCTTTTGCCATGCATTTCCTACGCCTACTTCACAGTCGCAGCATCCGCCTGCTGCGTTTTGCTTTGCTTAGCTAAACCAAAAGTTAATGCATGCGTCATCCGATATGTAGCTCAAATCTTATACGCTGTCTTTATATTGTTAATCGGAACCATTTTGATGTTCTGGTATGCACACTTTGTGCAACTTAGAGGTGCTGCAGAATCACAAACATCACTGACCAATGTGCAACTTGTTTCGGCTAAGGCGTGCTGCATGAATGTTGGTTTGTATTGTAGGCCGCCTAATTGGGGGACTCGGGCCTTGAAGGTCCAGGAGGCTCTCAGTTCTTCTGTGCTATTAGATTCATTGTGCTGCTAATATCACATAATATTTCACTCTACAGGAATAAGGTCAATGGCAAACGTCAAATAATGATTAAAATTGATCGATAAATACTTTATCTCAAATAGTGACGGCTCCCACAAATCCTGAGAAAGCTTATGGACATGAGCATGGCCGTTTTGCCATGGAGAATTAAAAATCTGTTTATTTTACAGTGAATTTGGATATTCGCGCTAATAGGAGGTATAGAACTTCGTTAGTTGTACGATCCTTACTAGGTTTGTGTACGTATCGCATAGGTCAAAGCCATCGCTTGAGATAACGGGTGTAACCAAATAATAAACGCTATCCTATTCCATAAAATATCCGACCTCCGACCTTATCGTACATGTACCATACCTAGAGTACATTATATCAAAGTAATCTCAAAACAATTATTAGTTTTAAATTAGTTATTGTGGGCCACACTCTTAACATTTTTTTTACAACAGGCGAACTCAAAACAGATGGCAGCGAAGACGACAGCTACGGCGACAACATGAGGAGTGGTATCGAGGACAAGGAGGGCGGCAAGGACGAAAAGAGTGAAGGAGAGTGGTAGCACATGACAAGGGCTGTAGTGGCTTACCCGGCAAGGCGGGCGGCAGGCTCCCCGCTGGGTGAGTTCCTACAGGAGGTACACCTTAGTGCCCCCTTCAGCGGCCTTGCCGAGCCTGCCGCCAGCTGCAGCGACGATGTCGATACCAGACCCCGTGTGGATATACGCGCATATTGGAGCGAGAACAACTTTTTACCTCTCGTACGGAAACCGAGCAGTGGTGCCACGAACCTCTTTGTGCGTCGCTACCAGCTGGCACGAATGCTGCATGGTCTCAAACACGCGCCACCTAACGCAGCTCTTAGAACCGCAAGCACAGATGCTCGAGCTGCGAAAAGAAGAAGCTTATATGATTCCACTAGAGGGGTTTAGACACAGCTGTAATGTCAAAAGTATGTAAGTTACTCAATAGCCTATACAGACTGAAGAACGCTGCACCGACTTCGTTTGACTATGGCTGCTATGGACGGTAGTAGACAAGGGATATATTTGGTTACGTGACCACCCCACGTATCCAATACGCGAGTGTAGTGTACTAACGTGGTAGGAACAGCCTCTCTATACTCTAGTGAGTGTACGGCATACCTACACCCATGGTTATTGAGCGTATGCGCTGTGTAGAATGGTACTGTATCGATCCTGTATGATTGATTGCATAAACCAATTTAAATGAAGTTTGCAGCTGGAAATTGAATAAAAGGTAAATGGCGACGAGTGCGGTTCTATCATAGGTCTACGACCTACTTACGTCCTTCCTACATACAACCTATCACACTACTGTGTTGAGAATTACACTTCATGATCGTATGGACCACGCCGCACACTTAAAGAGGAAAAGCAAAATGAGATTAAGTTTGTTAGTGCTGATGTTCTCTGAGGTTTGTCAATCCTTTAAGCGCGCTGTATCAGCTTTTCAAGCTGAGTCCCGTCGCTCCTTCTTTCACTATACTCTCAACAGCACTACTGCGCTTATCTTTGATACGCAGGGTCTCGAAGCTGCTAGCTTTTGTCATCCGTTGACATTCAAAGCCCCCAACTGCTACATAGACGATATGCATTCCAACACACCTCTCTCAAAGTGCAAGCTTTGACATCCAGGATGCACTTCGTCGCGCGTTATTCAGGCCTTGGCCAATCCAATATCAACAGTCACCAGCAATGTCTTCAAACGTAGCTTGTCCAGGGGCTTAGTAAATGCATAAGCAGGATTGGCGTTGCCATTCACCTTGTGTAACACAATCGTTCCTTTCTGCACTTTCTCCCTCACAAAGTGCCAGCTCAGCTCAATGTGTCTGATGCGTCGACTATAGGTAGGATTGGTAGCCAAAACGTGAGCTGCTTGGCTATCGATTCAAAGCCTGAGCTCCACTTCTTTCTTCGGTAAAATCTCTTGCAATATGTTGCTTGACGCAACAGCTTCCATAGTTGTTTCACATGATGCAACATATTCAGCTTCCGCCGTAGACAATGCAACAGTTGATTGACGTCGGGACATTCAAGAAACAGCACCACCCGCAAGTGTGAATACAAAGCCCGTCGTACTCTTGCGTGACCCCGGGTCGTTAGCCCAATCACTGTCGCAATATCCTTCGAGCACTACTTTGCTTGGTATGTCCTCTTGACGTGACCTCTCGTACGTGATTCCACGCTCCACAGTACCGGCTAAGTATCTAAGTACCTGTTTTAAGGCATTAACATGTTTCGCTGAAGGCTTCCCAACAAATCGACTCATTTGACCAACAGCGTATGCTAAATCCGGCCGAGTCCCTGTAGCTAGGAACAAAAGCATTCCTATCGCTGTACGATACTTGAAACTTGTGTCAGTCTCGTCGCTCTCCTTTAATGGTACCAATCGAGCATTAGTCTCCATTGGGTTGCCCACTTAAGGTGCGTGTTCATACCCAAAAGTCTTCAATATTTCTCGTGCATATTTACTTTGACGAATGGTAATGCTCTCAGCCGTTTGCTCCACGACAATACCCAATAATCAGCCAACAAGCCTTGATCCTTGATTCCGTAGGCTTCATCGAGCTCCTTGAACAGGTTCTTCTTCTTCAACTCATCATTCGTCGCCACCATAATGTCATCCACGTAAATCAGGCCCAACATAATGGCTTCACCGTCAAAACAGTAATAAAGACATGGTTCTGTCATTGATCGCTGATATCCGTGTTCTAGCAGCCAATTGCTCAGCTCTGAGTCCCCCTCACGCCCCGATTGTCTTAGACCATACAATGCCTTCACCACGACATACATGTGACCATCAATTTCGCATGGAAACCCGTCAATCGACTTCAGATACCGTCTTATTCCGAGTACTGCGTTAAGATAAGCCGTGTTAATGTCTCCACCATATAACTCCAGGTGTAACACAGCGACCAATGCAACTATCATGCGGAAAGATGACATACGTGCCACAGGTGAGAAAGTCTCGCGAAAGTCAATTCCGGGTCGCGGGTGATTGCCAAATGCAACAATCCGAGCTTTGAACCGGATAACGTATCCTTGATGATCCGACTTAAGCGCATAAACCCATCTGGTATTTATAGGCTTCGCGTCCTTCGGAACATCCGTCACCGCAATAGCTTCAACGACTCCTCTCAACTTTAAGGCTGACATTTTTTCTAACTCACTCTGTCTCCAGAAATCAGTAAAACCGGACCGCATAGCCTCCTTATGATTCTTCGGGATCTTCACGTTGATAGCTCGAATAGGTCTGCCATTCTTGTCCAAAATGCGTGACGTGTGCTGAACAGCATTCACCACATAGTCATCTAAGTGAGTAGGATGTCGACGTTCGTTACGTTCACGTAATCCAGTACGTGTACGCATGGGTTCTTGCTTGTCAGCACTTCGTTCAGCTCGTAACTCTTCCTATCGTGTTTCATCACGTTGAGTCCGTTTTCTAATGTTCTGCTGCATCAATGCACTCGCATCAATTACTTCAAGATTTGATCGTGTGTTTGCAACTTCATCATGCATGTCGTCCTATTCAACATGATTAATCTCATCCATCGAAGAAATCGTACTTGCAACAGTAACTCCTTCCTCAACTTCACCATCGTGGTTTTTCGAGCTGTCTTCTTCATCTTCAAGTTCTTCATCATCCTTGAGAGAGCCGCACTCTCCGATGACCGAATCACTTGCCTCACAAGTCGTATCAGACTTTTGTGGAGCTTCACTTTTGCACGACGAGCTCAACAGTTTTGGTTCTACAACTTGTTGATTCACTTCACAATCTTTGGTTTCTAGAACACTCGGTAATTGAACAGTAATACCTTCAATCTGATCCAGTGTCTTTTCACTTGCATGTGCAGTTTCCTCACAATGATCATCTCGCTGCTTATGAACAATATCATGACTATCATTCACAACAAGAGCTGCATAATCCACGCCTCTCTCGCGATTCATGGATTCCAAATCCAAAGTCTCGCTTAAACCATTCGCAGCGAGAACACTCGACGTCGACTCCAACTCCATAGTTACTCGTCGATGCTGGATTTTCTGTCTTCTCTACTCGTTGTAGTTTCTCTGAACACTTCAAAACGCAGCAATTCAAGGTCTTCGCCTTCTGCATTTGGGGTGTCATGATGATCCTTGTACGTCACCACTTCCAAAACGCGCAAGTCTGATACAAAGCTGGCAGTTCGTTCATCCGGGAAATATACCTTTCAACCCACAACATCTTCTGCGTAACCAAGAACAAATCCAGCCTTCCCATGGTCGTGGTGTTCACGGCGTCCTGGTGACACAGGAAGTGTACGTCCGCTAAATCTCCGAACTTGCGAATGTGATGAATGTCAGGCTTCATCCCGAACATCATCTCGTACGGTATTCCCTGCGCCCCCTTGTTAAACACTCGGTTCTTAATGTAGACAGCGTTTCTCAATGCTTCTGGCCACAAAAGCTTGGGGAATCCAGCTTGGTGCATCCTTGCCTTAGTCATCCCGATGATCGACTGATGCGTCCGCTCACAAAGGTTCAATTGAGAACTTTTGGGACTTACAAGTACATGCTCAATTCCATGTACATTTTACCAATTTTCCATCTCTCGGTTGACGAATGCACCCCCTTTATCCGATAACACTTGCTGGACCATGTACTTGATGCGTCCTCCATCACTACTCTGTCTACCCGCTTGCCGTTCGGCCCAGATCACATATTCCTTGGTTGAACAAAACGCGAGAAGCCATCCATAATGACAAGCGCCGCTTCATATTTAGTCCCGTCATCCTTGCTTGGGATCAATAGATCGACGTACAGTACACCATCTGGTTTGGCCCTTGGTCTTCCGACCGATCTTCTTCTTATGTGGTTTCTTCTTCTGCTTCGCAATATGACACGCCTCACAACTACCAAGTTGTGTCTAGCGTAACATCATCCCACGCACCAAACCTTTGTCCACCATGGTTTTCAGATACTGCGGACACGTGTGCGCAATCCTTTCATGCCACAATTGTAACGAAGCCACACCTTCAGCCGTAGTAGAATTGCATCTTCTGCCATTTTGAGGCGCAACAATTCCACTAGCTTCTGGGTGATTCACAAGGAAACCCCACGTAGACTCATACGGTGCTGCAACGAACACAGTTCTATCTTCTTTTATATCTCTAAAAGTTCTGGTTGCTTGCTCATAATCAAAGTCGAAACCTTGTTCTGCAGCAAGTCCTGGTGAGAACAAGCTATGTTCAGCTCCAGGAACGTAGAATACATCATTGAGGTAAAGTACAACTCGTTCACCATCAGCTTCAGTAGCTACAGCAGCTGTACCAACGCCAGTGATCTGTGACGCCATTGTTGGGGTCACACCATGTATGCTTTGGGAGTCACTCGTGTCTTCCGTAAATGCCACATAGTAAGACCAATTTCCGGTCAAATGGATGTCAGCAGCAGTATCAAAGAACCACCATCCTCCCGGGGTATCCGTGGATCTACCAATGTCAGCATGTTCATCATCTTGGTTATCCACTTGAGGATCCTCACGATTGTGTTCCTTTACTTCTGCATCAATTCCGGCGTCAAACATCATCGCATCTAACGTGCCAGTCACGACTCCACCTTCAATGTTTACTTGTGCAGGTTCTGGCGGCACATTACACTTGAGGTTTGTTGTAAGAGGGTGACTTGCCCTCGAGGTTTGCGCTTCGTCTCAGTAGCGGCAGTTCCATCACTTGCTGGAGTCTTCGATCGTTCAGGACATTCAGATTTGAGGTGCTCCGTACTCTCACAGATGTAGAACTTCCTTGGCTTTCTCTGTTTACTCGCGTCTTTGGACTCGTCCCGATGCTGATGTCCAGTCCTCATGCCAGTGTCTTTCTCCTTCGCATTTGTCTGATTTCCTCCGGACATTTGACTCCCACGATTGCTTCCACCATCTTTTGTTCGGAACTCTTTCTGTCTTGAATCGGCATGACGAATCATATCGCGAACGTTATTTGGAGTATAAACACCAAAATCTGGATTGTAGCGAACCACAGCCTTCATATTTTCGAATTCTGGTTGGTTTGGTAGACTCTCTAGCAAAATTTCCACCATGTCGGTGTCCTCCACCGTGTACTGCAACGACGCTAACTCTGTCCGCAAGTTGAACATCTTACTGAGGTGTTTATTCTCATCTTCACCCGAATCCAACTTCGTACACCAGATATCGTTGCGAAAACACCGTATGCGTTGAGCCACAACAGCCTTGCTAGCTCTTCCTTCATACAAGTCACATAATGTACTCCACATTTCAGTTTCAGTCGTTTTGTCATGGATTTGGTGTAATATGTCCGGCGGTACTGAAGTTCCCACCAACCGTAAGATCTTCATCTAGTTGTGGTCAAACTCCTATTTCGTCTTGGCACTTGAAACCATCGATCTGGTTATCGTCCCTTCCACAATGTCCGAGAGCTTCTTTTCTCGAACGACTGTCGACATTGCCCATTTGTACGTGGGCCAGTCTTTACCATCCCAATTCTTATAAACTCCCTCCGTAGTGTACTTGAGAGGCATCGCCATCTTGAGTCACTTCGAGTGTAGTAGGTAGTCCGTTACTTTGGGCTCGATGCTCGAGCTGCGAAAAGAAGAAGCTTATATGATTCCACTAGAGGGGTTTAGACACAGCTGTGATGTCAAAAGTATGTAAGTTACTCAAGAGCTTATACAGACTGAAGAACGCTGCACCGACTTCGTTTGATTATGGCTACTATGGACGGTAGTATACAAGGGATATATTCGTTACGTGACCACCCCACGTATCCAATACGCGAGTGTAGTGTGCTAACGTGGAAGGTACAGCCTCTCTACACTCTAGTGAGTGTACGGCATACCCACACCCATGGTTATCGAGCGTATGCGCCGTGTAGAATGGTACTGTATCGATCCTGTATGATTGATTGCATAAACCAATTAAAATGAAGTTTGCAGCTGGAAATTGAATAAAAGGTAAATGGCGACGAGTGCGGTTCTATCATAGGTCTACGACCTACTTACGTCCTTCCTACATGCAACCTATCACACTACTGTGTTGAGAATTACACTTCATGATCGTATGGACCACGCCGCACACTTAAAGAGGAAAAGCAAAATGAGATTAAGTTTGTTAGTGCTGATGTTCTCTGAGGTTTGTCAATCCTTTAAGCGCGCTGTATCAGCTTCTCAAGCTGAGTCCCGTCGCCCCTTCTTTCACTATACTCTCAACAGCACTACTGCGCTTATCTTTGATACGCAGGGTCTCGAAGCTGCTACCTTTTGTCATCCGTTGACATTCAAAGCCTCCAACTGCTACATAGACGATATGCATTCCAACATACGGCTACTCTTGACGTCGGCTCACCGGCTCAACTCACTTGCTCTTTGAAGTCTTGAAGCTGCCAACCGATGATGACGCTCCTTGTCAACGAATTAGGACAAATGCAGTAGAAGCTCTGGTCGGGGCTGTAATTTGCCGTTATCGCCTCGCCTGGATCAATCGTACGGGAGGCGATAATCGCACCATCTGGTCCATCGCCACCACGACTTCGTCAATTCAGTTATTTTCCTTGAAATTGTGGTTGATAAGCGACCCATGTGGCGGCAGCTCTGTCAGCCAGAGACACGCTTCGATTACAGTTGTCTTTTGTATTTAACTTCACGGTATACTGCTCCAGAGGATCTGCCACGCACAGCTTTCCCATACAAGGATAGATCACACAGCTATCCCAGTTTATGTAAAGTAAACGCGAAAATGTCCTCGTCTTTCACGCGCAGCCCCAATCCTCAAGCATCATTCTATCATTGACCACGGGCTATCGAAGTCTTACTACACATTTTGCATTACACAAATCAAATTCTCTTTGTGATTCCGGCAGTAATTCTGAGCATACACCGACAAGGACCTCTACAGGGTCGACCTCTAACTGGATATGTGGGTTAGCTGGGCGCTTGCCATGGTGCACAACGTCTCTTGGCCAGTTTTGATAGGAAGACCACGGTACTCAGCAGACAGCCGCATTTGAGGAGTCTATCCTAGACTCCAGAATGCTGATTGGTAATTTTCCGCTGATATTGTCTACGCGGTACCCAACTTTTCTCGCTTTCCGCATTTTCACGTAGCGTTTACGTCACGAAAACGGGTCTTTCGAGCATGCTATTTCGTTAATTATCAGGGCAGCTGGGCCACGTTCTTTAGGTCATTAGGGAACTTTATTTTCTGGACTCTCGAGCAATAACTGCCAGAAAAGTGTCAAATCCGAAGGTCCGCAATATATTTCAGTGGAACTCGTTATTTCAGCGGTAATCTATACGTCATCTATTCGGATTTTATCCAGAATTCAGAATGCGTGCTATTCCATTGGGTGCCTTCCAAAACTGACATAAATCAGTTTTATCGAAAACTATTTATCACTCGTCTGTGCTCCTTACTTCGGTGATAAAAAGACGACGATCTTCTAGCATAAAAGAACCGCATCCAAAACCCTGTCAAACCATATTTTGTGTCCAGCTGTTTGTGTCACAACCGGTTCAAGTATCTTGTGCTCAGTATTATTCTAGAACGGGACAGGTCAAAGCCGGACAATATTGTAAATAATTTTTCTATAAATCAAGATGCGAAAAAGCATCATGACCCCTTCCTAGCAACGATGCGCTGGGCTCTGCGCCATTTGTGATCGGTCTGGTACCGCACGAGTGTGTAGGGTGGGCTCGTCGCATGATGGTACCGTCACTGGAGGCACAGGCTGGTGTAATGGTGGAGTACGTGCAGAACCACACGGTGGAGACGTTGATCGTGGACGAGATCGGTCGGAAAGCGGAAGTGTTGGCTGCGTCGACGGTGCGTCAGCGTGGTCCTCGATTGATCGCGAGTGCCCACGGCGATTTCCGAGCGTTAATCAAGAATCCAGACTTGAAAGGTCTAGTAGGTGGGTCTCAACAGGTTACAATTGGCGATAAAGAGGCAAAGTCGTTGAACAAGGGAAAGTTGCAGACTCAGCGAGCAGGTAATCCGATACGATCGTTAGTATCTAGAAAACGTGCATGTTGGAGGAAAGCGTCGTTCTCGTGGTTTGGGCCTCCTCTAAAACACGTCAAAGAGCTGCAGCGACGCTTAAAGATCTTCCGGGCCGAGCTCACGACGAGATGCTTCGAGCGGAGTGGCAGCGACTGGTACGAGCCCGTCACTATGTGACGATAGACTGATTAAAGGAACCAGAAGATTCCTCGTGGATGGAGACGTGGCTTCACGGTACAGACACGAATTTTATTACGACTACAAGTCTTACTAGGTACGCGGTGTCTCTGTTATTATTAGTCTGCCAGCTCCTTAACAAGGATGTAGAAGTTCCCGCACACTCCGACAAACGAACAGTTCCTTGCAGTACAAAACCGACTACGCTTTGCGTTTAAGCAGGTACTTGCTGTACGACGCACCGCGCAGCCACACCCTCGGTCACCACGAATCCCTGTACTCAACGTAGGAAACTTCAAACCCAGAGGATTAGACTGGACGTTCAAACGCGTGACTTCAGCAGGCCAGTCAACATCAAACCACTCGGAGTTAAGAGCCACACCAGCAGGTTGTTCGATAACAGAGAACCCCGGTGAGCTACTCTGCGAAAGTATTGAAGTACGTCGTCGCTGTGAAGGCGGAGGAGGGCCAATCAAGATCAATTCGTCTGTGTTGTAGCCGTCCGACTCAAAACACTCCGAGAACCATTTGGGGACGTCGGGACGCGTGCTGACAGGTACCGGACGCGGTGTACACGTTCTTGGAGACCAGGGAGCATCAGCAGTCTCTTGTGAGCTAGTAAGGAGCGGTGAACCCATGCTAGCGAGAGTCGAAGCTGGCGACGTAGGTGGTGTTGACCTCCCCGCCTTCATTTGAGCTTCGTGCTCCAACTGGGTCTTGCGAGGTGACAGCGAATCGGCCTCAGAAGACTGCGAAAGATGAAAATCAGCCATCGGAGCTGTTTGCATCGTCTCACCCTCGTTAACAAGAGGGTGAGTGAGCGCTCTACCAGAGCGCATCCACGGTAGTGTCGCCACTCCATCGGACGGCTTCAACAAGGAGGGCGATTTGCTCTTGGTCATCAAAGAATTCGTCAAATCACCACTACTGGCACCTACTGTTGTAGGTGCATGCACCCGAAGCTTGCAGTATGAACTCACGACTGTCTTGAGCTTCTTGGCAGGGCGGTCGGGCGATGGCTGCGCGATTATTGATGAGTTGGCGCCTCGGCGTTTGGAAGACATCACGGATCTGTACACAAGCTCATTATAACACAGTCAGACCAGATTCATACGCAGGTGTATTGCTTCAAGACGTACCAAATGTATAGATGAGGAAGTGAGGGGGAGGCTTGAACTGGAGACTGCAATTTGAGAACTGAAAGCTTCGCGCTAGCGAACGGCGCAGTTTCGCGCCCAGCGGCCCTCGAAGATCGGCACACTTCAATTCAAACAAATCTCTAAATTAGGGGCTCCTTTAGTACCATACAAATATGAAGATACTGTTTTGTGTGGTTGCTGCTTAAGGGTGGCGATTAAGGGGGAGGTCGGAGTACAAAAAGAGCAAAAAATTAAATAGCTTTCTTGGACCTGATTGGCCGACTGATTTTCGGTTATCTCTTTTAAAAAAAGACCACAGGTTGGTCTTTCAAAAAAAGAGATCACACATGAAGGGGAGGAAAAAATTGGCTGCGCTCTCCCTTGTATTTGCCGCAGTGGCTACTCTTGCCAGTGACAAGCGTCGATGGCCCAGGAAACCTTCCCGACGCTTCTCCGTACGGAACACAACATGGCAGTGAGTTCTAGATGACCCCATATTTGCAGACGGCTCGTTTCCAGTAAATTTTCGGTGCAATCGTGCAACTTTCCTGGCTATTGTATCCCGTATCGAGCAGAGATGGCCGAGCGTACGCCCAGCCCCTCGCCATAACGCACATTTTCCTATTAGAGATCGAGTGGCGGTGGCCTTTTATTATGTCACTCACGGCGGCAGTGCATACGCGGCTGGACAGATTGTTGGCGCTGGCAAAACGCAAGCACTACTTTTTATTCGCCAAGTTGTTCATGTGGTGACATCGTTTTCGTCAGAGACTATTCGATTACCGTCCACGGACGACGAGATAGCGGAGGTGATACAAGGGTTTCAAGATATGCTTGGTTACGCAGCCCCTTTTTATCAGCAAAAAACTCGACGAGCACTGACCAGTAGCTCGGATACTTCACCGCTTTTTCCAAGTTTCCCGTAGTAGCCTCGTCGGCGCGGATCTGGCCGAACAGCGCCTTCATAGCATTGAATTTGTTACGTAACTGATCTACAACGGCCTTGGTTTCATGCTGCTTGTTAAAACGACGGACCAAACGGCTCCACAGTACAGTCAGTTGCGCTCTGCTCTTGTGTTTGTTAAATTGATCACCGTACGCAATCAAACGGAGGTGGAGTTGAGTACGCAGACGTGAATCAGTCCACACCAAGCGAGGTGCCTTCTCAGTAAGAGCCTTGCCAAGAGGGTCAGCCGCAAAGTCTTCTTCTGGAGAGGGGGGATCGCCTCCATGAGCACCGTGTCCTCCTTCCATCGCGAATCGTTGAATGTGAGCTCAATTTACCGGTACATACCGATTTTGACATTAAATAAACAGGTATTTTACCTCGACCTAGATCCGCTGCAATGCTCTTTTTTATTTGCTCTTTTTGTACTCCGACCTCCCCCTAAAGGGTATTAAATCCAGTTTAATGAATTGTTTGATGAGACCACTTTTTGGTCTCATCAAACAATTCGGTTTTAATCACCGTGTTTAATGACTGGTTTAATGACTAGGGGTAGGGTGACAAATAATTTCTATGTCAGTTATGGAACCCATTGGTCTCTTGATCGGAAGATAAGCTAGAATTATTTTTCTCTGCTATTAGAGCTAAAGTATTTTAGTTAGTTGCAAAATTAAATGTCCAAATTCTTAAAATCTACGAGAAAACAAAGCTGAATGATGACCGCCTACGAGTAAGCTTTAGCGAGACCTTCGAAAAGGTACAGGGATCCATGTCGGGTTGTACATGACTGCCAAACCTGAAGCTGGAACTCATTCACAAAAACTTGTCTCAAGTTCTTTGAAGTAAGTACTACTTCGAAGTCCATGTACTGTGCAGTAGTATCTTTCTATGATAGTTCATTATTGTCCGTAATTCGAAAAACAATCACAAAGCCAGCATCGGCAATATATCTATTGAGATAGAATAAGCAATGTGGACGTGGCACATTCTCAGCGGCTTCTATCTTCATCGCACCATCAGCTTTCGCAGAGATTATTGTTCCTTCTCTTTCTTCTTACGACTGTTCGTTCGCTTGACCTTCGCCTTCTCCGATTTGTCGATCTTCGCCTTCTCACCTTCTGATGCTGCAGCCGCTTCGGCGTTTACGTCCGTCGGCTCCTGCAGTGCGATGCGGCCCGTAGCCTCTAGACTTTCACGGCACTTGGCAATCCAGGCCACCAGCTCCTCCAAAGCGACTGTAAAAAAATACACACACAAATAAGTACCAATTTCCATCCAAACCAACAGCAAGATAACGTACTTTTGCCGTCATTGTCTTCATCGATGTGCGAAATCACCCATTCCACATCTTCCTGGGTGTTCGCCTTGCGCAGAATCGTCATGACAGCATCACGCAGCTCCTCAGCCGACAGCACACCATCGCTATCGCGATCAAGGATGTTCAGACGATCACCGACATGGCGGTCAACCTCCTCGATTTCCACCTCCAGATTCGACAGCATGGCCTCAAGCTTCTTCATCATACGGCCAGCAGTCTTGTTCTCCGTAGCCTGTGCACCGATACGACCAGCAGCCAGCAAGCCCTCGACGTCCATGTCGTACTTGTTCTGCTTCAACTGACTCACAGTCTGACGCTCCTTCTCGACGAGAGACTTGAACGCAAGTGACTCCAGCGCACTCAGCTCCTCCAAGCTGACAATGTTCTCGATACTCTTCGGCACCACAGTCGCTTCCTCGCTAGGCTTCGTCTCAGCTGCTACTCCCGAAGACGTGGCGTCAGCAGGCGTTGATTGAGCCTGTGCCTTCTCCATAATCACATCCGAAATGACCTGTTCCACGTCCGTCTGCGTCTCAGTAGCAGCCTGCGTGGCAGCAGCGTCGCTTTCCGCCTGTTTCTGAGCTTCAGTCTCCTTCTTCTGAGCTTCGTCACGGAACTTCTCTTCGTCCGCAATCATCTCGTTCTGGTAGCGAATACTGTCGAGTTTGAGCTTCCGCATCTCCGCCGTTTCTCCCTCCGTGGACGCCTTGGCTGCCAGCGCCACCTCCGTCACCACCTCTTCGTCCATAGACGACATGGACGTAGCCAGCGCCTCCTCCAGGTTGTCGGCAGCTGTGATGTTCAGCGCCCGCGACATGATGAGCAGCGACGCCGGTACGTTCTTGTTGATGGACAGGTCAAGCCACTGGCGCATTTGACGCACGTAGCCGGCCTTCGTCAGCCCGGTAGCACGCATACCACGCTCCATACAGGCCATCTGCAGCTCCTCCTTGTCCAGAGAGTCCAGACCTTCCCAAATAATATCCTGATCATCCTTTTTGAGCTGACGGATCCGGTTACGCAGCTGGAAACGCAGCAGATTGTCGTTGCCGTAGTGCTGCACGCCCATAAACCGACACATGCCCACAAGTTGCGGTCGGGAGATATTATCCAGCATCAGCTCGTCATTGAACAACTTGGCGACTTGCAGCGTCTCCTCAGACGTCAACGGCTCGCCACGTTGAGCCCGTTCCACGAAGTTCACGACCTCACTGGCTGTAGCCTTGCGTTCCTCGGACACCCCTTCAGTGTCGTGTGTGTCCTGCATGATCTCCTTCACTGTGTCCTGTAGGAAACCGGCTAGAGCCACACGCAGTTGCAGCTGACGCTTCATGTCTTCCTCACGCTGGAACGAGTCCTTGTATGTGCTCGGGAGCATGTTCGGGAACACCTTGAGAGCCACAGGCAGCAGCAATTCCATAAACGGGACGATCACGAAGAACGCGAATGGCACGAGACGCAGCAGATCAGCTACTGTACGTTGCAGCTGCTTGCGCTCACGACGCGAGAGTGCGTTGCCCTTAAGTAGACGACGAATGATGCGCGTGGACGTCGACACGTCGGCGTAGAGAAGTTTAGTGCCGAGCCAATAGTGATCCAGCTCGTGCTTTACTTTGCCTTTCATCTTACCGAGCCATTCCTTAACTGCAGCCGGGTCAGTGAACAGAACCTGCAGGGCGTGAGCCACGGCCTTAACGCCCTGCATTGTGAGCTGAGGAGTGCGTTTGAGAAGCAATACGGCACGCTCAGGCACCTTTGGCAGCTCCTTCTCTACGTCTTCGACGCGGATCATACGGCGCTCGCCACCCTTGGCCAATGCGGACTCGAGCTTCTCCTCCTGTACGCGGATCTTACTGCGACGACGTCTTGCGGCCGCGACCTTCTTCTTAAGTGCAGCAGCCTCCGCAGCTGTCGGCGCAGAGGTCGATGAGGTCGTTGACGGTTTCGTGGGGAGCGCAGCATACCCGCGGGTGTGCGCGCGAAGCAGCAGCGGGTATTGCGGAAGGATCAGAGCTGGCGACTGGCGGACGTCACGAAGGCTCGAGAACTCGCTACCGAACGTCGCGAATGGCGCAATACGAGTAGGACCTTGGGCATGAGGGGGAGTAGCCCCCGTATAACGCAGCAAGCCCTGAGACCGCACTGCATTGCGCAGACTCGAGCGCAACATGATGGTCCGTCCTGCTGATCTGGAAATGGATCAATGCTGTGGCTCGCAAGCTGTTCACCCAATACCGAATCGGTATTACCGATGATGTGTATAGTATACACCGGATGTTTCTAAAAATGACCAGCATTCTTGTTTGACAAGCCTCTATGAGTTGATGAATTAAGAACCTGTGGGACTTTATGCGAGTAGTATTTGGTTGTTGACAGTCGAAATGGTGTCGGCGTCATCGCGTGGGCACCGCAAGAAGAATGTCAAGAAGAGCAGCAAGCGCAAGCCCGTGAACTTACAATCCAACTTCAACCGTAAGTGTTCGCTCGCAACGACTCGAAACGTGGCTCCCGATGCGGCCTATGAGGCGCTGAGCGACGCCATGTTCCCGTCCAATGATGACCACCACTCCTCGGCTCATGCTGAGGCCTGTGACTCCTCTGAAGCAGGTGACGCAGCATGTGGAGACTTCCATCTACACAGGTGCGACATGAAAAATTGACCTACTCTCTTTTAAATGTACTGACGTGGTTGACATTGACGACGGAATGTTGGTATTATTTTTTGCGGAGTAGTATTTGTAGCGACGGCAAGTTTAAGCCCAGTGGGGTGATCGCCAAGGCTGCAGCCAATGGAGTGACGTTCATGTCACTCACGGACCATGATACCATGGCTGGAGTGAGTGAAGCCATTGCCGCGGCACAGAAACTCGGTGTTCTGGTGTTTCCAGGCGTCGAGATCAGCGCTGAAGTGAAGGGCGGTGAGAATTTACATATCTTAGGCTATTTCTACCCGGGATCGAACAGTGCCGAGCTGGAGAAGCAGCTACTGAAGATTCGCACGGGCAGACACAAACGCGGCAAGGGAATGCTCAAGAAACTGGTACGTATTACGATAAAGTTGCGGTTATTTGAGTTAATTGACGAGTTGGTTGAGTAGGAGGAGATGGGCATTAAACTCGAGTGGGAACGTGTGCTGGAGATTGCTGGAGAAGCCGCCCCGGGTCGGCCGCACGTCGCCGAAGCTCTAGTGGAAGCTGGTCACGTTGCCAACTTCCGCCAGGCCTTTGCGCGATACTTGCATAACGATGGTCCTGCATACGTCGAGGTACGTATTATCGCAGCATGGACCTGTCAATGAAGGTAACAATGACAGTGTACCAGGGCGAGCATTTCCCACCTGAAGAAGCCATTAAGCTTATTGCAAGCGCTGGAGGGGTATCTGTTCTTGCACACCCGTGGTGCTGTAAGGTAAACTTGCAGCGTATTGGTTTTTGAGGAATTATGTGGCTGGTGGCTAATATGTTTTTTTATATCTGTTATAGGACCCGATAGCATTAGTTCCCGAGCTAGCTAAAATGGGTATTCAGGTACGCTATCGCTGCAACTTTATCCTCATCAAATCGTGCCACTTTTTTTTTAATTAATGGCTACATCTATGCGTATAGGGCATCGAAGTTTATCATGACACGAATAAAATCGACATGTATGGCGCCTTGGCAAAGGAATCCGGCTTATTAAGGGTATGTTTACGCGCATAAAGCATTAGTACTTATAACTAACCTTTCTATGTTTTTACGGTAGATGGGTGGATCGGATTTCCATGGTATTGACCCTACGACAGAGCGAGCCCCGGGCGCTATTCCTTTCCCCCGTCTTCACGTTGACCGCTTTCTGGCCCACGCGCTAGATGTGTGGGAGCGACCACTCGTTGAGCGACTACAAGCCATGGCTAAGGCAATCAAGCTGGCAGGCTCGGATTGCGAGGTATCAGAGGAGTTGTTGATTTGGAAAGAGCAGGAACCACTAGCTCGCCGAACGTTGGCAGAGCTTGACATGGGTGTTGAGATAGTAAACAAGCAAGAAACGCATCCCGACGGTGGCCCCGGTGGCGACAACGTCAGTGTTGCTGAGAGCCACTACCGTACTATCCGCGTTACCACTCTCCATCGGTGAGGATGGCATGACAGAGTAAGAAAAGCGGGGTTTCCAACAAATACTTGGGTGTAACGTCTTGCAGAAACTCTAAGTGAAGCAGTAACAATGAAAGACAGCCATTCCTAGATGATCTTATAGCTCGCGCAGAATCCCAGTCCAGGTGCTCTACTCGCTGGCCTGAAAATACGCAAAAAAACTCATATAATTACTTTTTATTCTGAACTCCAGACATTTTGTCCTTTCAGATTTACTGTCCTTACCAAATGGCGGTCGATTTATATTTAAAATCCTCATCAAATTTCAACAGCAACTCATACTTTAATGAGTCGATTTAGCTAAGTCCACAACAGCTAAAACTGAAAAGATGATACAGAAATTGAGCCCTAACCATTACTTAGTACTGTAAACGCAACTCTGAGTCACAAAGTTATGATAGAATAAAGTTGCGAGAATCGTGTTGAATGCCTCAGTCTAAGTAGTCATGACAGAGAAGACCTCTTTGAGGTGACGGCGATAGATCCGAAGCGTTGTGCTCTCTCTTCAGCGTGTTGCCGCTCTCTCACTTTTCATTTCGTCTTCTTCTTTGCACTCTTGACCAACCGCCCTACCAGCACCACCGTCAAACAACCAAGAAACATCGCGTTCAAGATGCATTCCAAGATCATCCTGTTGCTCGGTGTTTGCGTCGCTGCCTCCATACTGCAGACGGCTGACGCACGCACTACCGGGCGCAACCCTCGTAAGCACGATCATGGGCATAGGCAGCATCACGGCCACGACCACCACAAAGACCATTCGCACTATAGTCGCCGCTTAGAAGACAAGGACAGCAAGGACGACAAGGACGACAAGGTCACGGAGGTCATCATGAGTGCACCAGGAGCTTCGGCAAATAGGATTATGTGCCGAAGGACAATAAGTAAAGCCAATGTGAGTTTTAAGTAACTCTTACGTAAATTTACGTAGAAAGTCCGGAAAAAGTTATTATTTGAGGTTTAGGACAATCTGGAGGACACAAATTATAATATTCTGTAACGAAGGATTAGTCGCTTTTTAGGACACATCTCCAAAATCTCCCTGTAAAATTTAGGACAAATAGGACAGTTTAGGACGTGTCTTAGGACGCATTATCCTACACCAGCACCACGGCCACGGCCACCACAAAGACCATTCGCACTATAGTCGCCGCTTAGAAGACAAGGACAACAAGGACGACAAGGTCACGGAGCATCCGAGTACACCAGTAGCTACGGCAAATACGATTATGGCCGCGACGACTATGGCCACGACGACTATGGCCACGACGATTATGGTCACGATGACTATGGTCACGACGACTACAAACGGAAGGGCCACGGCTACGACGACCATGACTACAAGGGCTATGGCGTTGGCTACAGCTAGGGCTACTAGAGCTATGGCAAGGACTACGATGACTACAACGACGACTACTACGGCCATGGCAAAAACTACTACAGCTATGACAAGGGATACGGCAAGAAGGACTACGACTACTACCCTGACTACTACTCGTCGTACAGCGGTGGCTATGGTTATGATGGCTACTATAACAACGGATACTATCCCGATTCCTACTCGTCCTATGGCTACGGTGACAAAAATGGCTATGGATACTACCCAGATTACTACTCGGCCTATGGCTACCCTAGCTACGGTTACGGCTACAGCCACGGCAACAGCTACGGCTATGGCAACCCCTCCTACGGTTTCGGATCCCCGGGATTCTTCGACTACGAGTCTGCTGCATCGGACGCTGGCACGGACAGCACTCCGAAGGAGCAGGGTTCGGACGCGGCCAAGAGTAAGTCGGAGAAGAAGGAAGACAAGCCCAACGTTGAGAAGAAGGAAAACAAGTCGAATGCCGTGAACAAGTCGAAGGGCAAATGAAGACGTGATCAGAGAAACATGAAGCGTGTGCAATACGTAGCGTTGGAAAGCAGAGGTAACAGTAGAAAATACAATGCCAATTAATGTGACGTGGTAAATAGTTAGAGCTTAGTTCGGACTCGTCCCTGGAACACCAAACTCGTCCCTGGAACACCGAAACCAGTCCGTAAGAAAAGAGCTATAGTAATAAGCGCCGTTGCAAGGACCATTTTATGGACCGGGATGCCCCTCTAGTTGATATGGTTAGTACTTGATATGTTCTACGTCGAAGGCTTGATCTGTGTGCATTTCTATTATTTCATGGTGCGTACAAATGGATTAAGTATTGCGTTCGTTGAGGAAACGCGGACTCCTGTAAGATTTAATAACGTCTTTTGTTTTTTTTTATCCAAGTATCCAAATCCGAAGGTTCAGGATCCCGCTTATGATGAGCGTTGGATATTCATTCTCTAATTTGATACGAAGGCGTAGATTGGATAATCCACAAAAACTGAAAAAGCGTCACCAAAATTGAACCTTAACCGTTACTTAGTACTGTAAACAACAACTGTGAGTCACAAAGTTATGATAGAATGAAGTTGCGAGAATCGTGTTGAATGCCTCAGTCTAAGTAGTCATGACAGAGAAGACCTCTGTGAGGTGACGGCGATAGATTCGAAGCGTTGTGCTCTCTCCTCAGCGTGTTGCCGCTCTCTCACTTTTCATTTCGCCTTCTTCTTTGCACTCTTGACCACCGCCCTACCAGCACCACCGTCAAACAACCAAGAAACATCGCGTTCAAGATGCATTCCAAGATCATCCTGTTGCTCGGTGTTTGCGTCGCTGCCTCCATACTGCAGACGGCTGACGCACGCACTACCGGGCGCAACCCTCGTAAGCACGATCATGGGCATAGGCAGCACCAACATTGCTTCCGCAGGTGGCAGCAGAGGCCAGAGAGACGAGCGCCCTAGCTGCAGAAGGAGTAGCCGCGATGGTCCATGATGTTGGGGAGATTCAGAAATGGTTTGTGTGCCCCAGGACAATAAGTAAAGCCAATGTGAGTTTTAAGTAACTCTTACGTAAATTTACGTAGAAAGTCCGGAAAAAGTTATTATTTGAGGTTTAGGACAATCTGGAGGACACAAATTATAATATTCTGTAACGAAGGATTAGTCGCTTTTTAGGACACATCTCCAAAATCTCCCTGTAAAATTTAGGACAAATAGGACAGTTTAGGACGTGTCTTAGGACGCATTATCCTACACCAGCACCACGGCCACGACCACCACAAAGACCATTCGCACTATAGTCGCCGCTTAGAAGACAAGGACAACAAGGACGACAAGGTCACGGAGTCATCCAAGTACACCAGTAGCTACGGCAAATACGATTATGGCCGCGACGACTATGGCCACGACGACTATGGCGACTACGACTATGGTCACGACGATTATGGTCACGATGACTACAAACGGAAGGGCTACGGCTACGACGACCATGACTACAAGGGCTATGGCGTTGGCTACAGCTAGGGCTACAAGAGCTATGGCAAGGACTACGATGACTACAACGACGACTACTACGGCCATGGCAAAAACTACTACAGCTATGACAAGGGATACGGCAAGAAGGACTACGACTACTACCCTGACTACTACTCGTCGTACAGCGGTGGCTATGGTTATGATGGCTACTATAACAACGGATACTATCCCGATTCCTACTCGTCCTATGGCTACGGTGACAAAAATGGCTATGGATACTACCCAGATTACTACTCGGCCTATGGCTACCCTAGCTACGGTTACGGCTACAGCCACGGCAACAGCTACGGCTATGGCAACCCCTCCTACGGTTTCGGATCCCCGGGATTCTTCGACTACGAGTCTGCTGCATCGGACGCTGGCACGGACAGCACTCCGAAGGAGCAGGGTTCGGACGCGGCCAAGAGTAAGTCGGAGAAGAAGGAAGACAAGCCCAACGTTGAGAAGAAGGAAAACAAGTCGAATGCCGCGAACAAGTCGAAGGGCAAATGAAGACGTGATCATAGAAACATGAAGCGTGTGCAATACGTAGCGTTGGAAAGCAGAGGTAACAGTAGAAAATACAATGCCAATTAATGTGACGTGGTAAATAGTTAGAGCTTAGTTCGGACTCGTCCCTGGAACACCAAACTCGTCCCTGGAACACCGAAACCAGTCCGTAAGAAAAGAGCTATAGTAATAAGCGCCGTTGCAAGGACCATTTTATGGACCGGGATGCCCCTCTAGTTGATATGGTTAGTACTTGATATGTTCTACGTCGAAGGCTTGATCTGTGTGCATTTCTATTATTTCATGGTCGTACAAATGGATTAAGTATTGCGTTCGTTGAGGAAACGCGGACTCCTGTAAGATTTAATAACGTCTTTTGTTTTTTTTATCCAAGTATCCAAATCCGAAGGTTCAGGATCCCGCTTATGATGAGCGTTGGATATTCATTCTCTAATTTGATACGAAGGCGTAGATTGGATAATCCACAAAAACTGAAAAAGCGTCACCAAAATTGAACCTTAACCGTTACTTAGTACTGTAAACAACAACTGTGAGTCACAAAGTTATGATAGAATGAAGTTGCGAGAATCGTGTTGAATGCCTCAGTCTAAGTAGTCATGACAGAGAAGACCTCTTTGAGGTGACGGCGATAGATCCGAAGCGTTGTGCTCTCTCTTCAGCGTGTTGCCGCTCTCTCACTTTTCATTTCGTCTTCTTCTTTGCACTCTTGACCACCGCCCTACCAGCACCACCGTCAAACAACCAAGAAACATCGCGTTCAAGATGCATTCCAAGATCATCCTGTTGCTCGGTGTTTGCGTCGCTGCCTCCATACTGCAGACGGATGACGCACGCACTACCGGGCGCAACCCTCGTAAGCACGATCATGGGCATAGGCAGCATCACGGCCACGACCACCACAAAGACCATTCGCACTATAGTCGCCGCTTAGAAGACAAGGACAGCAAGGACGACAAGGACGACAAGGTCACGGAGTCATCCGAGTACACCAGTAGCTACGGCAAATACGATTATGGCCGCGACGACTATGGCCACGACGACTATGGCCACGACGATTATGGTCACGATGACTATGGTCACGACGACTACAAACGGAAGGGCCACGGCTACGACGACCATGACTACAAGGGCTATGGCGTTGGCTACAGCTAGGGCTACAAGAGCTATGGCAAGGACTACGATGACTACAACGACGACTACTACGGCCACGGCAAAGACTACTACAGCTATGACAAGGGATACGGCAAGAAGGGCTACGACTACTACCCTGACTACTACTCGTCGTACAGCGGTGGCTATGGTTATGATGGCTACTATAACAACGGATACTATCCCGATTCCTACTCGTCCTATGGCTACGGTGACAAAAATGGCTATGGATACTACCCAGATTACTACTCGGCCTATGGCTACCCTAGCTACGGTTACGGCTACAGCCACGGCAACAGCTACGGCTATGGCAACCCCTCCTACGGTTTCGGATCCCCGGGATTCTTCGACTACGAGTCTGCTGCATCGGACGCTGGCACGGACAGCACTCCGAAGGAGCAGGGTTCGGACGCGGCCAAGAGTAAGTCCGAGAAGAAGGAAGACAAGCCCAACGTTGAGAAGAAGGAAAACAAGTCGAATGCCGCGAACAAGTCGAAGGGCAAATGAAGACGTGATCATAGAAACATGAAGCGTGTGCAATACGTAGCGTTGGAAAGCAGAGGTAACAGTAGAGAATACAATGCCAATTAATGTGACGTGGTAAATAGTTAGAGCTTAGTTCGGACTCGTCCCTGGAACACCAAACTCGTCCCTGGAACACCGAAACCAGTCCGTAAGAAAAGAGCTATAGTAATAAGCGCCGTTGCAAGGACCATTTTATGGACCGGGATGCCCCTCTAGTTGATATGGTTAGTACTTGATATGTTCTACGTCGAAGGCTTGATTTGTGTGCATTTCTATTATTTCATGGTGCGTACAAATGGATTAAGTATTGCGTTCGGTTGAGGAAACGCGGACTCCTGTAAGATTTAATGACGTCTTTTGTTTTTTTTATCCAAGTATCCAAATCCGAAGGTTCAGGATCCCGCTTATGATGAGCGTTGGATATTCATTCTCTAATTTGATACGAAGGCGTAGATTGGATAATCCACAAAAACTGAAAAAGCGTCACCAAAATTGAACCTTAACCGTTACTTAGTACTGTAAACAACAACTGTAAGTCACAAAGTTATGATAGAATGAAGTTGCGAGAATCGTGTTGAATGCCTCAGTCTAAGTAGTCATGACAGAGAAGACCTCTTTGAGGTGACGGCGATAGATCCGAAGCGTTGTGCTCTCTCTTCAGCGTGTTGCCGCTCTCTCACTTTTCCTTTCGCCTTCTTCTTTGCACTCTTGACCACCGCCCTACCAGCACCACCGTCAAACAACCAAGAAACATCGCGTTCAAGATGCATTCCAAGATCATCCTGTTGCTCGGTGTTTGCGTCGCTGCCTCCATACTGCAGACGGCTGACGCGCGCACTACCGGGCGCCACCCTCGTAAGCACGATCATGGGCATAGGCAGCACCACGGCCACGACCACCACAAAGACCATTCGCACTATAGTCGCCGCTTAGAAGACAAGGACAACAAGGACGACAAGGTCACGGAGTCATCCAAGTACAGCAGTAGCTACGGCAAATACGATTATGGCCGCGACGACTATGGCCACGACGACTATGGCCACGACGATTATGGTCACGATGACTATGGTCACGACGACTACAAACGGAAGGGCCACGGCTACGACGACCATGACTACAAGGGCTATGGCGTTGGCTACAGCTAGGGCTACAAGAGCTATGGCAAGGACTACGATGACTACAACGACGACTACTACGGCCATGGCAAAAACTACTACAGCTATGACAAGGGATACGGCAAGAAGGACTACGACTACTACCCTGACTACTACTCGTCGTACAGCGGTGGCCATGGTTATGATGGCTACTATAACAACGGATACTATCCCGATTCCTACTCGTCCTATGGCTACGGTGACAAAAATGGCTATGGATACTACCCAGATTACTACTCGGCCTATGGCTACCCTAGCTACGGTTACGGCTACAGCCACGGCAACAGCTACGGCTATGGCAACCCCTCCTACGGTTTCGGATCCCCGGGATTCTTCGACTACGAGTCTGCTGCATCGGACGCTGGCACGGACAGCACTCCGAAGGAGCAGGGTTCGGACGCGGCCAAGAGTAAGTCGGAGAAGAAGGAAGACAAGCCCAACGTTGAGAAGAAGGAAAACAAGTCGAATGCCGTGAACAAGTCGAAGGGCAAATGAAGACGTGATCAGAGAAACATGAAGCGTGTGCAATACGTAGCGTTGGAAAGCAGAGGTAACAGTAGAAAATACAATGCCAATTAATGTGACGTGGTAAATAGTTAGAGCTTAGTTCGGACTCGTCCCTGGAACACCAAACTCGTCCCTGGAACACCGAAACCAGTCCGTAAGAAAAGAGCTATAGTAATAAGCGCCGTTGCAAGGACCATTTTATGGACCGGGATGCCCCTCTAGTTGATATGGTTAGTACTTGATATGTTCTACGTCGAAGGCTTGATCTGTGTGCATTTCTATTATTTCATGGTGCGTACAAATGGATTAAGTATTGCGTTCGTTGAGGAAACGCGGACTCCTGTAAGATTTAATAACGTCTTTTGTTTTTTTTATCCAAGTATCCAAATCCGAAGGTTCAGGATCCCGCTTATGATGAGCGTTGGATATTCATTCTCTAATTTGATACGAAGGCGTAGATTGGATAATCCACAAAAACTGAAAAAGCGTCACCAAAATTGAACCTTAACCGTTACTTAGTACTGTAAACAACAACTGTAAGTCACAAAGTTATGATAGAATGAAGTTGCGAGAATCGTGTTGAATGCCTCAGTCTAAGTAGTCATGACAGAGAAGACCTCTTTGAGGTGACGGCGATAGATCCGAAGCGTTGTGCTCTCTCTTCAGCGTGTTGCCGCTCTCTCACTTTTCATTTCGCCTTCTTCTTTGCACTCTTGACCACCGCCCTACCAGCACCACCGTCAAACAACCAAGAAACATCGCGTTCAAGATGCATTCCAAGATCATCCTGTTGCTCGGTGTTTGCGTCTCTGCCTCCATACTGCAGACGGCTGACGCGCGCACTACCGGGCGCCACCCTCGTAAGCACGATCATGGGCATAGGCAGCACCACGGCCACGACCACCACAAAGACCATTCGCACTATAGTCGCCGCTTAGAAGACAAGGACAATAAGGACGACAAGGACGACAAGGTCACGGAGTCATTCAAGTACAGCAGTAGCTACGGCAAATACGATTATGGCCGCGACGACTATGGCCACGACGACTATGGCCACGACGATTATGGTCACGATGACTATGGTCACGACGACTACAAACGGAAGGGCCACGGCTACGACGACCATGACTACAAGGGCTATGGCGTTGGCTACAGCTAGGGCTACAAGAGCTATGGCAAGGACTACGATGACTACAACGACGACTACTACGGCCACGGCAAAAACTACTACAGCTATGACAAGGGATACGGCAAGAAGGACTACGACTACTACCCTGACTACTACTCGTCGTACAGCGGTGGCTATGGTTATGATGGCTACTATAACAACGGATACTATCCCGATTCCTACTCGTCCCATGGCTACGGTGACAAAAATGGCTATGGATACTACCCAGATTACTACTCGGCCTATGGCTACCCTAGCTATGGTTACGGCTACGATCACGGCAACAGCTACGGCTATGGCAACCCCTCCTACGGTTTCGGATCCCCGGGATTCTTCGACTACGAGTCTGCTGCATCGGACGCTGGCACGGACAGCACTCCGAAGGAGCAGGGTTCGGACGCGGCCAAGAGTAAGTCGGAGAAGAAGGAAGACAAGCCCAACGTTGAGAAGAAGGAAAACAAGTCGAATGCCGTGAACAAGTCGAAGGGCAAATGAAGACGTGATCATAGAAACATGAAGCGTGTGCAATACGTAGCGTTGGAAAGCAGAGGTAACAGTAGAGAATACAATGCCAATTAATGTGACGTGGTAAATAGTTAGAGCTTAGTTCGGACTCGTCCCTGGAACACCAAACTCGTCCCTGGAACACCGAAACCAGTCCGTAAGAAAAGAGCTATAGTAATAAGCGCCGTTGCAAGGACCATTTTATGGACCGGGATGCCCCTCTAGTTGATATGGTTAGTACTTGATATGTTCTACGTCGAAGGCTTGATTTGTGTGCATTTCTATTATTTCATGGTGCGTACAAATGGATTAAGTATTGCGTTCGGTTGAGGAAACGCGGACTCCTGTAAGATTTAATGACGTCTTTTGTTTTTTTTATCCAAGTATCCAAATCCGAAGGTTCAGGATCCCGCTTATGATGAGCGTTGGATATTCATTCTCTAATTTGATACGAAGGCGTAGATTGGATAATCCACAAAAACTGAAAAAGCGTCACCAAAATTGAACCTTAACCGTTACTTAGTACTGTAAACAACAACTGTGAGTCACAAAGTTATGATAGAATGAAGTTGCGAGAATCGTGTTGAATGCCTCAGTCTAAGTAGTCATGACAGAGAAGACCTCTTTGAGGTGACGGCGATAGATCCGAAGCGTTGTGCTCTCTCCTCAGCGTGTTGCCGCTCTCTCACTTTTCCTTTCGCCTTCTTTTTTGCACTCTTGACCACCGCCCTACCAGCACCACCGTCAAACAACCAAGAAACATCGCGTTCAAGATGCATTCCAAGATCATCCTGTTGCTCGGTGTTTGTGTCGCTGCCTCCATACTGCAGACGGCTGACGTGCGCACTACCGGGCGCCACCCTCGTAAGCACGATCATGGGCATAGGCAGCACCACGGCCACGACCACCACAAAGACCATTCGCACTATAGTCGCCGCTTAGAAGACAAGGACAACAAGGACGACAAGGTCACGGAGTCATCCAAGTACACCAGTAGCTACGGCAAATACGATTATGGCTGCGACGACTATGGCCACGACGACTATGTCACGACGACCATTGTCACGATGACTATTGTCCTGATGGCTACCAACGGAAGGGCCACGGCTACCACGAACATGAATACCAGGGCTAATGGCGTTTGCTACAGCTACCGCTACCAGAGCTAATGGCAAGGACTACGAATGACTACAACGACGACTACTAACGGGCACGGCAAAAACCTACTACAGCTAATGAACAAGGGGATAACGGCAAGAAGGGACTAACGACTACTACCCTGACTACTACTCGTCGTACAGCGGTGGCTATGGTTTATGATGGCTACTATAACAACGGATACTATCCCGATTCCTACTCGTCCTATGGCCTACGATGACAAAAATGACTATGGATACTACCCTGATTACTACTCGTCCTATGGCTACCCTAGCTATGGTTACGGCTACGATCACGGCAACAGCTACGGCTATGGCAACCCCTCCTACGGTTTCGGATCCCCGGGATTCTTCGACTACGAGTCTGCTGCATCGGACGCTGGCACGGACAGCACTCCGAAGGAGCAGGGCTCGGACGCGGCCAAGAGTAAGTCGGAGAAGAAGGAAGACAAGCCCAACGTTGAGAAGAAGGAAAACAAGTCGAATGCCGCGAACAAGTCGAAGGGCAAATAAAGACGTGATCAGAGAAACATGAAGCGTGTGCAATACGTAGCGTTGGAAAGCAGAGGTAACACTAGAAAATACAATGCCAATTAATGTGACGTGGTAAATGGTTTGAGTTTAGTTCGGACTCGTCCGTACAAATGGATTAAGTATTGCGTTCGGTTGAGGAACCGCGGACTCCTGTAAGATTTAATGACGTCTTTTTTTTATCCAAGTATCCAAATCCGAAGGTTCAAACTCCCGCTTATGATGAGCGTTGGATATCATTTTTAGTACTGTAAACAACAACTGTGAGTCACAAAGTTATGATAGAATGAAGTTGCGAGAATCGTGTTGAATGCCTCAGTCTAAGTAGTCATGACAGAGAAGACCTCTTTGAGGTGACGGCGATAGATCCGAAGCGTTGTGCTCTCTCCTCAGCGTGTTGCCGCTCTCTCACTTTTCCTTTCGCCTTCTTTTTTGCACTCTTGACCACCGCCCTACCAGCACCACCGTCAAACAACCAAGAAACATCGCGTTCAAGATGCATTCCAAGATCATCCTGTTGCTCGGTGTTTGTGTCGCTGCCTCCATACTGCAGACGGCTGACGTGCGCACTACCGGGCGCCACCCTCGTAAGCACGATCATGGGCATAGGCAGCACCACGGCCACGACCACCACAAAGACCATTCGCACTATAGTCGCCGCTTAGAAGACAAGGACAACAAGGACGACAAGGTCACGGAGTCATCCAAGTACACCAGTAGCTACGGCAAATACGATTATGGCTGCGACGACTATGGCCACGACGACTATGGTCACGACGACTATGGTCACGATGACTATGGTCATGATGACTACAAACGGAAGGGCCACGGCTACGACGACCATGACTACAAGGGCTATGGCGTTGGCTACAGCTACAGCTACAAGAGCTATGGCAAGGACTACGATGACTACAACGACGACTACTACGGCCACGGCAAAAACTACTACAGCTATGACAAGGGATACGGCAAGAAGGACTACGACTACTACCCTGACTACTACTCGTCGTACAGCGGTGGCTATGGTTATGATGGCTACTATAACAACGGATACTATCCCGATTCCCTACTCGTCCCATGGCTACGGTGACAAAAATGGCTATGGATACTACCCGGATTACTACTCGTCCTATGGCTACCCTAGCTATGGTTACGGCTACGATCACGGCAACAGCTACGGCTATGGCAACCCCTCCTACGGTTTCGGATCCCCGGGATTCTTCGACTACGAGTCTGCTGCATCGGACGCTGGCACGGACAGCACTCCGAAGGAGCAGGGCTCGGACGCGGCCAAGAGTAAGTCGGAGAAGAAGGAAGACAAGCCCAACGTTGAGAAGAAGGAAAACAAGTCGAATGCCGCGAACAAGTCGAAGGGCAAATAAAGACGTGATCAGAGAAACATGAAGCGTGTGCAATACGTAGCGTTGGAAAGCAGAGGTAACAGTAGAAAATACAGTGCCAATTAATGTGACGTGGTAAATGGTTTGAGTTTAGTTCGGACTCGTCCGTACAAATGGATTAAGTATTGCGTTCGGTTGAGGAACCGCGGACTCCTGTAAGATTTAATGACGTCTTTTTTTTATCCAAGTATCCAAATCCGAAGGTTCAAACTCCCGCTTATGATGAGCGTTGGATATCATTTTTAGTACTGTAAACAACAACTGTGAGTCACAAAGTTATGATAGAATGAAGTTGCGAGAATCGTGTTGAATGCCTCAGTCTAAGTAGTCATGACAGAGAAGACCTCTTTGAGGTGACGGCGATAGATCCGAAGCGTTGTGCTCTCTCCTCAGCGTGTTGCCGCTCTCTCACTTTTCCTTTCGCCTTCTTTTTTGCACTCTTGACCACCGCCCTACCAGCACCACCGTCAAACAACCAAGAAACATCGCGTTCAAGATGCATTCCAAGATCATCCTGTTGCTCGGTGTTTGTGTCGCTGCCTCCATACTGCAGACGGCTGACGCGCGCACTACCGGGCGCCACCCTCGTAAGCACGATCATGGGCATAGGCAGCACCACGGCCACGACCACCACAAAGACCATTCGCACTATAGTCGCCGCTTAGAAGACAAGGACACAAAGGCGGACAAGGTCACGGAGTCATCCAAGTACACCAGTAGCTCCGGCAAATACGATTATGGCTGCGACGACTATGGCCACGACGACTAGGTCACGACGACTATGGTCACGATGACTATGGTCATGATGACTACAAACGGAAGGGCCACGGCTACGACGACCATGACTACAAGGGCTATGGCGTTGGCTACAGCTACAGCTACAAGAGCTATGGCAAGGACTACGATGACTACAACGACGACTACTACGGCCACGGCAAAAACTACTACAGCTATGACAAGGGATACGGCAAGAAGGACTACGACTACTACCCTGACTACTACTCGTCGTACAGCGGTGGCTATGGTTATGATGGCTACTATAACAACGGATACTATCCCGATTCCTACTCGTCCTATGGCTACGGTGACAAAAATGGCTATGGATACTACCCTGATTACTACTCGGCCTATGGCTACCCTAGCTACGGTTACGGCTACAGCCACGGCAACAGCTACGGCTATGGCAACCCCTCCTACGGTTTCGGATCCCCGGGATTCTTCGACTACGAGTCTGCTGCATCGGACGCCGGCACGGACAGCACTCCGAAGGAGCAGGGCTCGGACGCGGCCAAGAGTAAGTCGGAGAAGAAGGAAGACAAGCCCAACGTTGAGAAGAAGGAAAACAAGTCGAATGCCGCGAACAAGTCGAAGGGCAAATAAAGACGTGATCAGAGAAACATGAAGCGTGTGCAATACGTAGCGTTGGAAAGCAGAGGTAACAGTAGAAAATACAGTGCCAATTAATGTGACGTGGTAAATGGTTTGAGTTTAGTTCGGACTCGTCCGTACAAATGGATTAAGTATTGCGTTCGGTTGAGGAACCGCGGACTCCTGTAAGATTTAATGACGTCTTTTTTTTATCCAAGTATCCAAATCCGAAGGTTCAAACTCCCGCTTATGATGAGCGTTGGATATCATTTTTAGTACTGTAAACAACAACTGTGAGTCACAAAGTTATGATAGAATGAAGTTGCGAGAATCGTGTTGAATGCCTCAGTCTAAGTAGTCATGACAGAGAAGACCTCTTTGAGGTGACGGCGATAGATCCGAAGCGTTGTGCTCTCTCCTCAGCGTGTTGCCGCTCTCTCACTTTTCCTTTCGCCTTCTTTTTTGCACTCTTGACCACCGCCCTACCAGCACCACCGTCAAACAACCAAGAAACATCGCGTTCAAGATGCATTCCAAGATCATCCTGTTGCTCGGTGTTTGTGTCGCTGCCTCCATACTGCAGACGGCTGACGCGCGCACTACCGGGCGCCACCCTCGTAAGCACGATCATGGGCATAGGCAGCACCACGGCCACGACCACCACAAAGACCATTCGCACTATAGTCGCCGCTTAGAAGACAAGGACAACAAGGACGACAAGGTCACGGAGTCATCCAAGTACACCAGTAGCTACGGCAAATACGATTATGGCTGCGACGACTATGGCCACGACGACTATGGTCACGACGACTATGGTCACGATGACTATGGTCATGATGACTACAAACGGAAGGGCCACGGCTACGACGACCATGACTACAAGGGCTATGGCGTTGGCTACAGCTACAGCTACAAGAGCTATGGCAAGGACTACGATGACTACAACGACGACTACTACGGCCACGGCAAAAACTACTACAGCTATGACAAGGGATACGGCAAGAAGGACTACGACTACTACCCTGACTACTACTCGTCGTACAGCGGTGGCTATGGTTATGATGGCTACTATAACAACGGATACTATCCCGATTCCTACTCGTCCTATGGCTACGGTGACAAAAATGGCTATGGATACTACCCTGATTACTACTCGTCCTATGGCTACCCTAGCTATGGTTACGGCTACGATCACGGCAACAGCTACGGCTATGGCAACCCCTCCTACGGTTTCGGATCCCCGGGATTCTTCGACTACGAGTCTGCTGCATCGGACGCTGGCACGGACAGCACTCCGAAGGAGCAGGGCTCGGACGCGGCCAAGAGTAAGTCGGAGAAGAAGGAAGACAAGCCCAACGTTGAGAAGAAGGAAAACAAGTCGAATGCCGCGAACAAGTCGAAGGGCAAATAAAGACGTGATCAGAGAAACATGAAGCGTGTGCAATACGTAGCGTTGGAAAGCAGAGGTAACACTAGAAAATACAATGCCAATTAATGTGACGTGGTAAATGGTTTGAGTTTAGTTCGGACTCGTCCGTACAAATGGATTAAGTATTGCGTTCGGTTGAGGAACCGCGGACTCCTGTAAGATTTAATGACGTCTTTTTTTTATCCAAGTATCCAAATCCGAAGGTTCAAACTCCCGCTTATGATGAGCGTTGGATATCATTTTTAGTACTGTAAACAACAACTGTGAGTCACAAAGTTATGATAGAATGAAGTTGCGAGAATCGTGTTGAATGCCTCAGTCTAAGTAGTCATGACAGAGAAGACCTCTTTGAGGTGACGGCGATAGATCCGAAGCGTTGTGCTCTCTCCTCAGCGTGTTGCCGCTCTCTCACTTTTCCTTTCGCCTTCTTTTTTGCACTCTTGACCACCGCCCTACCAGCACCACCGTCAAACAACCAAGAAACATCGCGTTCAAGATGCATTCCAAGATCATCCTGTTGCTCGGTGTTTGTGTCGCTGCCTCCATACTGCAGACGGCTGACGCGCGCACTACCGGGCGCCACCCTCGTAAGCACGATCATGGGCATAGGCAGCACCACGGCCACGACCACCACAAAGACCATTCGCACTATAGTCGCCGCTTAGAAGACAAGGACAACAAGGACGACAAGGTCACGGAGTCATCCAAGTACACCAGTAGCTACGGCAAATACGATTATGGCCGCGACGACTATGGCCACGACGACTATGGCGACTACGACTATGGTCACGACGATTATGGTCACGATGACTACAAACGGAAGGGCTACGGCTACGACGACCATGACTACAAGGGCTATGGCGTTGGCTACAGCTACGGCTACAAGAGCTATGGCAAGGACTACGATGACTACAACGACGACTACTACGGCCATGGCAAAAACTACTACAGCTATGACAAGGGATACGGCAAGAAGGACTACGACTACTACCCTGACTACTACTCGTCGTACAGCGGTGGCTATGGTTATGATGGCTACTATAACAACGGATACTATCCCGATTCCTACTCGTCCTATGGCTACGGTGACAAAAATGGCTATGGATACTACCCAGATTACTACTCGTCCTATGGCTACCCTAGCTATGGTTACGGCTACAGCCACGGCAACAGCTACGGCTATGGCAACCCCTCCTACGGTTTCGGATCCCCGGGATTCTTCGACTACGAGTCTGCTGCATCGGATGCTGGCACGGACAGCACTCCGAAGGAGCAGGGCTCGGACGCGGCCAAGAGTAAGTCGGAGAAGAAGGAAGACAAGCCCAACGTTGAGGAGAAGGAAAACAAGTCGAATGCCGCGAACAAGTCGAAGGGCAAATAAAGACGTGATCAGAGAAACATGAAGCGTGTGCAATACGTAGCGTTGGAAAGCAGAGGTAACAGTAGAAAATACAATGCCAATTAATGTGACGTGGTAAATAGTTAGAGCTTAGTTCGGACTCGTCCCTGGAAGACCAAACTCGTCCCTGGACGACCAAAACCTATCCGTAAAAAAAGAAGTTTAGTAATGTGCGCCGTTGCAAGGGCCATTTTATAGACCGGGATGCCCCTCTAATTGGTATGGTTAGTACTACGTCGAAGGCTTGATCTGTGTGCATTTCTATTATTTCATGGTGCGTACAAATGGATTAGGTATTGCGTCCGGTTGAGGAAACGCGGACTCCTGTAAGATTTAACGACGAGTTTTTTTTTATCCAAGTATCCAAATCCGAAGCTAAAAAGGCCCCTTATTCAACACGATTCTAGCAACTTCATTCTATCATAACTTGTGACTCATAGTTGCCGTTTACAGTACTAAGTAACGGTTAAGGTTCAATTTTTGTAACGCCTTTTCAGCTTCTGTAGCTGTTGTAAAATTGTCCAATCGACACCTTCATAATTTGATATTATCAAATTAGAGTATGAATATCCAACGCTCATCATAAGTCGGATCCTGAACCTTCAGATTTGGATACTTGGATAAAAAAAAACTCGTCGTTAAATCTTACAGGAGTCCGCGTTTCCTCAACCGGACGCAATACCTAATCCATTTGTACGCACCATGAAATAATAGAAATGCACACAGATCAAGCCTTCGACGTAGTACTAACCATACCAATTAGAGGGGCATCCCGGTCTATAAAATGGCCCTTGCAACGGCGCACATTACTAAACTTCTTTTTTTACAGATAGGTTTTGGTCGTCCAGGGACGAGTTTGGTCTTCCAGGGACGAGTCCGAACTAAGCTCTAACTATTTACCACGTCACATTAATTGGCATTGTATTTTCTACTGTTACCTCTGCTTTCCAACGCTACGTATTGCACACGCTTCATGTTTCTCTGATCACGTCTTTATTTGCCCTTCGACTTGTTCGCGGCATTCGACTTGTTTTCCTTCTCCTCAACGTTGGGCTTGTCTTCCTTCTTCTCCGACTTACTCTTGGCCGCGTCCGAGCCCTGCTCCTTCGGAGTGCTGTCCGTGCCAGCATCCGATGCAGCAGACTCGTAGTTGAAGAATCCCGGGGATCCGAAACCGTAGGAGGGGTTGCCATAGCCGTAGCTGTTGCCGTGATCGTAGCCGTAACCATAGCTAGGGTAGCCATAGGACGAGTAGTAATCTGGGTAGTATCCATAGCCATTTTTGTCACCGTAGCCATAGGACGAGTAGGAATCGGGATAGTATCCGTTGTTATAGTAGCCATCATAACCATAGCCACCGCTGTACGACGAGTAGTAGTCAGGGTAGTAGTCGTAGCCCTTCTTGCCGTATCCCTTGTCATAGCTGTAGTAGCCTTTGCCGTGGCCGTAGTAGTCGTCGTTGTAGTCATCGTAGTCCTTGCCATAGCTCTTGTAGCTGTAGCTGTAGCCAACGCCATAGCCCTTGTAGTCATGGTCGTCGTAGCCGTGGCCCTTCCGTTTGTAGTCATCATGACCATAGTCATCGTGACCATAGTCGTCGTGACCATAGTCGTCGTGGCCATAGTCGTCGCGGCCATAGTCGTATTTGCCGTAGCTACTGGTGTACTTGGATGACTCCGTGACCTTGTCGTCCTTGTTGTCCTTGTCTTCTAAGCGGCGACTATAGTGCGAATGGTCTTTGTGGTGGTCGTGGCCGTGGTGCTGCCTATGCCCATGATCGTGCTTACGAGGGTTGCGCCCGGTAGTGCGTGCGTCAGCCGTCTGCAGTATGGAGGCAGCGACGCAAACACCGAGCAACAGGATGATCTTGGAATGCATCTTGAACGGGATGTTTCTTGGTTGTTTGACGGTGCTGGTAAGGCGGTGGTCAAGAGTGCAAAAAAGAAGGCGAAAGGAAAAGTGAGAGAGCGGCAACACGCTGAAGAGAGAGCACAACGCTTCTGATCTATCGCCGTCACCTCATAGAGGTCTTCTCTGTCATGACTACTTAGACTGAGGAATTCAACATCATTCTATCATAAATTGTGACTCTGTAGTACTTTTTTAGATGCTTTGGTTTGCTTTTTGCGATTATTGGTCTAATATATGCGGTTCCGCAAAAGTGCCTTAACAAAACTTGAGTACATAGTGTTCAGCGTATATATTCTATAAAATCTGACAAGAAAGCATTGCACTTGGCACTTCCGCTACTTCCATCCTAGCGGCGCTTCAGCAGTTCGAAGACCAATTCAACATTGGTTCGGCCCATTTCTTCGAAAGCATCAGTCTTCGTCACGGCGTCAAAGTTGTGCAGCATGAAGGTGACGCACTGGTCTCGCAGCACTGTCGCGTTATGTAGATCGGCAGCGTGGAAAATACTAGCAGCATTTTCCACGCATAGCGATCCCAGCATTTTACTTTCACAGATGCGCTTCAAGCGTTCAACTCCATACTGTGTTTTCAGGTGGTAGTTAGCATAATTGGCCAGAGCAAACGCATCTTGAACTAGCGTACCCGATCAGCAGTGACGAACAATTCCATTGCCACGTCCACGGCGACGTCCAAATAATCCGTGTAGAGATATTCCATCAAAGAAATAAAGATGGGACGACGCACGTCTGTGATCTGGATCTCTCGCGCTCGACTCTCCAGCATCTTTCAAAAATAAAAAACAATCGCCTTGTTAGACTTTTAGAGTTAGTCTTCCCAGCACCTTCGCAATGTTACCTCTCCTGTCAGCATCGCGTTGAAGTAGCTGCAGCGAATACACAAAATCTTGTGCCCGTACACGGGAATTCCCTCCACTGTTCAATGACAACAAATGTTAAACAAAAGAAGTCGGAAAGTTTTTCCTTCCTTGACACACACACACACCGACAAACGTCACATCACTCATGACGTCGTTGTTCACCAGCATCCTCAGATCATTAATCAGTGTGCTCTCAGGAATCTCCAGTTGGAACTCTTCCTCTCCAAAACGGAACTGCTTGAAGTCGTTAAGCCGACTACTTCCGTCGTAACCTCCGAAGATGATGAGGCTCGAGTCGTAAGCGGTTCCAACGTGACAAAAGCGCTGTCCTGGCGGCTGACCGTTAAACTGCATCGGTTGCCACGTATTCACCTCTGAAAAATGAGCAAGTTAAATAGAAATATTAGATCTAGAAACACAACACCAGGCTCAACTTGCTTACCCAGATCGAGCTCGTAGAAATCGTTTACTGCAGTCCCCGTGCTGCCACCGAATATGTACATGGAGTTCGAGTGGATGACAGCCACGTGACTATCACGAGCAATTGGTGCTGGACCCTCGGTTGCCAGCAACGACCACACTCGTGTGTCTAAGGGAAAAAATACGCATGCAGTGCTACATGAGTCTACAGATTATTAAATTTCCGATGCGAACAATAGCAGCTTACCAAAGTCATATACATGAACATCGTTGAGGTGACGAGAGCCATCATGACCGCCAAATAGCACGCATGTGTGGTTATGCACTACCAAGGAGGACCGATACCTAAAGGAGCCAGCAGAACGTTGTCGTTACTCTTGATTGCTCATCACAATGACTACGCTGACACTCACCTAGGTCTCGGAACGCGCCCGGTGGCTGCCACTAGCGACCAAGTGTTGGTTTCTGTGAAGAGAATACAAAGAGCGAGCAATTGTTAGCACTGTTTAAGTGAGCCACTGATGCACGTCGAGATGTACCAAAGTTGAACTCGTGGAAGTCGTTTCTGTAGCTTCCGTCGTATCCTCCAAAGCAGTACATTGATTTGTCTGTACATTAATGAAAAAAAGGGGAACAGTGATAAGTTTCTTCTTTTTTACAGTGATAAAAAATAACTTAAGTAAGCTTCACACGTACCATACACCACCGCAGCATGACTGTGTCGAGCTGTGGGTGGCAGACCAGCACTAACCACAACGTTGCTCCATCTCTGCGTCACTGTACGCATGGAAGTACAGATCTAGCGTCAATAGAAATGTATAGATCACCAAAAAACACGTTTCTAACGTACAGAAATTGTACTCGATGAAGTCGTTGACGCGCGAGCTGCCGTCAAAGCCCGCGAACACGTAGAACGAGTCTTTGTAGACCACCGCCACATGGCGGTCGCGCGGGCTTGGCGCCGAGCCAATGGCCAGCACTACTGACCATAATTTACGCTTGAAGTTGAACTCGTAAAAGTCGTTAATGCGGTTGGAGCCGTCGTACCCTACAACAGATAAGCGCCGGCATTTAATTAACACTGATGGTATCGTCGTATTTGCGTCTACAAGACGCTGAACTGCGTACTACGAAGAAGGAATTATCCCGGGAAGAGTTTGCGACTGATTCATCGGATTCTCGTCAATATACCTCCGAAGATGAAGAGCGAGTCCTTGCGCACAGCACACACGTGCAGTGAGCGGTGACAGGGTGCTGCTGATGGGTTCTCGCAAGGCACTGGGGCCCACGCGCGCGAGCTGGGTTGCAGAGCCATCACGAGTAGGTAGAAGGGCCGCGTAGATTTTAATACTGAGTTCGCCGATCGCGCAAAAGCAACGCTCCGTAAATTCCACTTAAATTTTACAGGTTTTATAAAATTAAAATTATAAAATATTTCTGCCTCCTAAATTAGGAGTCCTAATATATCGGTACTTTGGTTGTATTTATATTAATCTCCTGAATTAGAATATAGGCCTCTCAAGAATAGGCACGACCAATTTTCTTCAGATACAACCTTTTCCTCATACCCAATTTATTTAGGATAAATATAACTACAAGGGGCAAAATTAATTTTAAAAACAGAAAATCATTAAACAAGCAACGGATTGGTCTAAATTACCGTTTAGATAACGCTTAAAAAAATGTCGAAGTTTGGCCACCTGGTCCGTCTTGCAAAATTCGTGGTGAAGATGTAAAATTTGAAAATATTTCGCTGGGATGTCAATTTTACATGAAATGTTGTAGAGATGTAGCGCGTGTGATTTTCTATTGAACGGTGCCACGTAGAGTGCTTAAATATCCCCAAGGGTCTGGTTTGCAGCAGCCGACAACAACAACAGCATTTGTATGGGCGTTGTTAGGCGAGATACGACAGTATTATCAAATGACTTATGTTTGTAAACATCTTGCTTATATTTTTGGACACGGTTTAAACAGATGCCCCGCTTATATTTCCCGATGGAAGAAGTACCTTTTTATTCACATAACCAGAAATTACCAATTATAAGTACCGTATCGTCTTAGTAATAGGCCTAAGCGACAGACCTCTTTAGCCAATAGGATGATCTGAAAAAAAACAGAAGGTGAAAATTAACGGTCAGCTAATTTTAAGTATTTTAGAAACCAATTCGTTCCTGCACACTTGAATCAGGATGGCACGGCCAACCATCAAGGGCACGAAAAAGAAGCGCAAACAAAACAAGCGAGTTTGTGTTGAGTATGGCCACAAGCAGGAGATTATCACCTACTTACAAGCAGGCCATACGCTTAGTGAAGCTTTGGACTAATTATACGGTACTTTGACCGGCAAGGAGCGACGATCAAAGCAGCAATTTATAAAGAAATGGCGTGGTAACGATGCGACGATAAAATCGGCTTGCGAGAGCGGACATTCACGCCACCTCAACCTTCGTGAGCGTGGCACAACAACAGTGTTATCTAAAGAGGCTGAAGAAGACATTGCTATGTGGATCAGCTCTCTTAGAAAGGACGGCGCGCCGGTGTCCCACACGATGATGAAACTTAATTGTTTGGAGGTGGAAGAGGACTGTGGGCTTACAATAGATCGGTTTTCGGCGCCCCGTCGTGGATAAAGCTGTTTATGCGCCGCCATAAGCTGTCTCTACGATCCAAGACGCGCCAAGGGCAAACAACCCCTGAAGACGCAGCACAAGTCTTCAAAGAATTTAGGTGAAAGGTACTGCAAACAATTGTTGAACAAAAATGTGTCCACGTATTTAATGCGGACCAAACGGGTAAGTTTGAAACTGTATTTTTCTTATTTTTTGTTTTCATAATATAACAACGTTTTCGCTTAATGTAGCCATTTTTTTAGTACGTTCCTAAACGAGCAATTACAGATAAGAAACGAAGACGGTTTGGATTCGTTGCGGAAATAAGGACAAACAAAGGGCGACAGCTACGTTACTTGGCGACTCAAGTGAAAACAAATTTGACACTTTTGTTTTGTTCAAAGCCGCACCGTCCAAACCACAAGGCAAGCAGAAAGAAAATGACAACTTGCGAAACTGGTTTGGTACAGCAGCTTGGCGCGAAATCAAAATACTTCAGGATAAGTATCCCTGTAGAATTTACGGCAACAACACGGCATGGTGGAACGAGAAGCTTTCGATCAATTTTTTGGAGTATCATTTCGCTTACCGTGAAAATCGTCACGAAAATGTTTTTTTACTATGGGACGACTTTAGCGCACATTGGACTCAGACCGTTCGTGATTTTGCAGCCTCTCTAAATGCTGTTCTGCTCAAGGTGCCCCCCAAGTATTATTATGTGTGTCAGCCTGCTCACATCTCGTGGAATAAACCGTTTAAAGGTGAGCTTCGCGCACTGTGGATTGATTCTATTAGACAGCAGCTACATACAACAGCGGTGAGCCAGAGCAAGTTCAGCGCAAAAAACAAAATTAAAGATGAAATTTTGCTTGCTCATACAAAACTTGATCAAGAAAATGCGAGTCGGAAAGTGGCTACCCGTTGAAAAAAAACTCGATGTGGAAGAGTTTTCGCTGGTCGCTCCATCAAGACCTGTGATGACGGAATGGATCACTTCTTGCTGGTCGAAATTGTCGTCTAAGGCAATAAATAGTGGTTTTGCGAGGGCAGGCTTCCTTACTGATGCTTGGGAGGTCGACATAGAAGAAGATATCGTCGAGCAACTTGACACTTTTGCCACCAAATTAGAGCGCTACAAAATTGCAGAGGAAGAAATCGCTTCTGACGACGATATAGAAAGTGAATGCAGCGGTGCTGAGGACGATATTGATATTGAGGACAAGTAGTATATAACTTTGCATTTATAACGTTTATTTATGTCTGTTCATTGTCGCCAACGACTAAGACGATACGGTATACACATGTCAAATAGGTCGTAGGATTAGAGGAGACATCCATGTTGGTTCATTTTCTGTGCTATTTCCCAGCCGTTTCTAACATACAAGGATTAGCACAAATTTTGCCCAGCTCACAAATGTTACATGCTGATTAGTACAGTACGTGCATATTTAGTGTCATATCGGCTCGTGATTGACCTGCTTAAGTTTGTTGCCCGTTCCAAGATTGATGGCATGAAAGCTGAGCATGTAGTGCAAATGTGGCACGACGTCTTTTTTGTTTACGGGCTTTTGGCGGGCTTTACGAATTTTGATATTTAGTTGATGAATACGTCACCAGTCTCTACATCTACATAATATGTAACACACGCGCTATGTCTTTCAATATTATTGAAAGACATAGCGCAAATCAGCATGTCAAAATCTATCAGAATCTGCTGTCGTTTTGCAATTTGAGAGGCTGTTGTCAAGGAGACAATGAACAGCCAATCTGTAAATCTTCTAGAATTCGGATCGGCTAACGTTTCTATATCTATGACTCAGTTAAGTATCTACTCCGACCAAAGGAGTTATGATAGTCAATTATTCTGACCTCTGCAATCTATCAGTAAAATAACTTTTTTCTACCGTAACTTACCGATGACCGCCATTTGACTAGTTGCACAGTAGAAAATTGATGGCTCGCATTTGGTTGAGACTAGTGGATCGAAATGGGGAACGATTGGAAGAAGTGTGGGTGAATTTGAGCGCTGATATCATAGTTGCAAATCTCCATGACGCGTTGACAAAATCAACGAAGCTAATCAGCTGTGATCGAGAAGGAGCGATTGCATCAGACCTTGAGGTGTACGAGTGGTGCGGTGACAACCCGCTGGATGCAAATGTGGAGATTGGCACCATGGGTAATTCCCTGGACCGTGCTCTTCTTGCTACAAAACCGAAAGTTTGGCTTCGGCTGGTGGATCCAACTGGGAAACAAGTAAATAAAGGGTGGGTCAATTAGAACGCTCGTGACCAAGTTGTTAATATCCAAAATGCGTTGACGGACCCGACGAAGCTAATCAGCAGGCATTTCCGCAGGGAGTACTGCGTTTAGAATTAGTACAAAACATCATTTGACGTTTTCTAAAAGTACTCCTTGAAAATGAAGGGATTTCTACCGCGGGATTTCTATCTAAGCCGCCGTAGATGGCTACTAGAGATTACCATGGGATGTGAATAAGGGTGCCCGATCTTAATGCACATATTGATACAAAAATCAGTATAATCGATACTCCGCTTTTCAAATTCTTAGGATTCCCTCTTTTCGGTAAGAAGGGCATGATTCTGAAAAAAATTCTGCGGGCTTGCCTGCTAATCAGTAGTGAGCTGAAAGGAGTGGCTGCATCAGATCTTGGGGTTTACGAGAGATAGAATGATACAATTTGCTCGATGAACATGAAAAGAATAGTGTATTGGGTGCCTCCCTGAACAATGACCTCTTCGTTAAGATATCGAGAGTCTGGTATCTGTTGTTTGCTGTCGACACACGCAGGCCGATCACAGGGCCTACTTTAGACTGTATTCCCGCGTCCAATCTCGTGATAAATCTTTAAGTTGCAGCTAATGACACATATGCTCGTACTCATCTGAAGGGTGTTGATGCTTCGGATCTCCGAGTACTCCCTGCATCGGGGCTGCGGTAGCTTTAGCGTCAGCGGAAGCCGTTCGACTCAAAGAGTCACTAATACTAAGTTCCTTATTCGAAGGACACTTAACACTTATAGCACACGACTCGGCTCAACATTAATTTCGTAACTTTATGTTTCAAAACCAGAAGTGTTTATTTATTATTATTGCGGTCATGCCGCCTAGGGGTAAATGTATCTGTTTAACTATTAAGCATATTTAAACCTAATCAAATGCATAGCGAGTGGCTTTCAGCCAACGTACTGAGAGGCCTTACTAACCCTATACCTACCAGGTCGCTCTTACGGGTCCGCTCATACCTCTATTAGACCGAATCAGAGCGTACAGATTCAAAATTTATTTTTTTCACCCAATCACTGTAGATCACGCAACCTCTACAATCTAGTGCGCGATCGCTTTGAGCCGCCGCTCCTGGTACAAAGATGATGGAGCCCTCACGAGACACGCTGTGCTGCTGGAGTGGCGCTGTCCCTTGCGACTGGGAGGTCTACGTAGAGGAACTGCCACTTGCTGCAGGGAGAACGCAGCCCAAGCTGCAGAAACGCAAGCATCAGAACAGAGTTCTGCGTCAAACGCTAGAGCGTATCTATCTCTACCAGAAGGTGGGCAATCTTTGCGGTGCTATTCCCCGATGTGTGCTAACGAAACTCAAGCAACAGCCTGACTCGCCAAGAAAGGTAAAGCCTTGTGTGTACTAGTTATCGGGGAGCTTTATCTGCTCGACTGGTGTGATTGTCCTGTTCTTTTCTTGCGGGTATAGGTCACTGGTTGTTCTGTTGACGCCCTACCTATCGCCACCAGCGCCCCTCGTAGTTGAAGCGAGTTTTTCAGGACCGCCTGATTGTGGAACGCAGTAAAACACTCGACGTGGAAGCCAACGTCACACTTCACGCAGCCGTACCGAGACTTCTTTTTATATTGCGTAGGCTGCATAAGTGACAGAGGAGCTTGCCGCTGCTGTGCATAGTAGAATTTGGCGTGATCATGTGAAGCGAGGTGTACATTCCAACAATATCATCCATAACTTCCCGAGCGCGCTTCTTTTGTTGTGGCTCTCGTCTGATTTTGCTTTGACGCTCATTGCTTGTCAGTACAACTGCTATTCGGCGTTTAACCTTACGCAGTGTTAGACATTTTGCAGCAGCAGGACGTACAGCATTTAAGTAATGAAAATGTGTTGATAATTGCAAGATCCATCAACCACGTATATATAGTAATGCTCAGTCGCTTTTCCCGGCGTCGTATAGGATTTGTACTGCGCAGTTGGTCGACACGATCAACAGCGTTCATACAAAGATTATATGCTCCAATAGGAGTTGAAGCCCATAAAAATTTGTACGGTGCAGCATTCGTTCTTCAGTCCATCGCTGAATTGGGTAGGTACCATGGCAGCAGTAAACAGCTTCAGGAGAAGTTGACGGAAGTGACCGTGACGAAGGCGTCGCCTTCAAGTCGTTGCAGTAAAACATCACGAATGTTTCTGTCTTTATAGACGATGTAGCCTGCTTTTTCTGCATGAACAAGGCATGGCTCAAATTAAGTACGATTCGCCTTAGCAACGCGACGCTGACGACTTTGGTGTGCTCTTTGCTTTTCCTGCCAGCCCGACTCCAGATCTACTACCGCTACCAGCTCCCAACTTCCCCGATCACCAGCATCCACACGTTCAATAGCATCTTTCACTGCGGTTTTGTTCCATTTATCCACAAGAATAATTCGTACAGCTCCAAGAAAATGCATTTCACCATCGGTAAACTTGAGTAGAGCCTGGGCGAACGTGTGTCGGGTGTAGAAATTGTCTGACACAATCAGTCGATGCCCCGTAGGTGAGCGCAACGCTTGCGATTGATGCCCAGCCATGGCAATCCACATCGCCGTCGCAGAATCAGCCTCAATGGATACTTCAGTATCGCGCAGTGTATTACAGAGTGGGGTACGCAAAGTAGGAAACAGATTCGTGTAGCGTTCAGCAGGAGTAGAAGGTATCGTGTTTCCCGACGGATTATCCCATAGTGAGTGTACGTAAAGCGAGCTTCCACTTAGCTACGGCATAGAATCGCACACCGTACTTATCGAGATTAGACGGCATGAACGTATTAGCCCGCGTCCTTGCATTGGTTTGGACAGTCATCTCATCAATGCTACTAGCACCAATCGGAACCGCAAAATCAGAAAAACGATGTTGGAAATGATCCATAACATCACGACATCGCCAAAGCGGGCCCCTCTCTTTATCAAACGACGGATGTTCTGGCGGGTGTAGCGTTAACGCACCGAGAATCTGCTGGAATTATCTCCTTGTCATGTTCTCGATAAATGTCGCCTGGCCTAAGAAACGGCTATTAGACCAATAATCTGAAATATCGTTCATTGGACATACGCTCATCGCTTTTTCGAGTCCTAAGTACGCATTGAACTCGGATTCCGTGACAGCTGCGTGCCCAGATTCAACTAGGAAGTCCGATGTCCATGGACGTAGTCTCTCCTTGAGCACACTTGTAAAGATAAGCAAGAAAACTCCAAATTCAGCGTTTTTGTCGAATGCATTAGCCACTTGCCCCGATATAGTCACATGAAGTCTGTTTTGGTCTCGGAGGGATGCCATGTACTGCTCACCAACAGTCACTGGCTCCGTAGAGCGGCTGTTCGGCCCTGCATCCTGCTCTTGAACGATGCCACAGTCTTCCCTCACCGTGTCTGTGTCCGACGCGGCACCCCCCCCCCCCTCGTCAGTACCCGCCTCGCCGGACGCATCGATCTCGCCGATGTCATATACTTGCCAGTCTCTAACCATGTCTTCGATCTCGCCCTCTGTGCTGATTTCGTGTGTGATCTGTTTGGAAAGTATTGGCTGCGGAAAATCTCTAACAAGCACATATCACACAGGTAATATATAACGTGGGGTCGGGAGATGCTTAGGTAGAGGTCTTTCAAGACCTCTAGCAACGTCATGTGGTAGATGATCCTTTATTTCAACCAATCGCATGTTAGAATTGTTTTGGTAGAGGTCTGACGGGACCTCTACCAGGCACTGTAGCTAAAAGGTTAGCTCTCCAACTTATGTACTAAGCGTTTGTTTACTCTCCAGGTACTCCGAGCATCTGTATGCTCCACACTATGTAGCCCCGTTGCACTCCAGAATTAGCATAAAAGAAGATCTGCAGCTGGACGCTGAATTGGGCAGCGCGGGAAACCTACAGCAGCGCCGCACGAAATGATGAGCTGTTGAGGCTTAGAATTGACAAAGATCAAGCTGCGCACGAGCCCTCGAGATAAGGATCAGAAAATTTACAAAACTTTTGAGACCCGGACGTCTGCATTTACGATCACGTGTCTTTTCGCATATTTTACGAGCCAAGAATGTGAAACTTCAACCCTGGGCTCACAAGTTTCAAATAGCAACTGTCCAATAGTTGCTCGAGAAAGAGAACCTGTTGCTCCTTTCGCTTTTAAAACTCCAACCCAAAAATTCTCAGAACCCAGTTCCTGAACCCAGTATGTACCGGAATTAACGGTATTTTTGCAACCGATCAATTTTTGCAACCAGTACCCCGTAAAAAGTCTGCAGCACCAACAAAATTAACCAGTTTGGCATCAAATCAGTGTCCCAGTTAAAGCGCGCTATTGCTTACAATATTGTGAGCAAAGCGACGGTTTCAAATGGACAGGAGTATCTTGTGCGAGATTTTACGCCTTCCGCAAGAAATCTTTCGCCATGCTGCTGCTACTTGGCCTGATCTGCGTACTCACAGTGGTCGCGACTTACGTTACCGTGTTTATGACAATTGGGATGCGGTCGCAAATACTGCGCGCATTACTACTGCACGCGTTGGCATTGTGCCAAGGTGTAAAGCTCAAGTGGGTGACCGAGCCGGACCTCGCGTTCCACGTTCTCAAGTCAACCGGAGACAAAGGCGAGATGATTGAAGCAAGACTAGCATTACCAGCCTGGAGTCCCGTCATCTCACTCGAATCAGTTAATGGAGAACAATGGCGACGGATGAAGACGCACTTCACGAAACTGACTCACGTGTTGCAGCCCATCTCCCACCTCACGACCATTTTCGAGACCCGTGGCCAAAAACTACTGAAGTCCGACGTGGTAATCGACGCCCTTAAGTTGAACGAGCTGTCGGTTGCATGTTTCTACGAGTGGGTCTTTGAACGGGAGTTCGACAGTGAAACATTCGCTGAGGTTTGTCAAGCAACGTGGGAGTGGCGGAAGCAAATTGCACTCAAAGGATTTGCGGACTGCGGCGTGAAGAAGCGCACAATTGAGTGGTGTGTGGAAGAGATCAAGCGCACTCCTCGATTGTACGATTTATTTGGCGAGAAATGGGCGGAACCGGAATATTATTCGCTCATTTTGCAACCGTTTATACTCTCACCGGCGATCAACCTGACCGACGTCGCTGTGGTAGTCAAAGAGTGGGCGAAGACGACTTCTGCGACGGAGCCAATTACACTGGAGATTATTCGACAATGTGTGTGTAGTGCTCATCCATTCCCAGTGGTGGAACGGTACTTCCCTTCAGGCGACGCTGCGATGAATATCGCACCGAACACTCATGTTCTGATCCCGCTGGATGAGATGGCGGGTGATGCATTCGCTGCTGGAGTTGATTTGACGTTTGGTGCAGGATCTCGCGTTTGTGTGGGACGTCACATGGCCATGAAAGCGATGCTGGGGTTGTTCACGGATTGTATGGTGCGCTCGGACAAGTTCCAGCCAAGACTAAACCACAAGTACTCGGGACGTCATAATGACGGAGAGGAAACTGCGATCGAAACTTTATATCAAGTGCAGTTTGTGGTAAGAACACTAACCGCTACACTCATTGATCGCGTCAAAAGAAACCTTCGCAGATACTCGAAAACGTGCTGAGTGCAACAAGGAAATGTAAAAGGAGCTAAAGGAAAGCACTAGCATCAATTTCAATTAATGCAATTGTTTCTACTGATCAAACGCTATTTGTCGGTCCTTGATTCCAATGTCAAGAGGACGTTTCTATCTACCCCTTTACGACACGTATAAAAAACTAACGTTGTTGTAGAATCTGCAACGCCAGCTCAATATTGTTTCGTGCCATTTCCAGAAACGACGGAGTTTTCGAGACGGTATCGAAGTGTTTGAGCGTGTAGGCGAAGCATTCGTCTCGTAGTGACGGAGAATTGTGTTGGTCCGCTGCCTGAAGGATGCTAGCGACATTGTCGACGCTCACAGACTTTAAAAGTCTCTGGGCACAAAGACGTTTGAGGCTCTCGATGCCATACTGCAGTTACAAAACTTGCTTAGCTATCATGATGAATAGCAATCAGATACATAGAGCACATACTCTGTCGGCGGCAACGAAAAGCTCCTTGACATCGTCGTCCGCTACAGCGAGTCGATCGGTGTATACATACTCTAACAGGGAAAGGAACGTCGCTCGACTGACGTCTGAAATCTCCACTTCATCAGCAGTGCTTTCATTCATCTATCATAGCACAATATCGCCATTAAACTCCAGAATTTTGCAGAATATAATTTTTGAAACTCGTACCTCTCCAGTGAACATGGCCTTAAAGTAGTTGCACCGCACACAGAGACTCTTATGGCCGTAAATCGGCTCTCCGTCCACTATACAGGACAACTCTTGTCAGTTGGAAAAGTGCGTATGTTGCCATATTTCTACGTACCCAAGAAAGTGACGTCGCTCATGAGCTGGTTGTTGACGAGTGAACGCAGGTGGGCTATAGCTGAGCCCTCTTCATCTGGCTTCAGGTCTTCCTCGGTCGTGCATTTCGTCTTCTTTTGAGGTAACTGAATCTGTTTGAAGCTGGCCGCTTCATTGTGCTCGCTCAAAACGATCAACTTATCTTCATTTACACATCCAGCAGGTGCGTTGCTCTTCGGGGAAGAGCCTGCGTAAGCAATAGTTTCCCAAGTGTTCGTTTCTGCAAGGATATTATAAAGCCAAGTCAGTAAGATTTTTATCAACAACATAAAAAAATCCCGTACCAAGATCGAGTTCGTACAGATTCGAACCTGTCTGTCCCCCAAAGACAATCAACGAATTGTTGTGCAAAGTCACTAACGGGTGGTGACAACCTGTCGGTGCCGTGCCCTTGGTCTCAAGACTTGACCAAACTCGAGTCTCTGCGGGGTTTTAAACACCACCGGGTTAGCACAAAATTGTTGCAAGAGACAAATATTTCTCACCGAAGTTGAAAACATGGACATCGTTGAGGTAGCCAAGGTCGTGGTCGTATCCTCCGAAGAGCACGCAGCTCTGGTTGTATACAATCATCGAAGCTCCCTCGCTAATATCGACGAATACACGAGTTAGCTAACCTCGAGACTCACACATTTGACCTTATATCCTTACCGAGGATACGGGACCTCTCCAGTGGTACGAATTAAAGACCACGAATTCGTTTCTATTATAATGGACAGAAAAGGTTAGTTGACCGCTCTTTACAAGCCCAATTCCGTTGTGAGCACGTACCCAAGTTAAACGAGTGCATGTCGTTAACGTGGCGACCAGAGTCCAGCCTGCCGTATTCGCTGGAGCTGCGACTTGACATTGACTCGCGGTCGTAGTGGCTGTCACTCCCACCGAAGATGTACATCGCGTTGTCTAGCCATAGACATAAAAGATCAGAAGTGTATCTTCACGAAGCTCGTGTCGACGTAAACGTACCATACACCACGGAAGCGTGGCCGTATCTCGGCGTCGGCTGCTGTCCAGCATTGACGAACACGTTGGTCCAGGTTTGCGTCACTGAATTGTCCACAATTACATGTCAGTCTTGACCAAATCACTATAACTGTAGTGATAAATACTCACAGAAATTGTAGGAGAAGAAGTCGTTCAAGCGTCTATCGCCGTCGTATCCGCCAAAAACATAGAACGAGTCCCTGTGGACCACAGCCGAGTGGCTCTTGCGCTGACTGGGAGTCACTCCATTGCCCAATACCGTGGACCACTCCTTCCTCGCGAAGTTAAACTCGTAAAAGCTGTTGGCGGGACGGATCACGGAGCTGCTGCGGATTGGAGTTGCAGGAAGGTGTCGCTCTATTATGCAAAAGCAAGGTACGATAAGCAAAGAGATGCACTACACTGGAGACTTGGCAGAAAGACGATGGTCCACCCCACGAGGGTCGGCTGTACTTCTCACCTCCGAAGACGTAGAGCGAGCCTTTGCGTATGGCACTAGCGTGGCCGGAACCTATTAGTGGGGCTCCCCGCGGGTTCACGCAGGGCACAGTTTCCCAGACCGGTTGTTCGGAACTTGTCATGTTTGCAAGTGATTTGGCGAAACCGCAACGTCGGACTGGGCAGGATCGACGCGAATCCAAAGTGTACACACGAAGTCACGTTAAAAGAGAGCGCCTGATGATCAGGCTGATCGTCCGATCGAAAGGTTCGGAGACTTTGCCTGACCGACAGAGGCTACGTACACAGTCTCAGTTCGAGGTTGTGTCCACCGTCCACAGTCCAGGACGGCTGCCACAGTTTCGCCCTGTCTATGAGGCATCCGCTTGGAAAGCCTCACCAGCTGACAGTCGGGCTTCATCAGGTTTCCTGCCAAAACCAGACCAGCGCTGGCGCAGCTGTAAGGAGTGATTGTCTTTCTTTGAGAATCACTTACAGTTTCAACAACAAAAAATCTTATAATTTCTACTTTGTATTTTTTTACTTATTTCTTAAAGAACTAATGGAGAGAGAGGGTGCGTAACTACAAGGATCAGAATCAAATATTCAAAATGCATTTGGCTTACATGGTTGCTACGATTTGGCTAAGGTATCTGTAGCGAAAGAACTGCATCACGGGTCCAATGTTTCCTTCAACTCCGTTCAGCTCGCCACCGTGAACACAAAGCTCCAAAAACATGAGGACGAATATCCCGCAGTTGTAGTTGTCAAGTTGTGGAATCCACTCGGCCCTTTGAAATCTGTAGCGTTTGGGGGACTTGAGTTTCGGCAACAAAGGAAGCACTTCAGCCTTCAGATACGTCCTCATCTTCTTAAACCTGTCTTCAACTTGCTGGGGATCGTATACTCTTACATCGCCTGTGCTGAAGTTGACAGCTAAGGCACACCAATGGTTCAAGTCGTAATTGATCACAGCGAAAAATAATAACTTTTCTGCATCCAAATCCATGCTAGATTCAGCAGTCTTCAGCTGCTCCCATACGGTATCCGCTCTTATCATCTCTAAATCAAAGACAGGGAATCGTAGGACATCTGACGGAAGCGTAAAAATGGTAGCTTGAGGTCTCGACCGTTGAACAATCCTTTCCACGACGAGATCTATGCAAGGCCCTTCAACCTCGGTTTTACCGCATAACGAGGTCGACCAGTAGAATCTGCTAAGCACTTCAATTTCCTTTAGGCGCTGTATCATCGTCGCTTGGTCTACGATGTCTTCTTTCCACTCAGCTCCAAATGGCTCCCATGCAGATGTATCATGCGCTTCAATTCATTTGATGGCTGCTTCAATTCCATCATAGTGAGAAATGATTTCGTGCCCAGTTCGCATAGCTCTTAGCGTATCGATTTCATACACCACCCTGCAGTCATAACCGTGACATCGTGTTGAGATATCCGACTTATATAATCGCTGAACCATCGATTCTGAAAGTGAGCAACTTGTGTGTCGCAGGTGGCTAGTCTTCCTATGGGTAACACATTCATAACGGAGTCTGTTGGAGTGGGTTGCTTTTTCCTCTTCTCAAAGACGGTAATTTTGGCTCGCTTGATTTGCTGTAGAACTGACAACGCGCGTAAGCTTGGTGCGTGTTTGTAGGTAACACCTTCCTTGATTGCATCCAGTAATACAGCAAGCGAGGGTGCATTTCCAGCGGCAACAGCAGCAACAAAACGAGACGTTTGACGCAAAGCCTGGGTCTTCGCCATTTTTCGTAGACTGTGGGTCCCCTTAACACGCCCAGCCCTGCTGCTCGTTTTGTTTATCGTCCATTCCGGTCGTGCCGATGAACCCATCTCATTTTCGCTTAAATGGGTGCTCGAATTGTCACGACTATCTCTTGGTCCAGTTTGAATTACCTGCACATTCTCAGACTGGTACAATGTGTCCGGAACATTCTCAGACTGTACGGCGGCATCCGATACCGCCCCGATGTTGCTTGAATAACCCTGGTGAAGGCTAGAAGAATCCAGCTCATCCATAAGAGAGTAGAGTGCTATGCTACTCGGCGACAAGTGTGAATTTCCTTCACCATCGAGACGCTCACCGAGTTCAGTAGGGAGATCTTCATCTTGACAGCAGTCAGTCTGAGATTGTACGACAAGTACAGGTTGTACACCAGTCTCTTCTGGGGCGCCAGGCTCAGTTGAAACTCCAGACTCAGATAGGATTCCCGCTTCTGAAGGAGTTGATTCATATGACACGTCACGAGTTGAATTTACCGTCCGTCGTTCTAGCGTTTCGTCTCGATCTGGTAAGCTCCGAATTCTTTCGCCCGGCATAATTACTTCGGGGCAATGGCCAGCTTTCACGCATTGGAGAAACTTCTGCTCCGCTGCCATTAGAGTGATGTGCGCACTGGTGCCCCACTCGCATCCCACATCAGCTATATGCTTACCCACCGCAAACAGTTCTTTGAATTTTTCGTTGTGAGTTTTCGCACGCGCGGTCGGTAAAGTTGGCATTTGTCTCTCTTCGTAAGGATCCACTGCATCGTCAGGAACGGGTATCTGTTTCATCTTTCGGTAGTTCTTGACAAGCCAGCGCGGGTGGATGATACTTTCGGGCACTATATGGTCACAACCAATCGCCTTTCGGTAGAAGATGATTTGTCGGCACGGGAGCAGGCGAGTAACTCGAAAGATACACGAACATGTCCAGTTATCCGGATTTATCATGTACTCATCTGGCAAGTCTTCGTCCGTGCTTGAAGTGTCATTGCTTGGTGTGTACTGCATCATCACGTACGGACCCAGCGGGTAGTATCTGTACGATGTTGACGACAAGAGCGCAAACTCGTATTGCAGCTTCACCAGATCCACAGCATGGCGCGACACGGTATTCAACAGCAGGTTCATTTCTCGGTCGTACTCTGAGTTAATGTAAACACCGATGCGGTTGATGTTCTGGGACCACATCTTCTCGTTAACGGTCTGCCAAAATAAAATTGAAACCACACAATCGTCCAAAGTGGTAGAGCGATTAACTAAACTCTTTCGTTTTTGCCAGCTTGATTCGAGTCTGGAACAGCAAAAAGCAAAACACTGTTCAGCTTGAATTTCATAGACATATTCTCACATACACTCACCGATTGTTCGTGTGATTGCCCATGTGCGGCACATTACCGCGGGATATTGAACCCCAACGTTCTTTGCAGTTTGTCCAATTTGCGTCAAAATAACTGAACCAGAGCTTTTTCTTTTCTTCAGAGCGAAGCACCACCTTAATGGCAGCTATCACGTTGTCGTACACCGATTCGGTAGGTGCGCTCACCAGCAATTGAATTAAACGTTTCATTCCCTTCTTCGTCCAAACGTCCATGTTGTACTGTTCTTTTGCCACCTCTTCCTGCAAGCACTTCACCACATAAAAGTGGCAAAGCAAGATCCGAGCGCTCGGGAATTCTTCCTTCAGCACCGACAGTTCGGTAAAGTCTTTATCAATCATAATCACCGCGATGGAGTCAAAACTTGGGCAGCCTTCTTTAAATTGTCGGCATGCAATTCGGAGCGTCTCCTTCTGCTCGTTCGCGATAAGACAGTGCTGTAACGTACGCATTTCCATATTAAATGCACAGCGTTAGACGGTGGATCAGTCCCATTCATGATACAGATTTAGATTATAAACTTGGCAAAGTGAAGAGAACAAACCTGCACGTGTTGTCCTTTTCCCATGGTGTCATGCACCATGAAGCTGAAGAGCTTATAGTTGAAATTGTTGGTATCGTGGGTGGCATCTACTAGGATGACCTCTGGAAAGGTTTCGAACATTGTCCTCATGTGTGCGGACTGAATTGAGATACACTCAGCAGTATTCTGGTGAGACAACAACATGTAAAATTATAACTTCCATCACGACAAGCGAAATGCCACAGATATAACGTACCCCGTTTTCTGCATTCACGTAGACTCTTGTTAGGTTACCATCCTGTGATGCTAAGTCCTCCAAAATAGCGCAGATTCGTTGTTCGATCTCAGGATACACATAACTTTCTTTTTGGAGCCGAGCGACGAGATTGTGTACATCCTTCATTTGTGGCACCACTGTCGTGTTCTCCATTATGTATTGGAGTATCCTTTTCCTCTTGGCTCCAGCTCGATGGAGAGTTTGAACGGTCGCCAAAACGTCATCATCAGAAGCTTGTCGAGCTTCATGGTAGGTCTGGAAGGGTTCTCCACTGACGACGTGGTTGTGCCCAGCTGTCTGCTTCGTTATACGAACCTCCCAATCGCCGGTTTCTTGAACGCAAGCATTTATCTAGATTATATTATACAAAGAAGCGAGCAAAACGATAAGTATCGTATGCTAAAAGTTGTTAATAGATCAAAGTACCTGTGCTTTGCAGCCGATCTTCCTCGATAATTGGTGGGGACGCTTTCCTTGCCCTCGACTCTGGCGGGGATTACCGTGGTGTGTGCAAACGTAGGTCTTGTTATAGAATTGCACTTCTTTAGGAATTTCCGAGCATGCAGACATGTTCTTCGTGATTCGTTCGTTGCACTTGTGAGCAGGTGTATTTGTTCGAACGGAATAAATCTGAGTAACACAAGCAATCAAGCGCGATCGTTAACACAGTCCAGCTCGACACAACCATTTTAGTTTCATGCACAATCTCAGACTGTCGCACAGCTCAGGTTTAGCACACATACCTGATACGTTCGCCTGCTATACGTCTTCAGATACGCCTCCAGAACGTCTTAACTCTCGAGCACCTTCCGGTCGAGCTCTGGTGCGTGCACGAGCTCATCGAGAGCGACGATATCGCAGCCATCATTCCCGCTATCCGCGTGATCAACATCGATGCTGCTGGTGCCACCTGGGTTGATTTCCTCTTTGCCAGAGCGACTACTGCTATTGAGAGTTGGCGGAGATCTCTTATCGTCGGAGCTCGAGCGAGGCGTCCGTCTTCTTAATTTTTTCTTCTGTCGCTTTTTACGGGAGTGCCGACCCCCTGTCCATCGTTTTCTGCACAGCCCCCTTTTCCTTTTCTTCTTACGTGTAGGTTCTGGGCTATCCGTGTCTTCATCGCTGTCGATGCTTGAGCTACTGGGACTACTGGAACTACTGGGGCTACTTAGCACCCAGACACAACTCTCCCTTATACTCTCATTCTCGTCGGACAGGCTTCAGACGCTGGATGGTCGCCGCGACATCCTCGTGACTATAGCTCCGAAAGCGGTTAGCAGCCTGCTGATTTCTGAAATTGTAGGAGAAGATTTATCACCACGAATTTGCGTTCTCCAGAGTGATGGTCTTGGGTTAGGGATAAGTGCTGTTGGGATTATGAATGGATACATGGTACCACTCTATTGTACTTTTTAATTACTGTGTACGTAGCCAGTCTCTTGCCTGACCTCCGGCGAATGCGCTTGCTGACCTAAGACGAACGACGGCGGTGCCCGAGCGATTGGCAATCAGGTGAAGACCAGCAGTGTTTGAGAAACATGCGAGGAGGTTGGGGCCGTTGAACAGCTTTACTGTGCGATGGGAGCCATGTGCTTGCGACCATCTGAATTAGCGTCATTATCTTGCGGCGGCACTGTGTGTGAGTGCTGGAAACCTTACCGTAGACTTTCCTATTAGGTGGCGCTGGCGCAAGGCGATTCGGCGACCATGAATATGATTCTCGCTTTTACTTCTCCACGCCAGCTCGTTTACAACATCCAGCACGTTGGGGTTGTATTTCGAAGAACGACTCGTTGACGAATCATTTGACGATTGCGAGCACGTTTTCGTTAGAGATGACTCAAGCTCTAATCGTCTGCACTGCAGACTGCAGAGACCAAAGGAGCCGACTTTCGTCACTAATCACTACTCGCTCAACCGTATGCATCTTTCTTGTAAGTCTTGAAGTTACAAACTACAAGAATCAACATTATGGCTGGTTCCTCAAATTTGTTGGCAATACTATCGATGATCGATTCGATCAGGCCGGCGTCGACAAACGTACCGACGGATTCCATGTCCGGAGTAGTGCGTACGAGTTGTCTGCACGCTGAGGCTCCGACCAGAACTCAGCGATGTATTTAAAAGTTTTAACAAGTTGAATCGCCGTCTTAATTACAGGTATTAACCTGTTTCATTCCGATACTAAGTTGTAGTTGTGCGTCCAGACCCTCTCTTATTAATAATACAACTTATTAAAATAAAGCAACAAATGTCCATCCTGTTTTCGTCACACGTCACAGCTTTTTTATCCCATCAAACTGAATAATCAGTCTTCCCTCCAAGATCTTCATGGCGCTCTCTGCTGCGCCGATCTCCCAGCGCACACGCGTGCTGCGCGGGGGTCTCACATGGCCTGCAGTGCGTGGCGCGCGTCTGTTACGTGCCTTAACGCCCACGCAAGGGGGAGAAGATGCTCAAGCAGAAGAAGATTATCACTTCAGCTCCGCTTTCCCGTATGAATTGGAGCTTTGCGTCCCAACAGCGGGTCATGTGGCTTTAGTATTGGTCCACAGGCCTCCAGAAGTACAATTAATCCCGACTATGACTCGCAGCAGTACTCAGCCCGCTCCAGCAGCGCCACGCGTCGTGTACGTCCTGGATGCATTGCCTCCTTCTCGTCGAGGAGCTCGTGAAGATTCATCCAAGTCGAGGAAGAATAAAACCCCGGGGGAACAATTACCTCCGCAGCAAGTGGACGAACTGGAGCTGCTTCAAGAGCTCTTTGCACCTCACACTCGAGCTGCAGGGGGCAAAGAGGGCAGTGTTTTAATCAAACCTCCCGTCTTGTGCGCCAGATTCGACTGTCGCGTGGTTTCTATCCGGTTTATTCGCAGTGGAGGCAGTCGACAACACACTAAAAAGCCTCAAAGAGGTCTAAATGACTCGTCTTCGTCATTTAAGTCGTCCAGAGTGATTGGAACTGCGCCGTTACGGTGTGTGGTAGCCAGAGAAGACGGCATGGCGTTTCTGTGGGAGTGGCAGGCCGATTTGTTCCAGTGGGTCTTTTTAAACAGGTTGTGCTTCTTAGAGAACCCAAATCTGAAGTGGACGAGGCCTGTGGCAGCTTTTACGACGACATATTTGCCGTTAGAGGACGCTGCAAGTGGCAGGGGGTCTGGTGCCAGTGGCGCGACGGAGTTTGTGTGGTGGTCGACCGCGACAAAGCACGAGCCGAAGCTTAAGCTACGACGACTGCGCTTTGAGCGTGCGACGGATGCTTTGCGAGCTACTGATGTGGTTATGGGCAGTGCGTTCACTTCCAAGTCGACGTGCGACGACGTCGTGAAGCTGCTGAGTTCAAAACTCGGTCTCTATGCGATCTCGAAGACGCAAGGAGTGTTGTTTCGAAGCTCCACAGCTTCCTTACGCACTGTGGCATTGAGTTGGGAGGATATTTTTATGAGGAGTCAAGTCTTGGAGATGTCACAGCTAGCCATGTGTCTCCACACTGTGACTGGCGAGCTGGTGATTCTACACCGAGAGACAGGAGACGTTTACCTTGTGACGCCGAAAGCCAAGACTACTTCTTCGACGATTGAGGCGACTAGCAGTGATAATGCGTCGTGTACGATGCTGTTCGCGCGAAAGATAACGACGTTGGCGTTGTGGCAGCAGTCAAGTGAAGAGGAGAGCGCTGAAGTACTGGATGTTGCAGCACATCGACACGTTTTCCTTGTACTGACTTGTCGTGGGGTTCGTGTCCACACGTTGATCGCTGGCGACCTGCTTGAGACTGTAACACTGCCAGATGCGAGTACACGGAAGGCTAAGCAACGTGGAGCGAATTTCAAGCTGTGGACCATTGCAGGGAGTGCAAGTTCGGTAGGTTTATGGTCTCCGGGAGGCTTCTGGACGATCCGCTTGCCTCCAGCTAAGGCAATTGCTGGGGCACTACATCAACAGCCAATGGAATCGGAGAAACGGAATCCTGATGCGGCATTCCTTGCCGTGAAGGATTATGGCACAGGTGACTTACATCTAGAAGCCGTACGCTACGCTCTGGAAGTACTAGAGCGTGTGACTCCGTCGGCGATGGATCCAAGTCAAAGCCATCCAGAGGCTTGGGAAGCTGTGTGGCACACTGTCTCTAGTCCAGCATTACTCTTGGCTCTTCTCGACAATCGTGCTACGTCAGAGCACGTAGTTGACGAGCTTGCTCGGCACGTTGCTGCTATATACAAAACCGCCGGTGGTATCCGCTCCTACGGTCGGTTGGATGGAGCAGGGCAACAGGCTACTAGCAATGAGAACCATTTGCTGCGACTGACACCAGCCAATCTCGAATCTCTCCACCATCTCTCCAACTGGATCGTGCTCGCTAAGCGTAAGCTGGCTCGGTTGGAAGTCAGCGGTGACAACGTGGAAGATTCTATGGAAAATTCAAATACTCGACCGATTCGAGCCGCGAGTGACCTTACGTATGTACTCGCGAACAAAGACGATTTATCAGTGACTCAGGACGAAGGGAGTGGGCTTCAACGTAAACATTCGATGATTGATCCAGAGGATGCGCACAACTTTCGACTGAGTCGAAAACTACGTCCTATGAGTAGCTTGCGCTTCGCTGCCGGGTGTAGTACTGTCTCCGAACGACAGGGAAGGCAGTGGCTGCTACAGCTTGAGTCTTTCCTCTTGGGAGGTGTGGCTTTTAAGCAGCAAGAATCTGGTGGTACGCGGCGTGAAGAGGCAACGCCAAGTCATCGTCTGTTCCATAGTGAGCGAGTATTGGCAGATTTCCGACATGTTGCAGCGTCTTCGTTCTCCAAGCACATGTATCTGGAGTCCATGAGTCGTTTGTATCTGCTGTACGAGCCCGAGTCGCTGCTTCCTTTTATTCGCTGCGTCGAGCGCTTCTGTCCTCGCCTCTTCTCGCTGTCTGGCCAGCAACCTTTGGTTCGATCACATGCAGAGCGAGCACTGACTCTGTTCCCTCCGCTTGAGTTTTTCACGACCAAAGTACGTGAAGGGAAAGAAAGCAAGGCAGGACAAGCAGCGAAGGCTTCGATGCTAGCATACGTGGATCTGTTGAGCTACTGCGGTCACCACTCTGAAGCATGTCGAGCGCTTCTGCAGTGCCATCTGTACGAAGCGAGCAAGGAGAATTTTTTGCAGCTGCTGAAGAGCTCTCAAGATATTCAAAACCCTGGTGAAGACGAGCAAGAAGAAGAAGCTCGGGCACGTAGTACTGTCTCCAGCTCGATCTACTTTTTACTGCTGGAATATTGCATGCGACACCGTGATGCTGAGGAGCTGAAGGTGCTGTTGATGCTCAAGCCAGCGCACGTGGACATGCTGCATGTTCTACGAGCTCTTCGCACTACCTTTTCCAGTACTAATCAGTCGCAGAAGGGTGAAGGAGCAGGTGTCACTGTTGGCGACTTGCGATCGGTACTTGTGGCTTTGATGCAGCAACGGCGTATCGGTGTGGCGAAGTGAGTTTTGCAGTGTCCAGTGCTGTACCGCCAACAAGTGGGAATAAAAATCAGCAATGTTTGAATTTGGCTGTGGAATAAAAAGCTACAGTAGCTACTCGTCTTGGCGACGTTGGACTTGAAGAACTTCTGGTTCTTGGAGAAAAAAAGGAATTGGTGATTTACGGCTTGGGCGATGGAGTGGCCTTGTAGGTCGTGTTGGGCATCGGAAAGAGTTCAAGAGCCGTGCCGTTCATCGGAGGCTTCAGACCATCCGCCTCATTCGCCTTCTCGTTGTCAGCACAGTGAATCGGGTAGTGTTTATCGTCATGGTCGGTCTTGACGATCATCGGCTCGTCCAGTCCATGGTGGTCCTTGTCACCCGTGGGCTTTGGCGCGGGGTAGTGCTTGTCATCCGTGGGCTTCGGCGTCTTCGAGTACTTCTCGTCGGTGGGCTTGCGTGTCGGGTCGTACTTTCCGTCGGTCGGCTTTGAAGTCGAGTAGTGTTTGTCCTCCGTTGGCTTTGGTGTTAGGTAGTACTTCTCATCTGCGGGCTTGGACGTTGGGTAGTGCGTAGTCGGCTTCGCGGTTGAGTGGTGCTTGTCGTCTTCGTGATCCTTGTCCTTCTCACCATTGCAAGCGTCTTTGAAGGCACACATTATCTTGTACGCATTCAGCTTGACGCCGGCGAAAGACAAGTAGCAATCCGAAGGTTTCAGTGCGAGGACGTCTTCGATCAGCGCACGGCATTCATAAGAAGCACACATGGCCTTGACCTGTGGGTCTGTCGGATAACCTTTTGGCGGTGCGATGGAAAACCCGGCCGAAACCTTCTGGCACGGACGCAAGTGCTCGTTACCATAAAGCTTTGCGAACTTGACGACTTCAGTCGAAGAACAGGCATCTTCTGCAGCAGCTACGAAGGCCGAGAGCAGGAAGAAAAAGAAAATGCCGAACAGCATGGTCGGTGGAGTGGTCAATGCGGAGAAAAGACGAGGCTTGGAAGTGCTCGGAGACGGTGTCTGGGACTGGTTACCAGCTAGAGAGCAAATTGAGGAATGAGGAAGCTGACAGCGAGAGCTTCTCGCTTTGATCTGTATGAGCTATTAGCTTTCTTCGAGAAAGGTCGACACCAGCACAACCCTCGATTCTCTTGCAATCACAACTTTAGAAGAGACACAGCTTCAAAGCACTAGGAAGAGACAGATTTTGTCGTTTTTATCCACGTCTTAACCAACATACTCAATGTTTAGAAATGCAAGCCCCTTCTTGGGGCATCAATCGCTTTAATGTCACTCTTCACTCTAGACTTGCAGCTCCCAGAGCACAAGAGCTACCGACCGCTGCACCCACTTCGTTTTCGGGAAAGCGGCATCCTCGACATTCACGGCCACCGAGAAGAACAGAGTTTCGCGCTTGCTGTTCGAGTACACCGGAAGCAATCGAAGGTTGTCCGTCTCCTCGCTCTGCGGGGCCCAGCGAAGATGCAACGCTGACAAGCTGTTGCGAATCTCATTAGACGGCGCAAAACCAGTGAAGTTCCAAGTTGCACCTTCCAGTAGAAGGCCACGAGCGGTAAAGCCACCGGCAGACGAAGTCGAAGGGTCCTCCACGTCAGCAAGGAGATGCAGCTCGTCCAGCGAACAGCCAAGATCCGCTGCAGCACTTTGGCGTGCGGCCGTCACGAACGCTTCAGGCGAGAAGAACCCACCGAGCCAGATACCACCAGGTTGCTGCAGAATCTCAGTCGGATCCACTTGCGACAGCGCGTTCAGCTGGTGCACACGTCGAGAGAAGTCTGTGAGCCACTCGCTCAAGCTAAGCTCATCCGAGACACGGTACAGTTGTGCCCATTGCTGAGGCACGTGCTCCCGGTACAGTGTACGCATGGCCTCGCGCGTTTCATTCGACGGCTTCGCCTTATACGCACACACCTGCTGCACTGTGCGTAGCAACCCAACCACGTCACTCAGGAACTTAGCGCCCAGCTCCAGCTCACGGAACATACAGCGGTACACAGGGTTGCCGAAGTGCACGGGGTCACGGACAGTGGGCACAGCAAGTCCCTCCGCTGGGAAGAGCTGCAACCAAGCGCCAACACGATGGTCCAGATCCTGTACCCACTTAGGTCGGGCATCTCCGCCATCAGCAGTAGCCGTGCCCAGCACCATCTTACTCTCGTCATCTGCAGCAGTGCTATCGTCTCCTCCTTCGCTTCCGTAGAATTCCTGCATCACCTGCAAGTTACGCAGTATGCGGGCACCCTGGTTAATGAGCACCATCCTCTCCGCCGATCGCGGCAGACCCATCCACGACGGTGGGTTCGTAGTCGGCAGAGCATGGACCCAGTCCATAAACTGCGCCTTCGTCTTGCCCTCAGCAATCACAAGTCCAGTATCCTTGCCTTCACCAGGCGGCACGAGCTCGAAAGTGTTCTCGTAGCTGGCAGCAGTGAATACATGCTCTAAAAGCGTGTCCATCAGTTCCTGATCGAACGTGTTGTCCACACGACCACCGTAGACTGACTCCTTCAACGTAGTTCGGATAGCTGTCCACGGGATGTTATCAGGAGCAACATGTACACGTCCACTGGCCACTGAGTCCACCCAGCGATCAATCACATCGCAAGCACCACGGAAGTCAGACTGACTGAACTCGTACGTCTTGGACCAGCCAATGGGTACAAAACGCAGTCGCTCATGCACCAACGCATGGAACCAGGCAAGTAGCAAGTACAGACGAGCACGTTCGGTAGGTGAGCGGTTCATGCGGTCCGCAGCCACAGTGTCAAGCGAGCGCACCATACTCAGCTTCATGCCGCTCGGTGGCTCGAACACGAAGATATCGCACATGCGCACGAGGTTCACTGGCAAGTTGGGGTTGATCTCACTTGTCAGGAAGAGACGGAAGTTCGGGTGCACACTCTCGCGTGCATTGTAAAGCTTCTTCTCCACACTAACGAGCCACGACGGACACAAGTGCACATTGCGTAGCAGCAGCCAGGTTCCATGCTTTAATGCCGTGTTCAATCCCTTCTCCGCCGCATCGAAGCCTTCAGATGAACCCATAGACACAGAGTTGTACTTCTTCTGCTGGACCGCTGCGAGTTCGTCAATCTGCGCACTCGGATCGAAACCTGTTGTAGAGCACAGAAGCACTCCACGCGTTGCCTGAGTATCTTCCTCGACATTCTTGGACAACTCGATCTCGCCACGCCATGGGAATGCTGCCGTGAACACCAGCTCGATGTATCGCTCCGACGCGAAAGTGATACGATCAGGACGTAAGAAGTGAATCACAATCATGTCTCGGAACGCCGCACGACGCGGGCTTGCAGAGGCTGACACATCCCAGTCCGTTGGGAGAGCTTCCTCAGCTGATGGGGTTTTCACAAACGTGTTCCACTCGGCTGCATGCTCACGCACATGCGTCTCAAGGAGCTTGAACGTCGACAGCTTCGTCAACTTCAGCAGCTGATCGATCTCAGTCTTCGAGAAAGCAGGTAGCAGCTGTTCAAACTCGCTGCGCTGTGCACCGCTATCAGCATTAAAGAACGTTGACGAGGTTCCAAGAAGCACGTCCATGTCTTCATCCGTAGGTCCATCAAACGCACTGCTGTCATCCATCGTAGTCTTGGCGTCAGCGACTGCAGCACTCTGTTGTTCCAGCTCCAGATAAATCTGAGATAGTCTCAACGCGAACATGAGCTTGTCGTTCTCAGCTAGACCTCTACTCACGCGTCTAGCCAGCTGCACGAAGAGTCCGGTAGAAATGCTGGCAAGACGAGCTGCTTCTCCGCCTTGACTTGACTGAGCCAAGACCTTGGACAGCAAAGACAGGAAAAAGTCGAGCGAGTACTGGTACAGGAAGTGAACCGACGACAAGTTCTCCAGCGCGAAGAACAAGCGTGAGCTCGCCTTCGCAAGCGGTCGGTAGCGACTCGTCGCTTCCTCCACAATTGCCATTGTGGTTTCAGTTTCCGCCGCTTGCTGCGAGATCTGTGCCGCCTCTGCCTTCATACTCTCGAGAGCGTTGATAACCCGGTCGTCGTCTAGAATGTTGCCCTGTACATTGTTGATCTGCTGTAGCAAAGAGTCCTCCAGCTCACGCAATTTAGCCTGGTACTCACCCTGTAACTTGAGAAGATTGTTGCGCTTTTCCTCAGCTTCAGGCTGTTCGCTCTTGAGAAGAATGCTCAATCCCTGACTCTCCAACGAACTCGGAGTGACAGTGAAGTTAACAAATGTCACACGACTGCAAATATCAGGCGAGAAACGACACGACGGGTCTCTCGTGATCAAGAAGAGTCGGAAGTCCGGAGAGTAGTCGATCTCCTCACCCGCGAGACGAATCAACACGCGACCGCCGGTCTTGTAGAGTTCACGGTTCAGCACAGGATTCAGGATCGGGTCAATGTTCTCCACTTCGTGCACCAACAGAGCAGTGCCGAAGCGAATAGCACTGGCTAACACCTTCATGAACGAGCTGTCGAGGAACGACGTCTGCGCGATCTTGGTACTCGTCTTGAGGCTGTAATACTTCATGATGAAATTGTTCGCTTGTCCAGAAGGATCAACGATCAGCGGGAAGCGGTGGAAGCGCTGCAGAATGATGGCGTTCTCGTAGCACAGCTCGTCCGAAGGCAGGTCGCTCATCTGCCACTCCAACTGTTCATTCGGCCGCGACAGGTAGTCCACAAAGCTCAACTGCGGCTTCATGCTAATGCCCATCGAGTCCAAGATGTCACGCCAGTCCTGAACCAGAATCTTCCGCTGCTGGAAATCAAGGAAACCGATGTACGTGAGGAAGGCAGAGGACAGCAACGTGTCGCCTACAAGCGTCTTCATCTGCGTATCAAAGTCGTTCGAACCAGCTTCCCAGCGCTCACTTTCTTGCAGTAAGCTCTTCAGTAACGCCACAGACCGCTCCACCTTTTTGGACACTGAAGCCATGCCGTTCGTGATAATCTGCGCCTCGTTGATCAATGCCGCATACTCGTGCTTGAAGTTTTCAATGCGAATCTCGAGCGCGTCAATGGTCTTTTTGGCCTGTTCGTACCTCTCGCGCAGATCCGACGACGTGTCAATCAGCGTCTGCACTTCGTCTCGCAGCGGTTGGATCTTGTGCAGAATGTTGGTGTAGCTGAGCTGCGACACAATCCACTTGTACAACGGACCGCACGCCTTCGACGCACGATTCACCTTTTCGTAGTCGAACTCATCAACCTTGTCCACGTAGTTCGCCTGGATAGTGTGTCGTTGGCGAGCTGTCAGCTTCTCCGAGTCAAAGTTGACAACCTGCGAGATGAAGTCGTCTTTGCGAATAAACTTACGCAAGTCAGCCCATTCCAAGCTCGACTCGCCCAGCATCACCGCTACTGCCTCCATCGTCATTCGGACGGCAGCAGGAGGACGCGCGAGTGCTCGGATCTCATCAAGCTGAGCCTTACGAATCGAGTTCACGGACGCCTGAGCATCCAGAAGTGCCGGTTCAGCCTGCGCAAGGTCTGCCTCGACAACTTCCTTCCGTGAACGGATCTCTTCGTCCTTGCTCGCAAGATCAGCCGCGAGGGCCTCAGTATCCTTCTTCTTCTCTTGAGCCTCGTTCTGCTCCTGCACCATCTGCTGAAGCTTCTCGTTGGCTTCCACATCTTTCTTCTTGAGCTCCTTCTCCTTCAGACTGAGCTGTCCCTGCAGCTCCGCTACCTGCTCATGCGTAGCCTGTAGCTTTTGCACGCCGACATTTAAGTGAAGCTGCTGGTCCTCCAGCTGCGCACGCTTCTCCGAATACAGCGACACGAAGTGACGGATGAATTCCAGGTAGTCTCTAGGAGAAATGTGGTTGTACTTCATGTGGCGCTTCTGGAGACGCCGCATGTGAAGCAAGACGGCATGGTGGAACTGAACAATGCTCCCAACCAGAACGTCACGGAACGTTCCCGTGGCAATATGCGGGATCAGTTTCGTCAAGACCGCAGCAGCATCACCAAGGATAATAAAGCCCGAGGACCCAGCAAGATCCAGCGTGTTCGTAAACTCGTACGCCACTTGTGCGAGCGCGTGATCATTCCATGTACCGAACCAGTCGACCACGCATCGATTGAAGAGAGCAGGGGACGTATTGGTACGGTTCTGGAAGTCACCTGACGCTGGGTTCATGGTGAACACCACGTGAAGGTTTCGCTGCACCTGCTTCGTAAAGTATCGGAACAGTTCGTCCTCCGTATTCTCCACAATGACACCATCACGCTGTACAGCTTCTCGGCAAGCATGCATAAGTGACGTGTACTCGTCATCCTCGAACAAACCGGGCACTTCGCCCGATGCAAGCAGAGCATTCATGCGTTCCAAGAAAGCAGAATCCAGCACGTTGGACTCGTCAAAGATGAAGCAAATCTTCTCAGCTTCACAGCCACATCGCTTCAGCACAACTCGGAGGTCGTCATCAAAGTTGTCCAGAGTGTAATTCGAGGTCAACTTGATCTGGAACACGGACATGCCGTTCATCCAGCTCACGAAACGGGACAACACCGTCTTTCCTGCGCCACTTTCTCCAACAAGCAGCAAGTGACCAAGCGGTTGACGAAGCACGCGATCAATGCGAAGAACATGGTCGATAACCGAGTCGAAAACCACAAGCTGGACGTTTAGCTCTTCTTCGTAGAAGACGCGCAAGCGAGCTTCAATGTGCTTGCGAAGATCCGTCGTCGTGACTTCAGTGTAGTTCTTGGACAGCCACGTGCTGAACAGAATCGGGTGTTGGCCGCCGTACTCCACCACCTCCAAAGCAGTAGCACTTTGAGGGAAGTGGTTCCTCAACGTCTCCTTCACCATGTGGAAGCACCACTTCTGCTCATCAGACGTCACCAAGCGATCCATGAAAAGTCTTAGGGCTTCGTGGAAGACCAGCTTGACGAGAGTCTCAATGTCGATTTCGTACTCCAGCGGCTCAATAGCTTCGTACAGCGCACGCATCCACCTCGAGAGCTCTCGAGGACTGTAGATGTAGTGCGGCTGCATCTCCGCCGTGAACTTCTTCTGGTTGTTATCGTAGACGTCAACCATGGCATCAGTAAGCGGCTGCACGTACGACCGCAGCGATGGCGTCAGCTTCAGTAAAGCACGGTTGAATGTTCCGTAAATCTGCTTCAGCGAAGGATACGACGGGAAATCGACCAGAAGCACAGGCGCGTGACGCAGTAGACGCAGAGAAATCGGTACACGGCCTGGATCCGTCGGCGGGTTACAGGCACCGACGAACTGAATGCGTTCCAACCGCACCCAAGTGTTCTTTCCGCCCAGCCAAAAGCCTCCTTGCTCGATCAGCTGTCTCAAGAACGTAATCACGCGCTGTGTTCCATATTTGTCAGCCTCCGGGAGGTTGACCTCATCACAGAACACGACGAGCCATTTCTCCGGTGCGTTAGGCGCTAACAACATTCCATTGGGTGTGCGCTTGTACTCGCAATACTGCGAGAACGTCTTCAAGATTAGATCGGGTGAGGTACCAGACGAGAAGTTAAGAGACGCGAATTCGAACTCAGGGAGTGAGTTGATCGTGGACGTCAACGTCATCGTTTTACCACTACCAGGTGGGCCACAGAGGATGAGTGGACGATGCTGCGAGAGCCATCCTCGCAGCACTTCGACGTGACGAATCGTATCCACTGTTGTCACCACAACATCAGTCGACAAGACTTGGTGGCTCTCAAGATCCAGCTGCGGAATCGATCGCAGCCACTGGCGCCATTCACCATCATCGATGTTAACTTCGTACTCAAGCAGACCGTTGTCCGGACTGGACGACGCAGCAACAGGGAACACCAAACGGTTTTCTAGCGTTTGCACCACGAAATCGCACAAAATCATGCGGTTGGTCGAGTCCATGGAGCCTCCGAAGCCCCACAAAACAGAGAACACAAACCACTTCGGCACAAAGCGTGACATCTGCTCCATCGTCATTGGGAAGTCTGAGTGGCCTTCGTTGTACTCGTTGATGCGCGACAAACCGCGTCCAAGTAATGTAAACATCGACATTAGCAGACGCAGCGCCGTGACCTCCATGATGTGCACTTGGCCCATTGCCTGCTCCAAGCAAATCTCGATCAGCGAGGTCATGCCATCTCCACGGTTAATCAGATCTCGGAGAAGAGCGACATAGGTGTGCGCAGTCTTCTTTGCCAGCTCACTTTCACTCGGCTGGAGCGAGAACGAGGACACAACAGACACGTCATCCCGCATTTTCAGTAGATAGTGCTCGACAATATGACACGTCTTGACTGTGTCATGCGAGAACCAAACCATGCCGCAGCGACTGACAGTTGCTAGTGTGGCGTAGCGCAGAGTCTCCGTCTCCATCATGATCCACACATTCGGCGGGATCTCGAGACGTTCGCCTGACGGGAGCGTCAACAGGCGGTTGTCATCCAACACAGAGTTCAAGTTCTCAGCCCATTCTGGACCCACGTCGCCGTCGAAAATGATCCAGTGTCGCTTTTCGCTTTCACCTCTTACGCTGTTAAGCACCTGTCGGAGCAAGTGGGTGAACACACCGTCCGTCCACTCAAGCGTCGTGTTATCAAGAACACCGTACAGATGCTCCTTCGATAACGCCTTGGGATCAATCACATGAGCTTCACCCTTCACACCATCAACAAGCTCCATGGCGTTCATCAGCACACGCCACGCGCTCGACTTTCCAGCTCCAGAAGCGCCCACAAGCATCACACCGTGACGAAGCTGCATTACCTGGTAGAGCTGCAACGCCTTCTCCACCCACTGATCATTCGCAACGTAATTGTTTTTCTTTGCCAGTTCAATAATCCGAGCGCGGAGGTCGTCTTCCTCGATACGATGCGCTTCCGTGCCCGGGAAAACGCCCTTCAGAAGCGTCTCAAATACAGGAACATCGTTGGAAACGAGCTTGGGCAAAATTGTGTCAGTAATAGAGCCGATCAGCGCCTTCGTTTCCAGCTCCTCAATGCTTGCAGGCGCCGCACTTTCTTGCGACTGGGTGATCTTGCGCTTGAGCTGACCAGCACTTACAAGCACGCTCTTCAAAGCGCGAAGTCCGAAATCATAATGAGGCTGCTTCGAGAGCTGGTCCTCGCATAGGTTGAACAAGAGCACAACCTTGGCCGAGATCTGTTCAGCTGTGGTAATACCCTGCGAGAAAAGCATCACTTGTGCGATCAATTCGCGGTCCGGGGCAACCATTGCGATGCTGCGGAACAGTTGCTTCAAGTTGTCCGGTAGGTTCGATCGTCCAGCGTAACCAGGGTTCATCGTCACAAATATACCCACATCGGGGTTCAGCTTGACGCTCTTGCCCAGCAACTCGATGGTAGCGGTGGAGCTGCTGCTTTTTGTAAGAGCCTGCGTGTTGTTCGCTGCCTTGCCGACCTTCAACGAAGACACTCCACTCTGGATCGCCAAAATCTGTTGAGAGACGGCAGAAAGCACACGCTCCTCGAGACGGTTAAACTCATCGAAACATCCCCATGCGCCAACTTGACACAAACCAACAAAAATACGACCCATCGCTTGGAAGTCGAAGTGCTCGTCACAATTGAAGACCAATACAAAGCGACCCAGGTGAGATCCCAGAGCCTTAACGGACTCTGTCTTACCTGTGCCGGCAGGACCGAACGGGTTTCCACCCATTCCGAAGTCTAGCGCTTGCGTCAATGTGAGGTAACAACGCTCCGTAAGAGGGGTCTGCACAAGTCTTTCGCCGACGCCGAAGTACTCGAATCCATACGAGAAACTGGCGTTGGAAATCTGGATAGTGAGTTTCTTGAGCGGATCGGACTCCTTGGCTTGGAAGTAGTGACGCATGTGATACAGCCAACGGAAGTCCTCTGCACTGCTCACCTTGGCCTGACTCAAACGCTTGGTGACGCTCTTCTGATGCACAAGCTCCGTGATCAGCTGCTCATACTTTTTCCGAACGTCGTTTTTCACATCCGTCAGAACGCGTTCACTCAAAATGAGAAGCAGCTTATCCAGCTGTTCAGTAACCGCCGGTAGTTTGTCACCTCCAGCCTTCAAGACGCCTTCGACTTCGTTTGACCACTGCACTTGGGTAGCAAGAATGATCACTTGAGCCGGGAACTCGGACACCCATTTCAGATACGCCTCAGCATTGTCATCTGTCGGGTACGAACGCACGGCTTCTTCTAGAAGAAGAGATAATGTTTTACGCATCTGCTCTTCCACCTTACCCAACCACACGTTGATGCGGGTATCTTCACTCGTCTTCACAGGTTCCTTGAAGTGGACGACTTCTCCTTCACGAGACGCCATTCCCAGAAGCACACCGGTGTTGTTGTCCATCTCCAACGAAGAAATGCCAGCAAACATCTTCGAAAGATGACGCTGAATCTGCATCGGCTCTTTGCTGTTACCGATCATTTCCAGCAAGTCTTCGTCGCCTACGAAGTAAAAGCGAGGGAAAGCAGCACGCTGGCGCTCCAAGTATTCACCCAGAGCACGCTGGACGTTACCCATCATGTCTTGCTGACGTTCAAGCGAGTGATACAAGTTCGGGATGTTGGCAACATCCACGATCATTGGCTTGTGCGCAACGCGCTTCATTGTCGACGTGAACTCATTGTCCACACTTTGGAAACGTGCGAATTCCTTCGGCAACTGCTGCTTAATATCTGCCGATCCAAAAAAGATGCCTTCGAGGTACACCCAGCGTCGTTGAACGTCGATCCAGAAGTCCAGGATGCTACGAATCCTCGTGAGTTTGTCTTCCCAACTCGTCGCTAGCTCAGCAAACACGCGATAGTACGGAGACTGCTTCATACTGCTTAAGCTGTTGAGATGTTCGTCTAGCTTGGCAAACATCTCGTCCCAACCGCGAATGACACGGCAGCGGTTTTGGTAGTTGACCAGGTCCAGCTGATAGTTAGTCCAGTAGTCGGAAACTTGGCGGAGAAACTCGTCCAGTGCCATCTCGCCTTGAGCAGTACGAATAATCGACTTGAGCTCATTGTCGTTGGTGGAGATCTTAGATTCCCAGAAACTGCGTAGGGTCAACTCTGTCAAAGGAGACGAGATGTTCAGCAGTCGCAGGATCTGCTTCCAGTGGCGGTCACGAACGGCATCTGACTTCAGCTCCGATAACAGAGAATTCATGGCCTTACGCGCCTGAATCACCGACGTGTAATGTTCAAAGGCTTCGTACTGCTGCACTCGGGCAGGGAAGCGGCGCATCTCATCGACAATTTCATCGAGTTGCTTGCGGACTTTGCGAGGGTGAACTGCAGACCACAGCGTATCTTGCAGCTCATCAACTTGAGCCCAGACCTTCGAAATGCTCTTCCAGACCTCATCCAGACCGGCTAACTCCTCCATAGCTCTCGATAGATCACCGTACGAAGTGCGGTCATCGTCGATTGAAGAGCCACCCATTCCCGACACATACGAGATGTTCAAGGCATTCAACGCTGCATTCGTCTTATCTTGTTCAGCACGCAGCATCTTGAAGCGCGTATCGAACACAATAAGCGTTTCTGTGGCTGCCTTTGGCGATTGTCCACCTTGCAGTGGTTTGGAGCTGTCCCATTCAGCCACGGCCTTGTTGATCTTGCTGTCCAGTGTGCTCTTCTCTTCCATGATCTTAGCCTGCAGCTGAGGCAACTGACTTTCCATCGCAGCAGTCTTTCGCTCAAGCAGCTGAATGAAAGCTTCCCACTCTCCTTCCACATTCGCCAGCGACGGCCAATCTGCCGAGAATCTGTATCGCTGCTTCTTCAGCAAGCGCTCGCCCTGTTCAAACGACTCGACTGCTTCTTCCCATTGAACGCGCATCTGACGCATCTCTTGGATTAGCGTGATGGCAGCAACGACTTGCGCAGTGGCAGCTTCAAGTGCGTGTTGCTCCAGAAGTGTACGCTTGGACGAAATGGTTGAATAGAACGAGTTGATTTGGTCGCGAAGAAGGTCACCGAAGTAGGCGAGGAACTCATTGTGCCATGCGTCATACTTCACATTCACTTGCGCTTGCACTTGCTGGTAGTTAATGACCATTGGGCCGAATCGCTTTGTGTTGAAGACGGCATCAAACGCATTGCGCTCATTTTTGATCTCCACTAAAATCTGCTGCCACTTCCGAAGATCTTCTCCAACACTGTTCAAAGCAGTCTGGGCGTCCATATCCCACAGCGCTTGGTATTGAAGCCACGTTGACGCACACTTATCCACATCACTCACAGTGACATCCAGCACACTGTACGCTTTGATCAGCAAGTCGAGGGGAACTTTGTTCAGTGCTTCCTTGAACACAGCCTCGCGTCGTCTAGAGCTGGCGCTCTTTCGGGGCGGCGACGATAACGCCAACACAGTCGACTTTCCATACACATTTTCATACGATGACGTCTGAATCTTGGGCAGATCACACACAGAGTTCAGTAAATTCTGAAGCTGAGCAAGCCAATCCCGACGCGCGTCGCCAACCGAAGGCTCCAAATACAAAACTTGGTTCTTGAGTAGGATCTGGTGGGTCGTAACAGTAAGTCCGGCCTCAGCAAGAGCAGCTTCGAACGCCTTGTCGTCGGGCTGAGGACCAAAGCATGCAACCCAGCGCTGCAAAATCACCTCGAGCTTCTTGCCCAGCATCTCACTAATCACAGTGTTCAGGTTCTTCACAAACACGTGCAGGTTCGCATATCCAGCCAAGCTCAACTCGTCGACATGCGTTTGAACTTTCGCCAACACAGCTTGCGCATCTCCAGCCTGGAAGTCGGAACTGGTACGGACACTTTCCAAAAGAGAATCGATCTCACTAGTCTTCTGCAGCAGCTCATCCACCTTGTCATGTAGACGCTCCACCTTCGTAGCAAGGTCCGTAACGTACTCACCCAATCCATCGGCATGCCATCGCATTTCATTGCCCTTCGTAAACGTCTTGCCAATGGTAGCGCGAACTTCACGCACATATGCAGCCGTTAACGTTTCGAAAATGGGCTGGATGCGTCGACACGAGCTTGTGTACGTCTTGAGACTAGCGTCCAAAGACATTGCAAACGGGTACTTTGACTTGGCATCTTCAGCAATCATCTTGAGCGTGAAAGGCACACGGTAGCCCAGCCACTCGAGGTTTCGCACTTCCTTGAACAACGTCACAATCTGCTGGTTGAATGCTACCACCAACTTTTTCTTCTCGCCCTGCGGCGTATCTTCCGTCACGATATTTAGAATGATATTTTTGATGTCGAAGATCGGCATGGACGCCAAATCGTTCACCCACTGGTCGAAGATAAGCTGCGGGTTCAGTTTAGCAATAAACGCCTCAGCCGCTGCCTTTAGCGCCTTACCCTCCACGTGCTGCTCCCAACCAACGCCAAGTACACTCTCAACACGAGACAGCAGCATTTTCAGCTTGCGTTCGATTTGCTTCGCCCACATCACCGCACCAGCAATAGGTGGAATATCGCGCAGTTTGCTTGTGCGCGAGGCCTCAGAGTAGGCATAGTGGGCACGGAACTTGGCCTGGAGGTTGCTCACATCCTCCTTGACATTCTCAATCAGCTGCATCTGAAATTGTTGCACAGCACTGCGAATACGAGGGCGGAAAAACAGCGCATTGTACTTGGAGAATACACGGAACATCTCGTCGGCGTTCGAAGTAGCACTCAGCCGACTGGTAAGGCTGTTAATGATTCGTCCTTCAACGCGATCAATGCACAGATCATACGCCTTGCGGAGGTTCTTCCACGCAGTCACACCTTCCACGGAAACATCAAGAGGATCCAGCGAATTCAATTGGGCGTACGCCGAGTTGATTTCGGCCAGCGCATCGTTCGTGCCATCGCCACGAGCCTCGTCCAGTCCAATGGCGTTCGACCCACCCAGCACTCTCTGAATCACATCACTCAACTTCTTGTGTTGCTCTCGAAACTCGTACAGCTCCAGCAATCGCTCTTCGATCGCAACGTGCTCCATCTGCAGCTCCGAAAGCAGCGGCAGCTTTATCGTGTTGATCGACCCACCTCGTCGCTTGAAGAGCTCCTTGGTGAGGTCATAGAGCGCTGTGACCTGACGATGCCAGTTGGTGAAAAGCTCCTTGCACGACGAAACCAGCTGCTCGAACTGGTTGAACGGGATCTCAATGAGACTGTAGACACGCAGCAGACTGATCACCTGCTGCGTTAAATCACTTGACATGACTTCCACCAAATGCAGTAGACGCGACAGGTTGTACGAGTCGGCCACGCGGATCTTCTTCAAATGAGTAAACACCAGCGTTACGCCCTGATTCAGCTGGCTGATATCTGTGGCCGATAAAATGGAGTTCATGGGGAACTCCTTCATAAGTGTCATGACACTAGACACCTGTTGAAGCGCTGGACTTAAGCCGTGGTCAGTGCTGAAAGAAACTGTAGCCAGGTATCTCTTGGCTCGCTGCAACACAGCCAAAGTGATCTCAACCTCGGGCGACTTGAGTTTCTCTTGAACAGCCAGTAAAGCGCGGTTCAAATCGCACCAAAAGTTGATCTCCTGCATGGCAGTTCCAGGCAATGGCTCGTTCACGAGACGTGTGACTTTCTGGATCTCCTTGATCCACTTGCTTACGCCTCCCTGGATGGTATTGACGAAGGTCACGTCGTTCACCTTGTCTTCCAGTCCCAGCGCTTCCACATCAATCAACACGCCTTTAGTACGGACGAGATCAGCCGCCTGCTGAATCACAGGGTGGAAGACGAGGTTCACCTCTGGGATCTCGATATTCTGTTGATATTGGAGCAGGGCCAGCTCCAACTCCTTCATCCTGCGTCGAATGGCTGGCAGACCTCTCGTGCCTTCGCTTAGATTCGTTATCTCGCTCTGCGGCATGTGCACTTTCGAGTACTCGTTTACGAGCGGCGTGAATGATTGGTGTACGTAGTTGTACACGACAGAGAGCAGGTTGCCTCTGTCCTCAACCCCTTCCTCAGTGTTCTCGCCGCTGCTACTGGTAGCTGTGTCCGAGTCCGTTTTGTCCACTTCCTTACTACCAAGCCCGAGTGTCATAACCTGCAGCTGGTGGTTGAGCGTCTGGTCCTTGGCCAGTGGAGCGCTGAAGCGCTTAATGAAGCACACTACGTCGTGCCCGTTCTTCTTTCCTGGGGAATACTCGATGCCCACGTTCACGCGTACTCGGAATGTGGAGCCGTCCATGGGACTGTCCTCATCGGCGCGTGCGGGCAAGCAATGGACCTGCAGCACGCGCGTGGCTGAGTCCGACACAAACTGGTGCAGAGTGTTGGTCGATTCCGCACTGGCGAGGTCAGCTTTAAAGCTGTCAACACTTAGCGCCGAGCCCTCACCAAAGAGCGGCATGCACGTGGACAATAGGTAGCGCGGAAAATCGACCACAGGCAGCACGTCGGCGGCCGGCGCCGTCACGTCCGCGCTGCTCGCCATGAGCCTCTCTGCTTTCGCTTGGTCTGCTAAGCTGACTTACTCTTTGTATGGCGAAGGGCAACTTTTAGGCCCTCCGCGTTGCTGTTGTCTTGCTTTCGCTGCACTTCGACCCCAAGTCTTCCTTCCTGTCGATCTTTGTGTTGAGGGGGAGTGGCAATCTGCGATCAGAAACGGGGTTTATGTTGCGCTAAAATCAAGTTTTGTTGCGTCGAAGTTGCACAAAGGTTGCGCTTGCAAGGTCGGAAGGGAAAACCGATCACGTTGTAGCGTGAAGTCCACGCCACGCACCACGGTGGAGCTGACAGAAACTCAAATTTTAGTTATATACGCGTCGCATGAGTGCAACACAATCGCTGAAGGGAGAAGCCGAGAAGAAACTACATAAAGTGGTTTCTTTGTGTGCTCTACAGCGGCATCCGCTTCTTGTTCTGCTTGTTAATGAGGTTCTTGTGAATGTGCGGGATGACGCCGCCACCCGCGATCGTGGCCTTGATCAACGTGTCTAGCTCCTCGTCTCCGCGGATAGCAAGTTGTAAATGGCGCGGCGTAATGCGCTTCACCTTGAGATCTTTCGACGCATTGCCCGCGAGCTCCAGCACCTCGGCAGTCAAATACTCCATGATGGCGGCGGCATACACGGCAGCCGTGGCACCCACGCGTTGATTGTTGGCCACACGCTTCTTCAGGAAGCGATGAATGCGACCCACGGGAAACTGTTTAAGGTCGAGCAGTCAGATAGGGAGCAAAACACGGAGCTACGAGTCCCACGTACCTGGAGACCAGCACGCTGCGATCGTGACTGTGGTGCTCGCTTGGATGTAACGCCCTTGCCGCCTTTGCCTCCCTTGCCTCCTTTTCCACCGATACCTGACTGTAAAGCACGATAGACGCAGCAGTTAGCACGACTAGGCACCCATCGACTACAGACACCTCACCATCGATTGTGCCTGAAGATTCCGAAATGGCTCAAAACACCAGGCCCACAACAATGGAGCATACTGATTGGTTGAAATCGGCGAAGCTCGAAGAAAAAAAAACTCTTTTTGGAGGAAACCATCTTTTGATTTAAAAAATGTTTTCAGGACTTTGCTTTTTTGCTTCGACTCTGAAAACTAAAAAGCATGCAAGAAAGTACTTTTAAAACACTTTTTTAAAAAGCGCATCGATGATTGGCTGATTGATTTAACATTGCCTTGACCACCAGTACCAGTCGTCATACTCATGGTCGACGCCTCGGCTGCCTCCGTGCCTGCAACTACTTGCAACACTGCTAAAGATGCGTCTTCTCCTTCTCCTGTAATTGCGAGATTCTCATCCCTGCTGCAGAACACGGCAGAAGCGGATATCGAGTCCATCCAGGTTCCCAAGCCCGACGTAAACGATCCTGCGACCTACAAGCGCAGCCAGGACCCCAACTGGAAGAACACGGGGCTTGACGACATCTACGCCACATGGGACAAGCTAGTGCCCGTGGAAGATCTACCCAAATATGAAGAAATGGGTCTCTTTCTAGTCGAGCACGACCCGCAAACAGCTCGTGAGTTGGAAAAGGCGTTTGTGCTTTTACGACGCAAATTCAAGTGTCTTCCCAAGAAGTCCCAGATGAAATTTGCCTTGGGACTGTTGGTGCAAAAGGGTGCAGCACCAAAAGGTTTGGCACTGGAAAAATTGCTTGTCAAAAAGGCCCAAAAGAGTCAGTCGGGTGTCCTAGTCGTCACAGTGCTCACCAGTCCGTACCCGACAGTGAATGGCAAGAAGCAGAGGTTCAGCTGCCAGTGGAACTGCTACTACTGTCCTAATGAGCCAGACCAGCCGAGAAGCTACTTGCACGATGAGCCGAGTGTGCTACGAGCAAACCGCAACGACTTCGACCCCGTACTCCAGTTCTGTGACCGCTGTGTGACGCTAGCAATGAATGGGCATCCAGTTGACAAGATCGAGCTGCTAGTTCTCGGAGGAACGTGGGCAAGTTACCCTGTGGAATACCAGGAGACCTTCATCCGCGACTTATTCTACGCAGCCAACACGTTTTTTGAGAGAGAGAAGCGAGAACGTCACAGTTTGGACGACGAGAAACTCGAGAATGAAACTGCAGCCGTCAAGATCATCGGTATCACACTGGAGACACGTCCGGACTGCATCACGCCGGAGGAGCTGCGTCGATTCCGGCGATACGGGTGCACTCGTGTGCAGTTGGGTATCCAACACACGGACGATGCTATCTTGAAGAAGATTAATCGTGGACACACGCTGGCTGAGGCGGTCCAGGCGCTCAAGCTCCTGCGTGACTGCTGCTACAAGACGGACATTCATCTGATGCCGAACCTTCCTGGTAGTGACCCGGAGAAGGACCGTGCGATGTTTGACTACGTGCTGCATTCCCCGGACTTACAGGCCGATCAGTGGAAGATTTATCCGTGTGAGATCACCCCGTGGACTGTGATTAAGAAGTGGTACGACGAAGGTAGCTACGTGCCGTACAGCGACGACAAACTCATTGAGTTGCTGATGGATGTGAAGATGGAAGTGCACCCGTGGATCCGTCTTAACCGTGTGATCCGAGATATCCCAAGTCAGTACATTTTAGGAGGAATGGACGAGCCGAATCTGCGTCAAGTGATTTGCAACAAGATGATTAAGCGAGGAACGCCATGCAAGTGTATCCGGTGTCGTGAGGTGAAGACTGATGACGCTGCTATTGCCTCTGCCGAGTGTGTTGTTCGTGAGTACGAAGCCAATGAAGGTGACGAGTACTTCATCAGCTTTGAGACTCCGGATCGCTCCAAGATTTGTGGCTTCGCCCGGCTACGTCTTTCTCAAACTCCTGGTGGTGGTGTGTTTCCGGAGCTTGAAGGTGCTGCGTTGATCCGAGAGCTTCATGTTTACGGCCAGCTAGTGGCTGCAATTAGCAAGAAGACGAAAGCTAGTGCCTCGAAGGATGCTGAAGGCTCGCATGCTCAGCACACGGGCTTCGGTACGCAACTGATGATGAAGGCGGAGGAGATTGCTCGAGCGCACGGCTACAAGAAGATGGCTGTGATCGCTGGAGTTGGCGTCCGAAACTTCTACAGACGACTGGGCTTTGAAGTGGAGGGTGAGGGAGAACTCATGATCAAGCATCTGGATGAGCTGCCAGTAGCAAGCATCTGGTCCAACATAACCGCGTTCGTTAACGAGAACTTGAGTCGCGATTTCTCAACCACCCAGGTCCGTACGGCTATCGTGAGCGCTGTTGTCGTTAGTGCAGTGACTGCAGCTGTGATCAGGAGAAGATAAACTCTTTCCGACCTGAAGACACGCGGGAAAACAGCTTAGAGACGCTTGCAATAAAGAACCGACGATTGCTTTTACCTGACTCGCTGCAATAATTATACCAATACCCCTCTGGGTTAAGTGAAATTGACCATAGTCGACACCTTCTGCACGATCTGCACGACCATCTCGGGGTCACGTTTGGCCATTTCGATGAAGGACTTTGTCTTCGAGACCTTTTCGAGGTTGCGAAGCGTGAAGGTGAAGCACGCGTCTCGTAGCACCGGGTCGTCGTGCTGAATAGCAGCGAGCAGCATGTTGGCAGCGTTGTCAATGCTCAGCGATTCCAGTAGAATTTTCGAGCATTGTCGTTTGAGACCTTGGATGCCGAGCTGTGTCCAACAACAATAAAAAAGGTCAGTATTGTATGACAGTGCTGCTTAACACGTACCCGATCAGCAGCAGCAAACAACTCCGTCACGTTTTCTCTCGGAACATTCCCCTGATCGGTGTAAACATACTCGATCAAGACCAAGAATGTCGCACGACTCACGTTGGGGATCCTCACACGCAGGACTCTGTTCTGTGAATTCTAGTAAAGCAGGACACATAAGCGGCAACTACGGCAGATAAAGCACAAGAATCTGGGTTTTATACCTCACTCGAGAGGAAGGTCTTAAAGTAGGGGTTCCTTATGCAGATGCATTTGTGCGCGAAAATCTCGGAGCCTTCAACTGGAAACAAGTAAAAGGCAAAATTTGGTAAAATGTTACGGGAAGCCATTCGGAGGGCAAGACGTACCGACGAACACGACATCGCTCATCAGCTTGTTGTTGACCAACGAGCGTAAGTGCGCAGCCATTGTTTCTCCTCTACTGCTAGCTGTTTCTTTCTGATTATGACTCCTTTTTTCCTCTACTTCAGAGGCAGGAGCAGGTGCCGGTTCTTCGCTGGGAGAACCGCCACCTTCAATATGTTCGACGACACTACCATCGCCGATGTTCTCCCCCTCAAAATCGTTGTCGCTCGTGTCGTTCTCAGCATCATCGGATGCAGAAGAATAGCTGCTTGTAGCAGACCTATCACCTTCCGTGGAGTCATCATTTGCAGCTTTTTGGCGCTTGCTTGTAGCCCAGGTTCCTGTCTTGTTTGCGTTAGAGCGCTTCGTACCAGGCTTTTGGCTAGAAGAACTCGACTGTATCGGCACGTCTGCTGCTGCGGAGTGTTGGCTGTTCCCTGACAACCGTTCGAGTTTCCATTTGACTTGTTCAAGTGTTGCAGTGAAGCTCCAACCTTTCTCCTTGACTGCGTGGTTGAACAGTACTGTCTTCACTTGATGGGAATCTCCTCTTGTATTCCTGACAATGGTTTGCAGCAGCTCCGTTCGCTTTGGGTACCAGCCTGAGGAGAGAGACTTGACCGGTCCTGTAGGAACATTTTCGCACAGCTTGAGTAAGTGGCTTTGAACCTCTCGCAAGGTGAAGGCTGGCGTGGGCATTGGCAAGAAGTCGCTTCTCTTACGGAGCTCATCAGTGAACGCCTGCATCCGCTCTGGCCATGTACCATGGCGGCCGGCAACAGAGAGAAGGAGCTCGTCATGCTCGGCTGTGAATCGTGAAGATGCCATTTGTTGCACTTGAAGTTGAAAGTGAAAACCTTCGAAGTGACAATGCTGGCGGTAATGCGTCACTATGAAATACTGCGAAAGTTGCATTTCGCTTGGTTGGCAACAAAAGTATGATGAGGCAACTGCGTAGCAGCAACTTACAGAAAGCTGCCCTTTGTGAAAGCAATATATAAAATTGCCAACCGAGAAAAGTTAAGAGTTACACTGCGTTGAACAGTATTAAGTAAAGCTTAATCAATTGTCAGTGTGGGCGGGACATCGCTCCGGCAATCTTGCGGCATCCTCGGGTCAAGCATCGCTTTGCACCTCCATGATTCAAGCACTTGCCTCTTGTCACGACACGTTTCTCACATCCTGGATGCGAGCATTGAGGATTCCCGCCATGAGAACAACATTTTTCCGTTCTTGTTCTGAAGTCTGGTACAGCCCGCATGCGAGCATCGAGCTTGTCCTCCATGCGCAGTACATCTGCCATTACTGTACCGAAGCTTGGTGCAGCCCGGGTGCGAACATCTCTTACCTCCTCCATGTACCGCACACTTTCCCATTGTTATAACTTGATTGACGCATCCTTCAACGGAACCTTGATCAGACGCCAGGGGTATAAAGATTCCAGAAAAAACCAACCGGTCAACGGTAGCGTTGAATACGAACATATTTCTTCCTTCTTGTAGTTTGATCGTGCTGGTATCAATGCCTTCCAGCTTCACCATCCTCTAATGAGTTAGTTGTTTTATCCTTTTGAGAAACGACGTCGAGCTGCCTTTCAAGTTGACGGTAATAGTGCAACGCAAAGTTTGCGTCCACCATGTGCTTGACACATGCCTTTCAGCTGAGCTTGCTTCACGCATTCGGGAAACGTGCAGCGAGGCTTCGCTTGCAGTAGCCCAGGATACTTTCTGTGCGCCAATCTTTCCCTTCATTTCGCCATCCACCTCGCTTCCTGGCAACAACGAGATCTTTTGCTCTTCGTTGGCGTTATTTGTAAAAGTGAGCAAAAAATCGCTGTCCTTTATTTACACAAATTCATGAAACTAACATCAATTAATACGTAACATCACCCCGAGCTATACCCAAATGGATCGATCTTGCTGGTTGTTCCTCAATGCAACAGACTTGGCCATCGCCGTGGAGGTCGCCGCGCTGGCACTAGCTGAAGCAACAGCCGTTCTAGCAGCGATCGCTGCTGACGCGCGCTGACTCGAGACTAACGAGCAATCTAACGCAGTGAGCACTTCCTGCATGGACGGACGTTCGGCGGGCGAGTCATGGAAACAGTTCTGCATCAGCGTTTGAAGAGATTCCGGTAGCTCCTTAGGAACAGGAAGACGTTCGCCACGTAAAACATTCATCATCGCCTCTACAGGAGTCAGCGCCGCAAACGGTGGCGAACTCGTGTAGGTCTCCCACATCAGCACACCAAACATGTAGACATCTGAATCGTATGAGAACGCGTGGGGAGGCTGTAATGACTCTGGGGCCATGTACTTGACTGGACCCACAGCGTCTTTCAAAAGCATTCCAGTCTCGGCTCGCACGCGACGACAGAGCCCAAAGTCGCAGATACGTACACGATTGCCTTGATCCACGAGACAGTTGCGTGCAGCAAGATCACGGTGAATGAAGCCACCTTCGTGGATGTTAAGCAGTCCAGCCGCAGCGTCCTTTAGCATCCCAGTGCGTTCATCGATCGAGAGTGAAGAACTGCCACGTAGATTGTCTTCCAGACTGCCATACGGAAGATACTTGGTCACCAAAGCCAATGGGAACTTGGTGTCGGTAGAAGCACCCACAAATGGGACGATGCAGGGGTGATGTCCAAACATATTCAGCATCGCAGCCTCGTGCTGGAACTCGCGAACAATCTGCGACGTCGTCTCGCCGAACTCGCTAGCTCGAATAGTCTTCACCACGACATCCTGACCGTCCAGCGAGGCGCGATACGCGTCACCGAAATATCCTTGTCCTACCAGCTCCTTCATCTCTAGCGACCGGAACGGAATCTCGCGATACGTCTGTTCCATCACATCCATCCAGCCCTCCAGCACGTCAGCTTCTAACTCGCTAGGCTGCATCACACGCGAGCCAACAAGCACGAACGAGTTCAGCACGGCGACAGACGAACCCACAGTAATTCGCGCTTTAAACAATACACGTCCAAACGCAGCGCCATCTGTACACACCACGTCATAGTCGACGTTCGAGATCTCTCCTTCCCATGCGAAGCCTTGCGTGGCACCATTCAGTACCTCGAATCCGTTGGGCACTTCCAGCGTCACGTGCACCAGAGCGCCACGACGGACGTCTAGTTTGGATTCCAGCGAGAGTTTTCGCGCCTCAGGGTGGTCACTCTTCGCCAGCTCTTGCATCTCGGATCGCTGGTTCAAGAGGAACGCCCAAACTGTAAACTGGAACGGCTTCAGCGACGGACACACACTTGGTGGGGCGAAAGCACTGAAGTTCACACGATCTCGACGACCAGGGACGTCTTTGAACTCCGCTTTCGCATCCACACCGCCTTCCTCAGCCGCCATTGTTGATGCAGACCGGCGAGACTCAGGTACAGCAGCCATCTGGATCGAACGGTACACTTGCTGGAACTTGTCGGTTGGGAAGTCAGCATCGTGTATACTGTTGGTCGGAGACAGCAAGTCGTAGTCGTGATCGACGTCGAAAGACCCACGTCCTACCCCGCTGCTTCTGGGTGAATTCATGGGCGAAAAGCTGTCGTAACCTGGCTGCTCCGACGAGCCTCGGTAGATCGGACTTGAATCCAAAGCCGTGATGTACTGCGGAGGACTATCCGTATAGCTCAGCGGCGCATAAGCTCGCATATTTGTCATGTCGTCATCTTCGTAGGAACGGGCGATGTTTCCGTAGTGGCCTAGTATTTCCAAGTCGCTGATGTCGCGCGATGATCCAGCCTGAGATGCCTGCGCAATACTCACCGACCGTTTATCTTCTCGCGCATCATGCTCCACGGTGTCCAGTTGATCAGAAGTGTCACTAGTGGAGCGCACTTGATGGTCTGACAGCGTACTTGGTCGCCCCCGGACGCGAGAAGATAGCGCTCGCTTCCTTGGATCTCCATTAGTGCTTCGAAGCAGCGGCGTACTTTTTGGACGGACTGGCGGAGCTGCAGGAGCAGATATTATTGGTAATACTGGTGGAGCTGGAACTGAAGGTGTTGCTGGCGATGCATGTCGCGGAACAGTTGCTTTATCCTCCCCCGACGACTGTAATTGCATCTGGATAGTATCTGGTCTACTCTCCGGTGCGTAGAACGCTTCATCGGCTGCTTGGTCGATCTCTCTTGCAAATCTATCACGTTCTCTGGCGGCAATGGATCGCTCGTGGCGATCAGCATGTTCTTCACGTCGTTTATCAAGTTTTTCTTGTGCTGCTCGAAGTTTCTGTTCGTATTTCTGCACTTTCCTTTCATACCGTCGTTGCTTCCACTGGGCATGCTTGTGGCGAAATTTATCACTTGTCCAGTCTCCATCAGCCTCACCAGCCACCTCTCTGTCGACATTTTTGGAGGAGCCATCAGTGCGCTGATGTTGACCTTGTAACAGCCCACGCATAGCATCCTCCTTGTCCCTTCTACGATCGCCGTCACTTTCGTCTTCATCTGACTCGGAAGTGCCCATCGCTTCATCTCTGCGACTATGCTCTTGGCGACCAGTCGGTTCAGACCAGCTCTTTTGTGTCGAGTCACGACGATAATGGTCATATGCCCCTTGCAATTCTACCGAACGTGCATCGAAACTTCCTCGGCGTGTTTGTTGGGAAGGGAGAGGTGGAGCAGATGGACTTAAGTCCAGCGCCTCATACATACTTTTATGCGCTGGTTCCTTCTTGACGACGTCGTCATCAGTATCCGACACAGTTGCGGCCACAGGGACAGCGACAGCATACACATCATCGAAGCTGTTGCGCCGACGCACCCCTCGTCGACCTCTTCTCTGCCTTCTCTGGGCCTCATGAGGCCACCTCCAATCATGCCAATGCGACCAATGTTCCAGCCATCGCTCACGCCAGTCAGCGCCCCACGGTGACAATTCGCCATTCAATGGCGGGAAAGGTGGAGGTCCACGCATATCCAGCCTCATTTGGTCGAAGCGTAACCCTCCTCGTCCTCCTCGACCCCACGTGAATCCTCCTCTGCTATTTCCCCTTCCACCGCCTCCCCTGCGTCCACCACGACCATCAATCCTATGCTGATCATCACTCTCATCGATCCCTTTAGCGTCAGACTTGATAACAACCTTGCAGCAACACATTTGAAACTCCTGGTCGTGGTCATGATGCATATCTTCTTGAAACGCCCGTTCAGCATGAGGTAATGGTCTATCTGTAGCCATTACAGGCATCCCTGGAGGTACATACGCACCGTCGAAGCTTGCTGGCTGCTGTTTCATATCCCTTGACCCTCTTGGTCTCGATACATTCGACTCGCTACCACTTCGGCGTTCCTGGTACAAATTCCGCGTCACAGCTTCAGCCGACGGCTTCTCGTTCGACACTGACGCATTGCCACTTCCTTGACGCGAGCTTGAATGCTTTCCACCCATCGTTCCATAATTATTTGATGCTGCAGCTCCAATACGACGCTCTTTCTGTCCAATTTTAAAAGGTGCTCGATCAATGGTCTCTTCACTCGTCTCCTCTGGAGCATTACTTGCAAAAAGCACTCGCGCCACATTTCTAGACACGAATAGTAATCCTCTAGCAGAGGTGACCCCCAATTGATGCGCCAAGAAGGCGAAAGCCACTGCTGCGAACACCTGAGCAGCTGTAGTCCCCGTGGACACAATGTTCACATCGGAGAGCCCTGCATCTTTCGGTAACACTTGAGCAATACTCACGATCCATAGTGCCAGTGGCACGGCACAGAATACCAGATCTAGGATCCATTTGAACACCAAGAAGTACAATAGCGACAATAGCATCACTGGGAGCGTTACCTCCCCCAATACTGGTCCCTGGATGGTTTGCTCTGCGTTATGACTTGACCTGCGCCGCCTTAATATTGACCCTGCCTCGTCTTCGTCCGCTACAAGCGCGTCGATGGCCATTTCTGTCTTCCAGAGGACCCTCGTGAGCTTTCGAGCGAGCTGCGACGATCCAGCGAGAAGACAGCCAATTACGAGCAGGAGTAACAGTCCGGAAGTGGCTAGGATGACTCCCAATATACATGCAAAGGCCAATGTAGCCACGTGAAAGCTCAGTGTCTGCACAACAGAGGCCACGACGCCTCTCCGGACTGGCATGACCCGCGACCTCTTACAGGTCACAGCGACGCGGGAAAAGCAGCAATAAGCGCTCTAAGCGCGGGATGAAAGAGGTGAGGTAGATGGGGGGCTAAGGACGCGCCTACGAATGGTGAGAGGGGGCTGCTGCGGGGCCGAGGAGCTCCGCTTCCTTTTCGAATGATGTCCGAAGGGTTCTGTGGATAACCTGCAGAGAGGCATACAGTGATCAAGAGACTTATAGAATTAATACCTGCACAAAACGTTTCTTGATGCAGTCAGTAAAGGTACGCGTGGCTTACTTGTTCTAGGATGGAAACATGTGAGCCTTTATAAAGCGTTATCATACCAGATGTTATGTGCACTTGCTCGTTTCTCAAAGCGAATTCAAAAGAAATTCGTTTTTTAAGCGACGCTAGCTTACATACAGCCTTACACAGCCTCAGAAGCTGTTTCATCGCCAGACCTACTGTCGGCACTGGCTGGCGTTGAACCTATGCGACCCGTTTCCGTTGCGACTTGCCCCACACGTGGCGTCAAATAGTACGCGGCACCTGGAGGCAGACTGGTGATTGAAGGGATCGCGTTAGCCTTGCCTAGTGCTTCACTTGGCGTAGCTGCAGTTTGTTCAGCTGCTAACGCAATCGGTACTGCATGAGCTTGCGCCGCTTCCTCAGCGATGCGGTCTAACGATCACAAATGACACAAGTTAGCTAACTGGTCTAAAAGTACTGTTACAAGTCTATAGAGTGGCCGTACCCTGGTGCCACTTCGCTTGCAAGTGCGCGACCATCTCCGCCACATCCTGCAAGCGCTTGTGAATCACGCGCGACGGCGTGTTTCGCAGCTCCTCCAAAAGCGGCTGCATCTCCGAAGCTGCCATGTTCATCTTGTGATCGTTCGCCAGCGCCTCCTTCAGCATAAACCCAGACACAGCTGTGCCCAAAAACCCTGTTAGAGCAGCCACCTCACTCCAGTCAAACCCGTCAAGGCCGTACCTGCAGATGGCGTGTTGATCACAGCTGCCTTGGCACTCATCTTCGACTCCGAAGAACCTCTGGTCGTAAACCCTGCTGTGACAAACCAGCTCAGCTTCAGCACGTAACAGAGCTCCATTGCAAAATCCCTCGCTCACCATCCACAGCCGTCGGATCCAGCTCCGTCAGAATGCGCGCCGACGGCTCGTAAGCTGCATCAACGCAGTCATGAACGTCAGCTATCAGCAACTTAAAGTTCGAGCACCATTTCACTCACCAGTGTCGTCCCCCTGCACCTCTAGCTTCTGCTCAGATTCCGAGCCTAGCAGCAGTTCGTCAGGCACGGAGCTGTTGTTGGTATAGCAGTTGTAGATCTCGTCGCTGATCCGATGGTTGTGCTGCGAGATCTGGTTGCGCACTCGCACGAGCCAACGGACGCGATTGGGCTCTCCGTCCACTACTTCGAACACCACGTCGGCCGTGATGCGGGCTGAACAGCCTGTGTACCGGTTGTGCAGATGGGTACGCACCCCATTGCCGCGGGACGGCTGGATGCAGCCATGTGTGCACCAATAGGCCATCGTGGCGTACTTAAAGTCCTCGGGCACCGGGTATTTCTTGAATTTGTGCTTGTTATTCCAGTACGTGGTGGTGGACGAGCTGCGGCGGCGGTACATGGTTTTCGTACGCGTCATGTAGCCATTCCACGCCTGGATAAACGCGTCCCATGTGTCGAACGTTAGGGGCTCAAAAGCGGGCACATGGACTGTGACGGAGCCTCGAGACTTGGCCAGGTCCTCGCGCAACTGGAAGTTCTTAGTGCGGCGCTTCTTGACTAGCGGCTCCTCTACGTCGGGCTGCAGAGGGTGTGGGCTCGTCTCGGGCTCTTGTTGCTCTTGCGCAGGCGACGTTAAAGCTGAAGCTGCTACGTCCTTGTTTGTCATGGTGGCTTCAGTTGCCGGTGGACTGGAAGGGAGGTGACGACTTAACCCCCCGCAACTTTAGCGCTATATCGACTTCGACGGGAGACGATCGAGTTGAGCAGGTAATGCAAGCGACAGGCCTTCGGGATGCAATTCTTTCATTGCAACTCGGAAGTGTCACTAAACCACAGATGTGATCCTTACAAAAACGATTCTTTCAAAGTTATCGGCTCTGTCACTATGTAGGTGATGTAAGGCTTATGGTCATCTGGTGTGCCAAACATAAATCTGCCCGCAGACACTTTTTGTCAATTGTATTCAGTTCGACGCGCTTCTTGTGCAGACAGAGCAGCACCGCGAGTGACGTGCTGAGCAGCAGGCAGGCGAGAGAGTCAAGACACCAGACAGCCCCTCGTCCAGTGGCAGTGCATGCCCGAGCGCCAGTTCTCGGTGTCGTTTCGGCTGGAGAAACCCCCACGGGCGGCAAGATGGAGATGGAGGACGAGCTGGCCGCGGGCGTGGTGCTCTCGCCCACTCGCAACTTAAGCAAGGACGGCGAGATCGTGCGGCGCTGGATGGAGATGGTTCTGGGTGACAAGTCCCTGGGCGATCTCCCGGCGGCGCTGCACTCTGGCGAGCTGCTTTGCGACCTGATCAATAAATTGTACAAGGCGCTGGGTATGAAGAGTCAGATCAGCCCCGTACGTGCTCAGGGCGACGATATGGACGCATGGAGCAATGTGCGCGAATATCTTAGGTGCGTATTTTGGCAATGGAGCCATTAGCTGTCCTGTCGTGGCTGAAATTGAGGATTTCAACGGTGGTTCATTTGTTTTACTACAATGGTTAGAGCCTGTGAGGTGCTGGGAGTGGCGCGGCAAGATCTCTTCCAGCCGGAAGACCTGCTTTCACGCAAGGATATGGAAAAAGGTGAGTGGTATTTACTGGTTTTGAGTAAGATGCGGTGTTGACTTGGAGTGTAGTGTACAGCCATATCCTTGCGTTGCAGACGGTGGCAGTGTCGCTCTCAAATCGCCGTTCGATCGACGAGCGCAGCTCCATGATCAACGCACCGGTATGCTTCATAGTGTATACTTGCGAAGGGATTTCGTACCATTGAGACTCATTATAATCGTTTAATTGTAAAAAAATAGGACTGGTCCCCGGTGTCTGAGCACGGCGTATTCGCCGACGACGAAGATCTGGATGCGGAGGATTTGGATCTGGACTCTCCAGAAGCTGTTAATATGTTGCAGCAATCGCGTTGGCAGCGGCTACTATTTGAATATGAGCATCAGCAGCAGCGAAAGGAGGAGCGAGATCGTGCGGGTGATTCCTCTGCGTCTGAGGGACTGGGTCCACTCGCACATGGCATTTGGCGCACGGAAGAGCGTATTCGAGCGATCTTGATGCGCGAAGATCGAGACTTTGGAGCTGTGCCTGAGGAATTACACGGGAAATTGTGGATGCTGGCGTCGGGAGCTCAATTGGAAATGAGGAAAAGCGAGGGCCAGTACGAGCGATTATTAGCTTCAGAGTCAGAGAGCACGGAGGCGACACGGCAGATTGATGTGGATCTGCATCGGACTGTTGCGAACGAGGATAAAGAGCTGTGGACCGAGGAGAAATCGAGGATGATGCGGCGTGTATTAGTCGCGTATTCCATCTACAACCCGGGTTTGGGATACTGTCAGGGCTTAAATTATATTGTGGCTCGAAGTCTGCAATATCTGGGCGAAGAAGAAGCGTTCTACTTGCTCGTTGTGATCGTTCGGCTTGTCCCTGATGATTATTATACGACAATGGTGAGAGGATCAGCTTGCTAAAGTGCTGGCTTAATTGAGATCTAACGGTTAAGTTCTGTTGCAGCTGGGGCTGGCTGTGGATCAACACGTGTTTGCCGATCTCGTGCGGCTTCAGTACCCGGAGATCTCGGAGCATCTGTCGGAGCTTGGTGGCTCAGGGATGGAGCTTTCGCTTGCTTGTACAGAGTGGTTCTTGACCCTTTTCGCTAGTCCTTGCGAAAGAGGAGTCACTTTTCAGATCTGGGATGCCATTTTTCTTCAAGGCGACGAGGTAAATATTTGCTTCTGAGCGGAAAGATGTGCTCCGGCAACTAATTGGGAGGCTTGTGGCTGTGTAGGTTCTCTTTAGGGTAGCGTTGGCTCTGCTTCAACCGGCAAAGACTGCGCTTCTCGCGTGCAATAATTATGGAGACATGCTGAAGCATCTGAATGAGGTGCGTCTACAACGATCTGGATCTCATTAGCTCATTAGTAGCTGGCCACTGACGTCATTTGTGGTATCTTTTCAGCTCGGAAGAGGTGAACTAGACGCTCTAGAGTTGATGCAGGTCTCTAAAAACCAGGACTGTGTGATTCGTGGCCGGATCGAAGACTTTCGAGCTCATCATCGCCTGCAACTGGCATCGGGTATCGTCGCATCCACTGTTGAAGCTGAGGATGCACGAACCTCATCAACAGGACGGCGAAGTTCAGAGGTTAGATCAGAGCCAAGACTGAGGATATTTGGCCGCAAGAAGCCAGGCATTTTCCGACACATTGACAGGATCCCTCCTCGCTTAGCGCGGTATGCAAAGTCAACCGGGAAGCCTGAAGTGAAGGTAACCTTACACGTTTTATATGCTTTTGCAGAACATTCGACCGAAAGCTCACCGAGGATTACATGGAGACCATTCGACAAGATCATCCCAACTTCGCGCAATATTACGAAGGATTGCAGCCCCAGGTGCGTGCAATGCTAGGACGCTGCCCTGATCGATGAAAATTTTTCTGTCTTACACTTCTGCCTGATCGTTACAGATTATAGAAATGTATTGGGGATCAGCAGATAGTTATCGTCAGTGGGGAGCACGAAATGTTCGTCGAATTTCAACCGATGGGTTTGCTGTCAGTAGCTCCAAAGACAGTGAAGGCCACCACGTGAAAGAGGAAATTAACATTATGGGAGATCATCAGATGAGTCCGAACGTATCAGGTGAACGGAGACGTGAACTGACACGAGATCGTCGCAGCAAGAGCTTCATGCACCCGAAGAAGGTCCAACACAACAGCGCAAACAGCACCCCTAGTAGCCGAGCGGTCAAAGACAGCGACGAAGATGCCCAGTTGATTGGACGCTCCCCGTTGGCATGGATTCAGCGGTTTGAGGAATGGCATAAAGACTTAAAGACCCAAAAAGAGAAGAAGAAAGCGGAGAAGCGACTGCGCCGTAACCAGCGCTCTGAAAGCTTATTCCCTGGCTCCAGACACGGACAACCGGATCCTTGGATGCGTGGTGCCACTGACTCGTCTTCAGTGCCAATTTATCCCCAGCCGAAGCAATCGCAGGATATTGAAGGATTTTCATTAGGCCACAGAAGGAGATCTAACGAGTACCAGGGTCCATCCCCCGAGAACATCCCGATGCTGGAAGAACCTTCGCTTTCGCGCTCGTATTCGGACCCATTTCGATCCCCCGCGGGTATTGCGGCACATAGTCTGCGTAAACACGCAAGTGAAAAAACGTGTCGCGAGAGTGAACAGTGCCCCATGCTGCCACAGCATCCGCTCACAAAGCGCAACATCGATCAAGTTCCCCAAAAAGCAGATGTCGATGAAGTACGGAAACTCGGTGGAAGTAGCAATGGACGAGCATCTCGTGGGTTCAGTGACCAGAGCACGTTGTCGAGGAGCACCAATTCGTATGTCAACACAGCGTCTTTCACTCTGGACCCACAGGAAGAAATCCAAGATGAATCAAACTCGGACGCTTCACTCGACGAGAAGAACGCAAAGCTACATGTAGACGATGAAGGACTGAGCCCCACATTGGCACAACTGGAGAAGCCTCTGGCGCATGAAGTCATGTTCTCTCCGTTTCATTGCCGATCGACCTCTATGGACTTTGCAGCTGCACTACAGCACGAAGAGCCCGGATCGTGTGCGCCGCCTCAGATCCGCCGAATTCTGTCAGTTCCTGCTGATGAAATGAGCATTCTAAAGCGACCGCGGCACCCCAAACGCGACTGTTCTCAAGCGATGCGAGAGCGTGCAAATGTTCTGCAGTACATGCACCGGAAGGCAAGCGACGCGAGTAGTATCGCTGGCAGCATTCCACGCAGTCCTGCACGCATGAGCGAGAGCTCCAGTGATTCGTCTCGCTTCGGCGACCACACCAGCAATCGAAGTGGCAAGTCGATGCACTATCGGAAAAGCTCGTTCTCGTTTTTTGACAAGCTTTCAAGTGACCTGGAGAACAGTACTCATGGACTGGACAGTCTGGTGGACGAGTCTGAATTCAACACTGACGGGATCGGTCGAGGATCCATGTCTTCGGTTGCGACCGGTCGCTCGAGCACAGTTGACGAGCAACGACCTATGGGTGGAGCTATCTCCATCTCGTCGTGAACAAAATGAAATGACGAAAAAGACAAACGTGAGGAATTTGCAAGAGGAAAAAATGCCAACGCTAAGCGATTGGTTTGATGGAAGTGAAGTTAGGTGTCGTCTAATAGAGCTAAAAATTGATGACAGATTTTATCTTGGCTTTTGTAAGGTTAGATTTTTTGCATTTGAATAATTTGGCTCAAAGTGAAAAGTGAAAATGGGCAAAGCGTACGATGGCAAGAAGCGGTGGAATGAGACTATCCTGGCGACGACAGCGCGGGCCTCCGCTGCCGGCGGACGGCAGACCGCTACGAAAAAGCGTCTTTCGGGTACGGCTATGCTTTATTTTTTGTCGCTCCGGCGTTCGAAAGCGCCCTCGAAACCGCGCAATCAAGACGCGTGCACCTTAAATTTGTAATTAAGCATGATAATTGTATGGGGACTGCAGGCCGAACGCACAAACTGAGCGCGGCAATGAGGCGTGTGGATGATGATACGCGAAATGAGGTCCGCAATGCTCGGTTGGACGCACTGGAAGCTGATAACTTCGGTGAAGACGCGGATGATGGCGATGGGGCACAAGATGGAGACGAAGCGTACGTGGACGAGGAGGAAGGAGGGCCTGTTGCCGCGTTATCTGGCAGGGAAGCTGCCAGAAAAAAGAGAAGAACTGTTGTTCCAGGCAAAAAGAAGTGGAAAGTCAAGAGTTTGGCCCAATTGGTGTTCGAGGAACTGGGTAATGGAGAGAATGCAGAGGGACCGAACTACTTGACCGCGGCGGTGGGTCCTCCTACGCATCCAGCACGGAGATTTTGCTGCGTGTGTGGATTCTTCGCAAACTATAACTGTCGACGATGTGGATCAAGGTACTGTAGTGTAGGCTGTGGGGATCAGCATAAGGAGAGCGGATGCATGAAGTTTGGGCTTTGAAATGGCTGATTGAAAAAATTCTAGCAAGCTGTTACACTGACTGTACAAATAAGTAAGTATTGCGCTCGTAACACTGTGCTGACATTCGTGTGGACTTCACCCAACCAACGACCGGCATTCTGAAACAGAATCTGTTGCAATACCACAGTACAATTAGATCTTTTTACTGTTTGGGATTCGGTGTTACGGTAGCACTGCTGCATACTGCTGTGGAAACAGCTCATGCATTCACATTGAAGATGCAGATCACGGCCATTTAAAGCTCGAGACTACGAACAAAAACAATTTGCTTAGAGAGTAACATACTCGAGAGTCACGAGTCGTGACGTAAGAAGCCATCTCGACAGAGTTTGTATCACAGAGCTAGCAATGTTGTGAAGTAGTACTACATGTATAATAGCAGCGCTTCTCACCGTGACCGTCATGCTCACATACTGGTGTGCAGGGGTCTTGCCAGGACGGCGCTGAAAATGAGACAGGCTGTCCGCCATAGTAATCCCCCCCCCCTCCTCCATTACGAAGGCCTGGGGTACATCTGCATACAGACTCGCCAGGACAGCTAGGTATGAACCACAATAAAACCAGCAATGACTCCATAGCTGTTTGCTGCTGGCGAGTCTATATGCAAACGGACCCACAGGTTCTGTAGTATGGCTGCCACGGTAGTGACTCAGTGACTGAGGCACAGCCAGTAACTGTGGATTGCCCATTGTACAGTGTACTGTACTTTGATGAGCAAAGCGGCTGAATGATGCGTGAAAAATCCACTGATTCTAGTACGCCAAAATTGGACGCCGTACAGTTTCCCGGCCAGTCATCAGTGATACTATAATAGAACCTCTAATTGTGGAGAGCACCAAAAAATTGCCAGGAAGGATATCGCCGAGCTTTACTCATCGATTTACGTGCAGCGCCTTGCAAAATGACGATTTTGGGAGATTTACAAGGTGCTTTTGGGTACTTCAAGATTCAAGAGAAACTACTTAGTCGAAAACTGATTTCGAGCAATCGGTAAAAACGGGGTATCTTGAGTTAGTTGCTCATTCAGAGTGGCTCATCTATCATTTATATCGAATAAAAAGCAAGTTGCATGAATAGAGCTGCAAATGCGATCCTTGTGGTCAGTCTCACAGTGAGACTCTCACTTGGCAAAAGTACGCGGACGTGACAAGCTTCAGAGCAAGACTCAAGGACGACAAGTCATGTCGGGCATTTTCATCGACCCCAAAGATCTTCCGGACGACGGCTACGGCCTCGTTCAGGTGCTCTTCTTGGGTGCCGTCTATGGCTTCGTGCTCTTCAACGCGAGCAACCTCATCTCGGACGGCAGTGAACTGTTGCTCCTCGTTCCATCAATGGCCGGCATCGTCGGCAGCGTCGTTCTACCTGTACTGGGCGCCGTGCCCGACGGTGCTATCGTTCTCTTCTCCGGTATGGGTCCGAACGCGCAGGAGCAGGTCTCCGTGGGCGTCGGTGCACTCGCTGGCTCCACCATCATGCTACTCACTATTCCATGGGCGCTTAGCATCTACGCCGGCCGCGTCAACATCGACGAGAACGGCCGTGGCAGCTACGTGCGTCCTAAGGGCGACCAGCACTGGGCTAAGCTCATGCCGCCTGGAAACAAGGACCTGACCAAGACAGGCGTCGTGCTCTTCGACGAGATCCCGTCCACGGCTAAGACCATGATCCTCACGAGCTTAATCTACCTCATCCTACAAGTGCCTGCTCTGTTCTACACGGGCACGGCTGCAGAGGACGCCAAGGCTGACAATGCCCAGGTGGCCAAGGCCGAGAAGCCTTTTGCCATTGTGGCCTTTGTCGTCTCCATGGTCTCCTTTGTCCTCTACCTCTACTGGAACGTGAAACGCTCGTCGGAAGTCAAGGAAGACGTCATTGACGAGGTCCGTGTCGCTGCTATCCGTGAAGGAGAGATCAGCCTGTCCGGTATCCTGGCCAAGGAAGTGGCCCACCTTAAGATGGAGTCGCCTACCAGCACGACGCCACTCAACGCCACTCGTGAACAATTCGACCGCGTTGCGGACGTCATCCGCCCATTCTTCCACGCCTACGACAAGAATCGCGACCACCGTATGGATGCCGATGAGCTGCAGTTGTTCTTTAAGGACTTGGGTGAGAACGTCTCCCGTGAAGAGGCCGAGAAGTGGATGACTGCTGCCGATAAGGACAAGAGCGGATTCATCGAGTTCAACGAGCTAGTGGAGGCCACTCTACGCTACTTGTTAACCAAGTACGAAAACGAAGTGCAGGGTCGTTCGTCCGTCTCAATGAAACGTGTTGTGGTGGATCAGCAGTACTCGCTGGCTATCCCTCCTGCTGAGGGTGACGAAGAAGAAGAAGAGGAGGAAGTCCCTGAAGACCTTGCTCACCTGTCCATCGCCGAACAACAGAAGAAGATCAAGATCCGCTCAGCGTACATGATGTTCCTGGGCACAGCTCTTGTGCTGCTGTTCTCGGACCCGATGGTTGACGTGCTGTCTGAGGTTGGTGCTCGCACGGGGATCCCGGCGTTCTACGTGTCGTTCGTGGTGGCTCCGCTGGCTTCGAACGCCAGTGAGCTCATTGCTGCGTACAACTACGCGCAGAAGAAGACGTCCAAGACAATCTCCATCTCTGTGTCTGCTCTTCTTGGCGCTGCTTGCATGAACAACACCTTCTGCCTGGGTATCTTCGCGGCGCTCATGTCGTTCAAGAGTGGCGGTCTGGTTTGGGAGTTCTCCGCTGAGACCTTCGCCATCCTGTTTGTGGAACTCGTGATCGGCTACATTGCGATGAAGAAGACCCAGCGACTGCTTGACGGCCTCGTCGTGGCGCTACTGTACCCGACCTCGATCTTCATGGTGCTCTTGTTGGAGAACGTGCTCGGTCTGGACTAAAAGCTGTGTTTGGCCAGGTATTCGTTCAGCTGCGATGGATCTGAGGTGGACAGATGAGGTTTCGTTAATGGGGCGTACAGTAGCTGAATGTTTAAGTTGTGTTAGGTGGCCGTGGGCTTGGAGGAAATTTGCGCAGTAAAAGATCGCAATGGTTTCAAATTTAAGAATCTTCACATGTCAGTACTTTTTCGGTGGCTACATGGCTACACTTTATTTAGTTGCTAGCTTGGTACAGTGTACCGTTGGGAGAGGCACAAATTTGTGTAAATCTGATGTATTTTGTCGCAGATCCCTTGCTCGGTCCTGGATTGTCGGGTTGTGTCTGACTTTCCTTTTGTATCGGGCACACACGTTCGCAAAAGGCCTTACAAACAGAGAACTAGCCTTCCGAGCAAGACAAGTGACCATGACGGAGGCTTTTATGGGCTACAGTGAGGACTTTGAGCAGTGTCGCGATGACGCCATGACGGACATCCGTGCGATCCCCAAGGCGCGGGACCAACGCGAGCGTGATGACCTCTCGGAGCGTGCACAGGGAAACATCTCGGAAGCTGAGCGCTACATGCGCATTCTCGAGAGCGAGTCACGCGCTGGAGACTCGCAGGACCGCCGACGGATGCACCAGCAGCTGCGCACCTTCAAGTCGCAGTTGGACAAGCTCAAGGCGAATGTTGAGCGCTCAAAGCTCATGGACGGCAGCCAGCAGCGTCGCCAAGCCGCTGCCCCACAGGACAACGTGGCCCGCTACCAACAGCGCACGGACCGCATCGACGACCACCTGGACGATGCTCAGGCCATCATCGCACGAACCGAGGCCACGGCACAAAACATCAACCGCAACCTGGCGGACCAGCGCGAGCAGCTCATTAACGTCCGCACGAACGTACGTTTGTTTTGTAACGTGCTGATGGACAGGAAAGAGAAACTGATTATGTGGGTGCTGTAGGTTGACGAGACGCGTGAAGACACAGCAGAAGCGGGTATGCATCTTAAGAAACTCAAGTGCAAGATGGCATCGCAGATTCTGTTCCTCTACCTGGTCATTTTGGGCCTCATTGTTGTGATCATTTGGAGGGTCATTTCCAAGTTTACTTAAAAAAACACAAAAGAGATGGGTCTTAGGAGCTACGAATTACCTGCAGTTTTTGCGTGTAACTAAGAACAAGGTGAACTACTTTTTTTTAATGAGTGCCGAGTTCTTAAATTCTGCCGCAAATTAATATACTCGACGCAGAAATTCTGCGTTAAGTAAATTTAGGTGGAGTGTTGAAAACTGCCATTTTAGAGCGTCGGCAATATATTGCTCGGCTCGCTCTTTGGCTGCTTAATGCTATCTCCAACGGAGCGTGGCAGCGATACTCGACCTCCTGTTCCAGCTGCCAACTCTACGGGACGTCGGAAGATCGAGAGGGCTTTGAAAAAGCCAGCGACGAACACGACGTTGGTGCAATCAGGTCAAAGTGTGGCAAGAGGCAACGCTCCCTCGGAGTCGTTATCTCCCTTGGAGAGCAACAACCAGCATCCGCGGACTTCTACGAGGAAGCGTGCAAATTCTAATGACTCGCCACGAACACTGGATGGTTTCTTGCTTTTGGATTGGTGTAGAGGTTGGTTGCAAAACGCTGTTTCTCGTTAGATACTCGTCATTTCTGATATCGAATTGATAATTGCGTCTTGTTCCTCGTAGTGGAGTTTCCTGACGAAGTCGCTCAGGCATTTTTGAGTGACATGCACATTACTGATGTGGTGGCCGAGGATCTACTCTTTTTTACAAATTTGACACGGCTAGACATGAGCGATAACGAGGTTTGTGTGCACAGTGAACATTGGCTTTTGAAAGACCGAAGGATGTAGAATTGATCGCCTATTTTTTGTTTGAATACTTTGTTTAGGCACCTTTAGAGCCGTTTGGGTGTCTGCCAGCTCTCGTCGAATTGGATTTTCAGTGTAATGCGCTGGAAGAGGTCATACTCAGCAATGGGTTTCAAAGTCTCGAGGTACGAACAGCATGCACTTGGTTTTGCTATCCGCTGCATGACCCTGATCAATGGTTTGCTCATTACTTAGGTGCTGAATTTATCCTTCAACTGCTTAGGGCCAAAAGACCTCGAAGAACTTTCAAACCTGTTGCGTATCCGTGAATTGTATCTCGGTAGCAATCGAATTCGATCATTGCCACCGATCATGGATCGCTTTTCTCGGCTCGAAACATTATCTCTGGAGAGCAACAATATTTCTGGACAGGAAGTATTTTCGTTCCTCGCCATCATGCCTCGACTGCGGAATTTAAACCTCAGTTACAACAAGATTACTGGCTTTCCCGAGGTACGCTACCCAGCAATCCGACAAGCAAGTGCTTGACTTTTAAATTTATCGTCCATGATAGTCTGCCTTGACTTTAGAAGAAAAGCGCGGTGCTGGGTTCTACAATCTCATCTATCTCAACCTCGCACACAACATGATTACCGATGAGGAGGCTGTTGTCTACACTACCGAGTTACGCAGCTTGCGCAAGCTGATTCTGTACGGCAACCCTCTGGCACACGCTGCTGTCACTTCGTACGACCCAACCAAACTGGCGTACGATCCGGTACCAAGTCTTACAGCATTATTGAACGAAAGAACAGTTGATCAAACTGCGATGACTATTATGGTGGCGTACCCCGCAACAAAAAAGAAGAAGCTACACTCCATGTCTTGTTACGAACATGTCGAGATATACAAAATGATTCCGAACGAGGTGGTCCTCCAATCTCCCTTCCGCACACGAGCAACAGAGTTCATGCAGACAGCCAATCCAGATACAGTCACTGATAAGGAACTACTATCAAAGCGACAGGTGCGTTGCTCAAATTGCGTCGTATTGGCTCCAACTAATACTTTGGTATAATTCATTTCAAAGACCGACGCTTCCGCAATGCCTACATGTATGATGAGGCGTACGTATAGAGAATCTAGCTTTCAGTGTTTTTTTAGCTGATCAAACCGACATCTACTGCAGAATTGAAGTTTAATCCCAAGGACACTACCTTCTTGACTGGAGTGGGCATTGGAGATGTTCTTTCCGGTTCTGGATCGTCGAATGAGGTGAGGCTTTTGCTTACCATTTACTGTCTATACGTCGACTATTATCTGCTGACGAACACGACACACGACCAGCTTCCTGCTGTTCCAGCATGTATGATAACACGCTCACTAGCAGCAGATTCAAGTGTAAGAAACCGATCAAACCAACGCGTATGTGAACCTGTACGTATTGGCATTCTAACAAACTTTCTTTTTTTTGCAGGATCTTCCGACCATGAACACTCGAATGGCCGTCAACGCTCTCCGTTATCAGCTCGATCATCCGTTGACGTCCCACGATGACTCACAAATCTATCCTGCGCATTCCCAGCAGCCTACTCAAGCTTATATAGTAAGCAAAACTCTCTCAGCTACAACTTGAATGCTTCTCTAACTTCGTAATTGGCATGTAGCAACGACAACGTCCTCGACGCCCGCTCCCGTCACGAAAAGATTCGCCAAGTCGACGCCATTTTACCAATGGGAGTGGGATTTCAAAGCATAAAGGTACACTTTGGCTGCTATGAGCGCTACAATCTCCGTCTTTGACATGATGCAATGAAGGTTCTCAACGTGTAGACGACGCTCTAACCGAGTTGAGTCTTCAAGTTTCAAACACTTGGGACAGACGACCATGTACAATACATTACATACTATTGCTGCTGAGCTTTTTGGCACTAAGCCACTCTTATGTGGTGTGTAGATGGAGCCGAACAAGGAGTTGACATAGCGTTAGACTCACTTATCACCACGGCCAACAAGCTCAACTTGACGTATAATTCTCCACCGCAAGGATCTGGACACTTTAGAAGAGCGTAAAGGAAGTATGCAACGAGCACTCATCTCTATTATATAGCAAACCTCTGACCTAAAACGCCCTGTGTTTGACGAGTTCCCTCTTTATGTGGACTTGTAGTGAGTCAGTCGGTACAACAGCACACGTCCTCGGGCGTTACCGACTGCAAAGTAGCCGCTGTTCGGACTGAAGTCCATCGCCGACACGTAGTGCAGTGGCGTGTGCGCCGTTGGCCAGTTGGAGAACACCGTAAGAGACGGCATGTGCACCATCTTCAACGAGTCCTTGGCATCGTTAGAAGCCATTGCCAGGATCTCCGAGTTGGCATTGAACTTGAGGTGGTCGGCCTGAGTGGTAAGGTGCATCAGCGCCTTTCGCGGCTTGGGCTTGGCCGTCAGACCCGCGTTGTCGTAGATATTGACCACACCGCTCTTGGAGCCCGCAGCGTAGTATTTACTGCTGGCAGCCAGAGCGTGGTTGCCTAGACTACCTTCATCGTCGTGGACAAACACACACCGCCGCGTACGCATGTCCCACTTGTAAATCTGTCCGTCCGAGCCTGTGCTGATCAAGTAGCGGTCGTTCTCGCAGAAAACCGCAGACGTGACAGTACCGTTCATTTTCAGCGTACCAATGGACTCATACGACTTGGCTGACACCAGATCCAAGTAGCCATTGCTACCCAGGAACACGATCGTCTCTCCGTTCTCCGAGACAACGAACTTTTCACGCTTCCTTTCCTTCCGTCCATAGAGTCCAGGGATCTTCGTGATCTTGCCTGCTTCAATGTCGTACGAGAAGAAATATTGACGAGGTCCGGTCAAAACGGCGCGGTCTCCACCAAGCGTAAACTTGGCGTCTAAGATGGGGAGATCCTGCACGAAGACGTTCTCGATGTTGGCGTTGTTGCTGCCGTCCACCTGGAAAAGATGCAGCGTCTTGTCGAGACCTGCTGTCAACATGATCTGTCCGTTCGGATGGAACTGCACCGATTGGATAACAGCATTCGATGGCGTGTGCTGATTGGCATCCTTCATGCGAGCGACCTCTAATGATCCCTGAGGCAATAGCTCGCCAGAGTCCTCAATCAGCTTGCCAGTGCTGCGGATAAGCTCAGCTTCCTCATCGTCGCTGTCATCTGAGTCCACCTGACGGTCACCCAAGAAGTTCTTAGGATCCGCCCACGACACAGCACCGTGTGCTGACTGGTAGCTGTGATAAGCAAGAAAAATTGAAAAAGAATGAGCATTATGTGCCAATATCAGCGTAGCTGTGGCACGTACAAGGTCTTAAGGCGGCGGTTGAGTTCCTTGCCGTCTACTATCGTATCCTCCTCGGTTTTGCGGAGCTTACGCAGTTGTGGCTGCTCCTCTAAGTTCACCTCAACATCCTCATCGTCATCGTCCACCCATGCAGCCTTGAGCTTTAGTGACGCATTGTCCAGTCCACCCTTATTTTTGCCAAGATGCTTGCGCTTATTCTTCTTCTGCAGCGGCTTGGTCTGGAACACCTCCTCGGCCAGCAGCTTCTCCGCCTCGGACACCGGTGCACGCTTGCCCATGATTGCAACTGTCAACGCGTTATGTATGGCGGCGAGTGTCTGCACCAATGAAACACCATTTGTACCCGTTTTCTGGAACAGCTAACGCTACTTCAAAATGTTGCGATAAGGTGGTACGGGATAGGCGACATCCAGATTGAATACTTTGATCAAGTGAATCCAGACATACAATCTTCGAACGGCGAGTGGACCACTGTTTTTCTCAGTATTGAAAACGGAAGGAGAAGCGCAAGACACGTTGGTTGCTGTTCGTGTGGACGTCCCCAGAACAGGAACAGGCCCCGCAGCTACCCACAGACAAAGCAGATCGACCGCAGGCAGGTGTCTGTGCTCTCTTAACAAGCTAGAAGCAACCCTTTCCCCGAAAACATGCCGTGCTCCGCAGTAGTCCCCGTGGAGGCTTCGTGTCAGCCCGAGAAGCGTGTGGACTCGCCGCGCACGTTTTGCAACTCCCCGTCGTCCATCTCGGACGTCGATTTCAGCCGCAGCTCGACGGACAAGGCGATTCCAGTCATCGACAAGGTGCGCCCCTTCACACATGGGCTTTGAGATTGTCACTTCTAATTTTGGGTCTTTTGGGTTTTATCAGATTGACAACTCGAAAACAGAATCAGGTGATGAGCTTAAGGCTCAGGACGGTATGCGTACCCTGCCCTCGGCATCGGGTCCCCTTGATATTAATAAGGCTCTTGCGCATCCTGTGAGTAGCTCCCAGTCGCTCAAGCGCAAAGCTGAACAAGAGACTGAGAAGGAGCAACACCAAGTGACTAAGAAGATCAAGACGCAGGAGAAGCAGCTTACGCCCGCTGAAGTAGACAGTGACTATCTTCCTACTGACATTTCGGAGGATGAGGAGTGCCCGTATGAGCATCCCGAGTCCTCCGTATCTCGTGATGGCTATGCTGATAATGGCTGTGCTCCTGGATATGATTCCGCTGCTGATGTTGAATGTAGCAGCGAGTCGACGCGCCGCAGCCGCCGAACGCTCTACATCGAGTACTGGAGCCGGACCGACGAGTGCAAGGAGCGCAAGTGGGACCACCTTGACGAGATCGCCGAGAACTATGGGTCTGCTGAGGAACACATTTTTGCTACGACTCTGAAGGGTAGGACTGCGTTCCTGGAACCCAATATGTTTCCCTATGACACTCCTGCAGGGATCGAGCACTGGACGCTGTGGCACGTCAAGGATCTGAACCATGAGCAGGTGAAGAAGTACGTGGAGAACTGGATTGATGCCAACGCACCACATGTGGCGAGGTGGAACTATGATGACAACCCGGAGAGGTCCATCGATATCTTTCACGTGCACGTGTACTTCCAGGTGGCGGAGGGGCTTACAGTGCTACAAGATCGCAAGGTTGAGGACCTGGTACATGAACTGGACTGACTGGATCCGCTATCGTGTGTGCTACAGGGCTCAGGTCGCTCCTTCACCCCTCACTCTTTTACTCAAGTCCATCGTAAGTTATCTAGGTAATATTGGTGCTCTCTCGCTAGCCCGAAATCGTTATTTATGCCCAATGGTGGGAATAGCCCATGCTATCGAACCAAGGCGAGGCAAGAGGCGAGTGGAACTACCAGCATAACCAACCGGTAGCGTTGCAGTTTGCGTTGCATCCTCAAACAATAAACATCGCAATACACGTCTTTACTAATAATACGTCAAGCGTTTGTCGTGAGATGCTACAATCCAGAAGTAGGCATTTCGCTATTATCTCTGTCATGAGTAGCGACAGTAGCGCCGGTGCAGTTAGTACGCATGGTGCATCGTGGCGGTATTTCACGAACAAGCAGAGTAGCGTAGGTGATGACAGTGACCACGAGACAGAGGGCAATAACCAAGACGACATTGACGATGGCGAGTTTAACGAATTGGCGGCGGAGACGTCGAGCTTGGCATCCAGCGAATGCAGCAGCTTCGTACGCCACGAACAGGCCACAATCACTGCCATTCGGGTCCGACCGATGCGGATATCGGAGAAGAAAAGTGGCAATCGCGTCATTGTCGACATGACCAGGAATAACGATGTTTTGGTGACTAGAATTGTGAATCCGACAGCACTCCCGCCTGCCTCCCGTACTTCATCTACAGAGTCGGTAAACTTCCCAGCACAGTTCACACAAGAGTTCTGGTTTGACTATAGCTACTGGTCTTTCAATCGTTCGCCTGCGTACCAGAAAGCCACTCAGAGGACGCTTTACGATGCGCTTGGAGTGCTGGCGCTTCAAACGGTGTTGCAAGGACGCAACTGCTCCGTCTTCGCGTATGGACAACCAGGAGCGGGGAAGACGTACACCATGATGGGAAGTTCCTGCGCCAAAGAAAATGGCAACGAAAGTGCACTTGAACGACGGGGTTTAATCCCACGAATCTGCCAGGGTTTATTTGGTGAAGTCGACGAAAGAAAGCGCTCTGGAAACGTATGTACAGTGCTCATGAGCTACGTAGAAATCTATGACGAACGAGTCTATGACTTGCTCTCTCATGATACAGTCAAGGTGAGTCGTACTCTTCGATAGTTTTACTTCAATGATACCTGAACATATAATGCTGTTGGTATAGCAACCTCTTAAGATACGCGAGCATCCAGAAGATGGCGCTTTCGTGGAGCGAGCACAGCGTGTGGATGTTACAAGCTGCACGCAACTCTTGGAGCTGATGACTCGCACGAGCTCTGTGACTCCAGTGCAGAAAAGTGGCCACCCTACTCGTTCTCACACCGTGTTAACCATCTCTCTCATGCTAGGAGGTGAAGACCCACAGAAGAGCAAGCTGTGCTTGGTAGATTTAGCTGGTAGCGAGCGAGTTGACCACTCGGGTACCCGTGGATCACGTCTACGCGAAGCTTCCAGCGTCAACCGCTCCCTTGCGACGCTTGCAAACGTTGTTGGGGCTCTGGCCAAGTGCAAAAGCGATGGCTCTCAACCCCAGAAAACGTTTGTTCCCTACCGCAACTCGGCACTGACACGGCTACTGAAAGACTGCCTTGGTGGACGGGCGAAGACTATCATGATCGGGGTTATTAGTCCGTGTAGTGCACACTACGAAGAGTCGATCGCTACGCTCAAGTGTATTGAACGTGCGAGGAGTTTGCAAAGCACAGGTCGATTACAAGCGGACACTAGTGGAAATACACTTCTGAGGTTCTTACAGGACGCTGACGAGCTTAAATCCCATCTTTGTGCGTCGAACGAAGGCAATATCCCGCCTGCTGTGTCGTATGGAGAAGGTCCAGAGCACAATGACGATTGTCCGGGCTGTGAATCATGCGATGACGCAGACTCGACGCAAACTTCACTCGAAGCAAAAGCAGTGGAGATAGCAAACACTAAGCAATGCGACGATGCAGAGTTGGAATGTAAGCAGACACGCTTGCCGATAGAACTGAGTGTGCATCTGATGAGTCAAGTTGAAGGCAGTGTTTCGCCTCAAAGATCTATTGGACGGAAAGCAGGTTGTCCTCCACTGCACACGCGTGTATCGACAACTGAAGTGCGAACAGCGGATCGTGTACACGATGTTGTAGCGGCAGTTGTTGCAACCGATGCGATTTGCTGCTCGGTGGTGCAGGATTTCATGTCTTCACACCATCCAGAATCGCAGGAGGCAGCTCCAACATCGCTCTTGGAACAATTGGCGTCGAGCTCGGAGTACAATCGGTCCGAGTTTTGCTTCGATAATAGTGGAGACGGCTGTGATCTGGAGGAATTGGCGTCACCTGAAGGACAGGACGATGTTACAGAGAGCGACAGCTTGCTGTCCTCGATATCGTCGAAACCTTGCGATGAAGAGAGCAGTATCCAACCGAAGCTATCACTTTGCTTGGATTCGATCGACATGGCCCGAAGGGCGCTGGGTCCTGGCGTGTATAGTCTACAGAGCAACAAGATGATGACGAATGGAAGTGGGGTAGAATGTGAGCTACTTCGGTACCTGGACAAGCGATTTATCGCCATGGAATGGAGTTTTGAAAACCTGATGGTGGCGTCCCAAGTGCAGCCACTAAGTGCGCTGTTTTTATCAACAATCGACCTTCTGGAAACAATGGTAGGCGAGTTCTGCTTGCAGATAATCCCTACGCTATGCGATCAACTTCCTAGTGCCTCTAGCGCATGTGTAGCTGGCCGGCATCAGCTCGAGACACAGTTGGATCATTTTGGCTATCGACTACGACGACAGCTCCTACCTGGAATATGTGATGGCCCAGAGACCACTAGGACCCACGTTGAAGCAGTTCTCTTCTTGGCGACAGATTTACTTGTGATGACTGAGAGGATGAAGGTCGTGTGGAACATGTCTGGACATAAGAAGCGTGAGCGATTGCTACAAACGCAAGCGCTTGAGGCTGCAGCTATCCAGAACAGGAAATTGGCTACCAAGATTGCGGACCTTGAGGAGCGCAACCAGGAACATCGTTCTGAACTGGAAAGTGCTAAACGCCATCTCTCCATTGAGAAGGATACTCGAAGAAAGGCTGAAGCGAAGTTAGTCCAGGTGCAAGTGCAGGTAAACGATTTGAAACTTCAGCTCGCTTGTGCTGAGAGTCGATTTAAAGACCAGGAGGAAGCTGGCGAAGAGAACTCGCAACTAGCCAACAGAACCCTTATGGACACTCAAGCAAAGAATGAAGATCTATCTGCATCGCTTTCTCGAGCGAAAGACGATTTGCTGTGTGCTGTGGAGAAATATCGCCATGTTGATATCGAGCGCGCTCTACAGTCAGAGGCCGTTATATCGCTGAAACAGAGCTTGGACAAAGCACAGATACAGCGAGAATTGGCTCAGATGCTTGCTGAGGACGCAGCAATTGAGTATGCAGCTCTCAGGGATCACGTCACTATTCAAGTCGACAAGATTGATGTTCTAGAAAGACACGCTTGTCAGGACAAGCAACGCCTGTTAATGCTGGAAGAAAAGCTCGCAGCATCACTACAAGAGCGAGACGAGCACATTCTCCTGATGTCTCAAACGGAAGAAGCACTAGCGAGTGCCCTCAGTCGTGAGAATGCTCTTCAACGCCAGCTTGCCGGCTCCTCTGCTCGTGAGTCAGAAGAGACGAATAGAGTGCGAGTTGAACTGCACGAGGCCACGCTAGAACTCGCTTCACTGCGCGAAGAGCTTGCCGAACTACTCGACCACTCGACGCTGCAGAGTTCGACTATCGAAACATTGACTTTGGAGCAGACAGAAACACTGCAACGAGCTCAGGATCTGGAGACAGAGCGTGACGAACTAGCACTTACTTTGGACCGGAGAACGAGAGCGCACCGCATTCTCACTCATCAGTCAGTAGAGACGCTGTCTCGATTCGAGAGTCAGCAGGAAATAGAGCGCGAAGAATGCATGGCCGTACACGAGGCATTGCAGCGACAAGCGAACGCTTTCCAGAAGCTTCAGGCTCGACAACACTCCATCAAGATGGACTATTACAGTACTATTCAAGATCTCAGAGCACAAGTCGAGACCCTGTCAGCTCGATCTCGAGCGTTGCATTGCGAACTAACTGCGAAAGCAGAAAGCCTTGAAGTAATCCGCTTTGTAGGCAACGCTCGTGATGAACAGACAAAGCGCAATGCTCTCAAGCACGAAGAACTCATTTACGGTCTGACCGAGCAACTCCGGGAAAGCAGAACGGATCTCAAGGCGATTATCAGACCATGGATACACGCAGAGACACAGTGTGGAGTGCTGCGGGTTTGTATCGATCAGCTGGATTGCCATCTAACCGAGACAAAAGAAGTGTGCATGATGCAACTTGCTGACGCAGAGTCATCTCAGCTTCGAGACGATCATCGACATGATTTGGTAGCTGTAAACGATCACTTGAACAGTCTTGACGCGTGGTTCGATGAAGTGATATCCGGTAACCAAGAGATTTCAGAAACTTTATCCCCACACGAGGCCACAGTACCGCAAATTGATACTGAAGACGGAGAACGGTTGTCGATGCTGAAGACGTTGACGGATCTGACGAACGAATTGTTAGTTGTGTGTGAGAGTTCCTCTAATCCCAACAATTTACCAGTAGAAGCGTCTGAACGACATGGCACGAACAGGGAGACAGCTGGCGCGAAGCAGGATATAAAGGATTCTCAAGCAGCACATTCCGTTTTAAGGCAAAACGGCGAAGACCAAAAGATGGCAGGGCAGAAAGAAAAGAGCGAGGTTATTCAGCTAAGGTGCGTTGTGCACGTATGATACCTCTCATTCTTGAAAAAACTGACGGCGGATCGTGGATGTCTTACAGAAAGACAGTGATGAAGTTGAAAGAAGCTCTCGATGCAAGAGACGAAATGTTACTGTTTCTCGATGGGAAAGTTAGACATCTTGAACATGTTACAAATTTTTAGAGACAATTAACTTAGAAATTCACATTGGCAGGGGTTAAAGATAACTACTATTAGGCTATCTCCACTCGAGTTGCTATCGGAGTTGCTATTGCTAAAATAGCGACGGAATCAGAAAGAATATATTCTGCTATCTCCACTCGGAGTTGCTATTGCTATTTGAAAATAGAAATTCTGATTCGAGTTGCTATTCGGACCCCCAATAGCAACTCTGGTGCACGAATAGAAACTCACTCAACCGAAAGATCGCAGGCGCCATGGGGAGAGGTCGGAAGTGGTGTGCTCAGGAGGACGAAGCTCTGGCTCGCGCGTACAAGATTTCTGCGGAGAACCCAATACAAGGAACGGACCAAAAAGCTGCTGCATTCTGGGAGGATGTGTGCCGGCACACGGCAGCAGTATTCGACGGTGAAGCTCGATCTCTACAAGCCGTCAAAAACCGTTGGAGCATCATATCACACGATGTAGCAAAGTTTTCGGGGTGTGTATCTCGTGTAAAAGGTCGCAACGAGTCTGGTAAAAGCGAAGACGACTTGACCAATGACGCCGGCACGTTGTATCAGGAAACCCATGGTAGTAGGTTCGAGTTTTTGTCGTGCTGGATGATACTGAAAAGCTGTTCCAAGTTCACGGCATTTGGACTACCTGCTCATCAAAAACGTGGCCAAAAGTCATCGAGTGAAGAGCAGGAAGAGTCCAGCCTCCGCCCAGAAGGAAGAGATAAAGCAAAAAAGGCACGACTACAACACACAGCACCAGTCTCAACTTCAACGCTGCTCCAACAACTACTCGATCACAACAGGGAGAAAAACGAGAAGATACTGGAAGAAATAAAACGCAAAAACGATTTGCGTGATGAAGAACTTTGAGCCTTGACGAAGTGAAGGAGCCGTCGCTTGTTCTGTTGGCTCCGCGCAGACCACAGCGAAAACAGCAGCTAAAAGATCATCGTCATCAGCGAGGAGAAACTCTTCGTCACTGCCCTCCATTGCCGATAGAATAGCCTCCAGAGGACTGGAGTTGGTGAAAAATCCTTATTTCTATTATCGCAGCGAATAGCAACAGCCAATCAGATTCGACAGATTGCAATACGGATAGCAACTACGAGTGGAGATAGCCTTAGAGTTACTACAGTAGTATTTTTTAATTAGGAGCCGCACCAATAGTCTATAACCATTGGTGTATTTCACACCAATGTGGAAAACCTTAAGTGGCTACGTGTAGCCACTTGCGTGTAGCCGAAAGAGTACAAGGTGAACAAGTTTGGCCAACACTTGCATGGAAATGCCAGGCTGTTCTATCAGCAACACAACGTGCGCTCGTGAACCCCGCAGATAACGCTCTGGTTCTTCATGGACCAGAGGCACTTTTCATTCAAGCGGACGCTCTCGATAAAGCAGAGAGTGACGCAATTCGGACCCAAGAAGGACCCGTCACGATCGTGGAATGAACACTTCTTGTACTTGAATGCTATTTTCAAAGTAACGAACGCGTCACTGGAAAACATTACCAAATACGCGGACCCAGTCTTGAGGCACACCTTAATGACCATGTGTGGCATCATGCGGCCGTACCCTTACTTTTATTCAACTAGCAATCGATCTGCTGGCTTGGGCGCATATGATGTTCGACGACGATTGAGCGCTATAGAAACTTTACAAGGCGGCTATGAGCGAGGTGGCTGAGTCCCAAGAAGGGACGTGGCAATGCCACAGGGGCAAACAGGCTGGACATATTAAGAAGAGCTGCCCTGAGTGCTTCAGAAATCAGCGAGGATAAGCCAGTAAAGTTTGCACCTGTCGCTGGCGACGACTCCAAGTTTATGGATGCTAAGAGCTGTATACTGGACCGTGGTACTAGTCAACATCTCGTCAACGACCTCGCGCTACTGCTAAATAGCGTAGTGGATATATCTGGTGATGACATCTACATGTTGCCGAGCGGTCGAACGATAAACGTGACCGAGAAAGGATCGGTGACTCTGTGAGCGATTGTCGATGGAGCCACGACCGAAGTGGAGCTCAGCGACGTCTACTACGCGCCAAAGCTAGCGCAAAGCCTTACCTCATACGGAATACTGGTTGCGAAGGAATGCTTCTGGCGAAGCGCAACGGAAACTTGGCACTGGTGAAGAGGGACGACGTGGTGCTGTACGGCGACCTAAAGCACAGCCTGGGTAAGGGAACCATCAAGTCGGGAGCCGAGAGCAGTGCAAAGATAGAGGAATTGATTATGAATATGGTGGACACGAGTACCGACATCGACTTGCCAGTCGTCTCTACGGATATTCTTGGTTTCCATGCACGCTTCGGTCACCTGGCACTGCACACCATCGAGCGCGTGGCGAAGAGCCCCGCATCTGGTATCAAGCTCTCACATTAGGAAAGGAAGTCACATGGAGTGCGCGAAGGGCAATCAGACTCGAGCGAAACAGCCCACGGGGAACGCGCCAATCGATTAAATGAGTAGGATGGGTTGTTTTTTAAATTATAAAACTGGTTAGAAAAACGGTTTATTCTTTTGGTCTTGCCTGTTTTGGTTTTTAAAGGAATAGACATTCATATCACATGCCCTACTGTAGTACTTGTTTTACAAAAAATTCCTACTTTTACAGCTATCATCACTACTACTACTGCCATCGGACGTTCTCTATTTACTTGCGTGCAGCTTGTATTTGCTAGTCCGGGGCCTCAGTAAACAGAAGGTCATTGTGAGTTTGGGAGGGAGCCACCACAGACCCAAGGCATCATTCAGGGTCTCGTGCTCCATCAGCTCAGCTTTCGTTAGGTCACTGAAATCCTCGTTTGTGCCCTTGTCTGTAGGTGCCTCACCGCGGATAACACCAATTAAATGCCCTGCGTTCTTAAATATTTCGGAGATCATTCGCTTCTTAAAAGACTGTGTATCGGACGGTATCTGCATCGTTGAGACGACAGCGTAATGGATTTTCTAACATCCCAGCGCGGAGACTGCTCCTCGAACTTCGAGTCGAAGCACAGTGGATCTGTGACGGGGTCACACAGCACCTTGCACAGAGGAAGTGCTTAAGGGTATTTACTACCCGAGTGAACGTTAGTCCACGTTAGTCCACGTGCTCCCGGCCTCAGTGGGAACGGTTCGCTACTTGATAGAGTAGATGTAAGACTGATGTGTTAATTAGTAAGCTTAGCATGGAGCATATACAAACTAGAGGTTACCTATATTGGAACTAAGTAGTCATACCCTGACTGGCTTCAAGAGCACATGGTACCGTGTACCAGGTGTCAACAAGAGTGACGTGTCACTCTTTATGTAGCCTAAGGAGCACTGGATTGTATCCCGTTACAGGATCCTTGCCTTCCACACCCGTCCAAGCACCACGATAACAACCCGTTTAGCTACTCGCAGAGAGTACTATCCCACGACCAAGTTGCAATGGCAAGTGCCGGAAAAGCATGTACATGTAATTCAATTAAAAAACTTATTTTTTTGTTTTGGTTTAATCACCGAAATTTGAAAAATATCAATGTATTAAAATGGGTGCGTGTTCCCCAGGGAGCAGTCACCTGCAAGTGACCTGAAAGACCCAAAAGCCGTTGAACCTTTAAGGCAATTGCTACACAGTCAGCTTCGTCGATCACATATCGAACTACTGCAACGTGCTCACGGCAAAAACAAGAAGAAATTATCTGTAAAGCGATTCAAGGACTTCCTCGTAGATTTCGAGAAACAGCTCAGCTGACGTGTACGCGCACCTCGCACTGACGGTAGAGGATTGTACCGACATGTGGACCGCTTTTGCAGAGCGAACGTAGTGGCTCGTCAGGTGTATGAGGTCGGAGCGAACGGCAAAGCGGAGCGGACGCACCGCACGATTCTGAACATGGCAAATTATGTTTGGCGCAGGATTACTACTGAATTTCTCGACCGAGTACGTTACGTACGTGCGGGATCAAAGCTTGGCACATGCCAATGAGTCGCCATTCGAGGTGCTGACTGACTAACAACCGAACGTTCATGCCATTGTTTTGTTCGGGTCGAAGTGCTCTGCATTTCGTGACTCTGACAAGACGAGGGCCTGTAAGGACGCCACTGTCACAAGGATGAATCAAATCAACCAAAGGATTTTTTTTTCCTTTTTAAAAAGGTAATCGTCTTTTCGCATGTGCAGAGTATCAGCATGTGTGGAGAAAAAAAAAAGACCACGTGAAGGCACTGATGAGGACGAGGAGGTGAGCTTGTCAAGACTCAGCAATGCGTCTGTGATTTTGTCTGTATCTGAGGTTGAGAACGTCAATCGCCACGACGATTCGAAACCAAATCATAACAGTCGGTGCGAAAGTGTACCAAAAGTGCGTTTTGGGCGGCAGCTGAACAAGAAGAGCTCGCAGCTTTGCAGACCAATAACACGTGGAAGATGGTCAGGTGCGAGCCTGGTACCGTGCGCTTACAATGGGTACAAGAAGGTGTGAACGGGCTTCGGGTCGAGAGAGAAAAAGGGAGATAGAGAGACAAGGCTCGACTAGTCGCTTGTGAAAGTTCAGCATCAGCTTCTTCCTCATAGTTGCGGTGGTGATTACGATGACTAGTTTCAAGTTAATCCTCGTCATAGCGCTCATATGGGAGGTTCCTGCCGGACACAAATACGTTCCAAGCGCGAGGGGGCAATGGAGGAGGAATCGGGATTGTACTGTTTCTGCCCGATGGACTCGTCATCACAGAGGAGGATCTCATGACACTCAGAGCTGAGAGCATGAGCAAAGTTCGACCGCTTCTCAGACAGAGCCAGTACGGTCTGAAGTAAACAGGGCCCCCTGGTATGATCACTTGTATCGTGCACTGCACAAGCTTGGATCAGTATTACGGACATCTGTCTGTACTTCAGGGCTGACAGTGGCGGGACTACGGTCGTCGGAGCTTATGTGGACGACCTACTCGAACTGATACAAACAGCGGTAGCGTTTCTTACCTCGCCACCGCTGTGGCAGTCCTGAAGCTATCTTAAAAGTACTATTCTATGCCATACTTCGACGTTCCTTTCACATACTTTAGTACTCGCTGAGCCGCCCTCCATGCGCCTAACTTTAGCAAGCCAAGGTTTACTCAGCTCCCTAACACCATTGTCTATATCGGGGCTAATGTGGTTAAGGCAATGTTTGAATCAATTAGGCTATGCCTAAGTACAACCAACACACTGTTAGTGATAATACTACGACTATGGGCGTTATTGAGAACCTATGCTGTCATTCGTCCACTAAACACATATATTATGTATCTTAATGCTCGGGACAAGAGTGTTTCATACTGCAACACATATGCCCCTTTCTGCTTGCAGTCTCTCCAATTAGCGGTTAATGCTCCGCTACTGCGCAAAGGCCGGGACCTGGATGGCCACTGTGACTTAGGCGGGATCCCTGTCGGCTAGAAGGATACAAGCATCTTGTGGAAGCCCCCCCTTTCGGAACCAGCACTTGTGCAGTAAAGAATAAAAATAGAGAATGAGAGAACGTAATCGTTGACCTCGAATCTGGTATGAGGTCATAAGTGCGTTTCTAAAGTATTTAGGCGTTTTAGATGCAAGAAAGAGCGTTACTTGTATCTAAAGCGGTGAGAGCCTAGCGGTGACAAGCCTATTCTTATTTAATGCATGTACGTTAATGACTCGACAGTTGCAGGGCCACATTTGAGCTCGATTAACAAGCTAAAAGACAAACGTTCTGTCAAATTTACATTGGAAGATTTACTTTCGGTACGTTGCACTACTTGCTTAGAATGAAGATCAAATATGATCTACTCAGCGTTTGTCGCAGCAAAACTATATCAACGACCTTTTAGAAACGTTTCAAATGAGGAACTGCACCACCATACCTACACCACAAGCTAGATGTGTGACCCCAGAAAAAACCTAACATCAGAGCGAATATCTGCATTGAGGGTTAGTGTGCTCTTTAATGTATCTAGTTAGAGGAACTGACTTCCTTACGCCTTCGGTAGCGGTCCCTAACTCTGTTCCACTGTATAAAGACTAACACAATCTTGCTTAATACTCTTCCGAGTAATGCATGTACCCCGAGCAATGATACCTATCCAGTAATAGATTCTCTTCCCTCATTTACATTTGTGAAGCTCGCGTCTGTGTATAGCTCTATCTTAAATGTACTATTATTTGCCATACTTTGACGTTCTCTTTCACATCCTTTAGTACTCGCTGAGCCGCCCTCCATGTGCCTCACTATAGCAAGCCAAGGTTTACTCAGCTCCCTAACACCATTGTCTATATCGGGGCTAATGTGGTTAAGGCAATGTTTGAATCAATTAGGCTATGCCTAAGTACAACCAACACACTGTTAGTGATAATACTACGACTATGGGCGTTATTGAGAACCTATGCTGTCATTCGTCCACTAAACACATATATTATGTATCTTAATGCTCGGGACAAGAGTGTTTCATACTGCAACACATATGCCCCTTTCTGCTTGCAGTCTCTCCAATTAGCGGTTAATGCTCCGCTACTGCGCAAAGGCCGGGACCTGGATGGCCACTGTGACTTAGGCGGGATCCCTGTCGGCTAGAAGGATACAAGCATCTTGTGGAAGCCCCCCCTTTCGGAACCAGCACTTGTGCAGTAAAGAATAAAAATAGAGAATGAGAGAACGTAATCGTTGACCTCGAATCTGGTATGAGGTCATAAGTGCGTTTCTAAAGTATTTAGGCGTTTTAGATGCAAGAAAGAGCGTTACTTGTATCTAAAGCGGTGAGAGCCTAGCGGTGACAAGCCTATTCTTATTTAATGCATGTACGTTAATGACTCGACAGTTGCAGGGCCACATTTGAGCTCGATTAACAAGCTAAAAGACAAACGTTCTGTCAAATTTACATTGGAAGATTTACTTTCGGTACGTTGCACTACTTGCTTAGAATGAAGATCAAATATGATCTACTCAGCGTTTGTCGCAGCAAAACTATATCAACGACCTTTTAGAAACGTTTCAGATGAGGAACTGCACCACCATACCTACACCACAAGCTAGATGTGTGACCCCAGAAAAAACCTAACATCAGAGCGAATATCTGCATTGAGGGTTAGTGTGCTCTTTAATGTATCTAGTTAGAGGAACTGACTTCCTTACGCCTTCGGTAGCGGTCCCTAACTCTGTTCCACTGTATAAAGACTAACACAATTTTGCTTAATACTCTTCCGAGTAATGCATGTACCCCGAGCAATGATACCTATCCAGTAATAGATTCTCTTCCCTCATTTACATTTGTGAAGCTCGCGTCTGTGTATAGCTCTATCTTAAATGTACTATTATTTGCCATACTTTGACGTTCTCTTTCACATCCTTTAGTACTCGCTGAGCCGCCCTCCATGTGCCTCACTATAGCAAGCCAAGGTTTACTCAGCTCCCTAACACCATTGTCTATATCGGGGCTAATGTGGTTAAGGCAATGTTTGAATCAATTAGGCTATGCCTAAGTACAACCAACACACTGTTAGTGATAATACTACGACTATGGGCGTTATTGAGAACCTATGCTGTCATTCGTCCACTAAACACATATATTATGTATCTTAATGCTCGGGACAAGAGTGTTTCATACTGCAACACATATGCCCCTTTCTGCTTGCAGTCTCTCCAATTAGCGGTTAATGCTCCGCTACTGCGCAAAGGCCGGGACCTGGATGGCCACTGTGACTTAGGCGGGATCCCTGTCGGCTAGAAGGATACAAGCATCTTGTGGAAGCCCCCCCTTTCGGAACCAGCACTTGTGCAGTAAAGAATAAAAATAGAGAATGAGAGAACGTAATCGTTGACCTCGAATCTGGTATGAGGTCATAAGTGCGTTTCTAAAGTATTTAGGCGTTTTAGATGCAAGAAAGAGCGTTACTTGTATCTAAAGCGGTGGGAGCCTAGCGGTGACAAGCCTATTCTTATTTAATGCATGTACGTTAATGACTCGACAGTTGCAGGGCCACATTTGAGCTCGATTAACAAGCTAAAAGACAAACGTTCTGTCAAATTTACATTGGAAGATTTACTTTCGGTACGTTGCACTACTTGCTTAGAATGAAGATCAAATATGATCTACTCAGCGTTTGTCGCAGCAAAACTATATCAACGACCTTTTAGAAACGTTTCAGATGAGGAACTGCACCACCATACCTACACCACAAGCTAGATGTGTGACCCCAGAAAAAAACCTAACATCAGAGCGAATATCTGCATTGAGGGTTAGTGTGCTCTTTAATGTATCTAGTTAGAGGAACTGACTTCCTTACGCCTTCGGTAGCGGTCCCTAACTCTGTTCCACTGTATAAAGACTAACACAATCTTGCTTAATACTCTTCCGAGTAATGCATGTACCCCGAGCAATGATACCTATCCAGTAATAGATTCTCTTCCCTCATTTACATTTGTGAGGCTCGCGTCTGTGTATAGCTCTATCTTAAACGTACTATTATTTGCCATACTTTGACGTTCCTTTCACATACTTTAGTACTCGCTGAGCCGCCCTCCATGTGCCTCACTATAGCAAGACGAGTATTTACTCAGCTCCCTAATACCATTGGCTATATCGGGGCTAATGTGGTTAAGGCAATGTTTATATCAATTAGGCTATGCCTAAGTACAACCAACACACTGTTAGTGATAACACTACGACAATGGGCGTTATTGAGAACTTATGCTGTCATTCGTTCACTAAACACATATATTATGTATCTTAGTGCTCGGGACAAGAGTGTTTCATACTGCAACACATATGACCCTTTCTGCTTGCAGTCTCTCCAATTAGCGGTTAATGCTCCGCTACTGCGCAAAGGCCGGGACCTGGATGGCCACTGTGACTTAGGCGGGATCCCTGTCGGCTAGAAGGATACAAGCATCTTGTGGAAGCCCCCCTTTCGGAACCAGCACTTGTGCAGTAAAGAATAAAAATAGAGAATGAGAGAACGTAATCGTTGACCTTTGAATCTGGTATGAGGTCATAAATGCGTTTCTAAAGTATTTAGGCGTTTTAGATGCAAGAAAGAGCGTTACTTGTATCTAAAGCGGTGGGAGCCTAGCGGTGACAAGCCTATTCTTATTTAATGCATGTACGTTAATGACTCGACAGTTGCAGGGCCACATTTGAGCTCGATTAACAAGCTAAAAGACAAACGTTCTGTCAAATTTACATTGGAAGATTTACTTTCGGTACGTTGCACTACTTGCTTAGAATGAAGATCAAATATGATCTACTCAGCGTTTGTCGCAGCAAAACTATATCAACGACCTTTTAGAAACGTTTCAGATGAGGAACTGCGCCACCATACCTACACCACAAGCTAGATGTGTGACCCCAGAAAAAAACCTAACATCAGAGCGAATATCTGCATAGAGGGTTAGTGTGCTCTTTAATGTATCTAGTTAGAGGAACTGACTTCCTTACGCCTTCGGTAGCGGTCCCTAACTCTGTTCCACTGTATAAAGACTAACACAATCTTGCTTAATACTCTTCCAAGTAATGCATGTACCCCGAGCAATGATACCTATCCAGTAATAGATTCTCTTCCCTCATTTACATTTGTGAGGCTCGCGTCTGTGTATAGCTCTATCTTAAACGTACTATTATATACCATACTTTGACGTTCCTTTCACATACGTTAGTACTCGCTGAGCCGCCCTCCATGTGCCTCACTATAGCAAGACGAGTATTTACTCAGCTCCCTAACACCATTGTCTATATCGGGGCTAATGTGGTTAAGGCAATGTTTAAATCAACAATGCTATGACTAAGTGCAATCAACACACTGTTAGTGATAACACTACGACAATGGGCGTTATTGAGAACCTATGCTGTCATTCGTCCACTAAACACATATATTATGTATCTTAATGCTCGAGACAAGAGTGTTTCATACTGCAACACATATGACCCTTTCTGCTTGCAGTCTCTCCAATTAGCGGTTAATGCTCCGCTACTGCGCAAAGGCCGGGACCTGGATGGCCACTGTGACTTAGGCGGGATCCCTGTCGGCTAGAAGGATACAAGCATCTTGTGGAAGCCCCCCTTTCGGAACCAGCACTTGTGCAGTAAAGAATAAAAATAGAGAATGAGAGAGCGTAATCGTTGACCTTTGAATCTGGTATGAGGTCATAAATGCGTTTCTAAAGCATTTAGGCGTTTTAGATGCAAGAAAGAGCGTTACTTGTATCTAAAGCGGTGGGAGCCTAGCGGTGACAAACCCATTCTTATTTAATGCATGTACGTTAATGACTCGACAGTTGCAGGGCCACATTTGAGCTCGTCTAACAAGCTAAAAGACAAACGCTCTGTTAAATTTACATTGGAAGATTTACTTTCGGTACGTTGCACTACTTGCTTAGAATGAAGATCAAATATGATCTACTCAGCGTTTGTCGCAGCAAAACTATATCAACGACCTTTTAGAAACGTTTCAGATGAGGAACTGCGCCACCATACCTACACCACAAGCTAGATGTGTGACCCCAGAAAAAAACCTAACATCAGAGCGAATATCTGCATAGAGGGTTAGTGTGCTCTTTAATGTATCTAGTTAGAGGAACTGACTTCCTTACGCCTTCGGTAGCGGTCCCTAAATCTGTTCCACTGTATAAAGACTAACACAATCTTGCTTAATACGCTTCCAAGTAATGCATGTACCCCGAGCAATGATACCTATCCAGTAATAGATTCTCTTCCCTCATTTACATTTGTGAGGCTCGCGTCTGTGTATAGCTCTATCTTAAACGTACTATTATTTGCCATACTTTGACGTTCCTTTCACATACTTTAGTACTCGCTGAGCCGCCCTCCATGTGCCTCACTATAGCAAGACGAGTATTTACTCAGCTCCCTAATACCATTGGCTATATCGGGGCTTATGTGGTTAAGGCAATGTTTAAATCAACAATGCTATGACTAAGTGCAATCAACACACTGTTAGTGATAACACTACGACAATGGGCGTTATTGAGAACCTATGCTGTCATTCGTTCACTAAACACATATATTATGTATCTTAGTGCTCGGGACAAGAGTGTTTCATACTGCAACACATATGACCCTTTCTGCTTGCAGTCTCTCCAATTAGCGGTTAATGCTCCGCTACTGCGCAAAGGCCGGGACCTGGATGGGCCACTGTGACTTAGGCGGGATCCCTGTCGGCTAGAAGGATACAAGCATCTTGTGGAAGCCCCCCTTTCGGAACCAGCACTTGTGCAGTAAAGAATAAAAATAGAGAATGAGAGAACGTAATCGTTGACCTTTGAATCTGGTATGAGGTCATAAATGCGTTTCTAAAGCATTTAGGCGTTTTAGATGCAAGAAAGAGCGTTACTTGTATCTAAAGCGGTGGGAGCCTAGCGGTGACAAGCCTATTCTTATTTAATGCATGTACGTTAATGACTCGACAGTTGCAGGGCCACCTTTGAGCTCGATTAACAAGCTAAAAGACAAACGTTCTGTCAAATTTACATTGGAAGATTTACTTTCGGTACGCTGCACTACTTGCTTAGAATGAAGATCAAATATGATCTACTCAGCGTTTGTCGCAGCAAAACTATATCAACGACCTTTTAGAAACGTTTCGGATGAGGAACTGCACCACCATATCTACACCACAAGCTAGATGTGTGACCCAAGAAAAAAACCTAACATCAGAGCGAATATCTGCATAGAGGGTTAGTGTGCTCTTTAATGTATCTAGTTAGAGGAACTGACTTCCTTACGCCTTTGGTAGCGGTCCCTAACTCTGTTCCACTGTATAAAGACTAACACAATCTTGCTTAACACTCTTCCAAGTAATGCATGTACCCCGAGCAATGATACCTATCCAGTATTAGATACTCTTCCCTCATTTACATTTGTGAAGCTCGCGTCTGTGTATAGCTCTATCTTAAATGTACTATTATTTGCCATACTTTGACGTTCCTTTCACATACGTTAGTACTCGCTGAGCCGCCCTCCATGCGCCTAACTTTAGCAAGCCAAGGTTTACTCAGCTCCCTAACACCATTGTCTATATCGGGGCTAATGTGGTTAAGGCAATGTTTGAATCAATTAGGCTATGCCTAAGTACAACCAACACACTGTTAGTGATAACACTACGACAATGGGCGTTATTGAGAACCTATGCTGTCATTCGTCCACTAAACACATATATTATGTATCTTAGTGCTCGGGACAAGAGTGTTTCATACTGCAACACATATGACCCTTTCTGCTTGCAGTCTCTCCAATTAGCGGTTAATGCTCCGCGACTGCGCAAAGGCCGGGACCTGGATGGCCACTGTGACTTAGGCGGGATCCCTGTCGGCTAGAAGGATACAAGCATCTTGTGGAAGCCCCCCCTTTCGGAACCAGCACTTGTGCAGTAAAGAATAAAAATAGAGAATGAGAGAGCGTAATCGTTGACCTCGAATCTGGTATGAGGTCATAAATGCGTTTCTAAAGTATTTAGGCGTTTTAGATGCAAGAAAGAGCGTTACTTGTATCTAAAGCGGTGGGAGCCTAGCGGTGACAAACCCATTCTTATTTAATGCATGTACGTTAATGACTCGACAGTTGCAGGGCCACATTTGAGCTCGATTAACAAGCTAAAAGACAAACGCTCTGTTAAATTTACATTGGAGGGATTACTTCCGGAACGTTGCACTACTTGCTTAGAATGAAGATCAAATATGATCTACTCAGCGTTTGTCGCAGCAAAACTATATCAAACGACCTTTTAGAAACGTTTCAGATGAAGAACTGCGCCACCCATACCTACACCACAAGCTAGATGTGTGACCCCCCAAAAAAACATAACATCAGAGCGAATATCTGCATAGAGGGTTAGTGTGCTCTTTAATGTATCTAGTTAGAGGAACTGACTTCCCTTACCGCCTTCGGTAGCGGTCCCTAACTCTGTTCCACTGTATAAAGACTAACACAATCTTGCTTTAATACTCTTCCAAGTAATGCATGTACCCCGAGCAATGATACCTATCCAGTAATAGATTCTCTTCCCTCATTTACATTTGTGAGGCTCGCGTCTGTGTATAGCTCTATCTTAAACGTACTATTATTTGCCATACTTTGACGTTCCTTTCACATACTTTAGTACTCGCTGAGCCGCCCTCCATGTGCCTCACTATAGCAAGACGAGTATTTACTCAGCTCCCTAATACCATTGGCTCTATCGGGGCTAATGTGGTTAAGGCAATGTTTAAATCAACAAGGCTATGACTAAGTGCAATCAACACACTGTTAGTGATAACACTACGACAATGGGCGTTATTGAGAACCTATGCTGTCATTCGTTCACTAAACACATATATTATGTATCTTAGTGCTCGGGACAAGAGTGTTTCATACTGCAACACATATGCCCCTTTCTGCTTGCAGTCTCTCCAATTAGCGGTTAATGCTCCGCTACTGCGCAAAGGCCGGGACCTGGATGGCCACTGTGACTTAGGCGGGATCCCTGTCGGCTAGAAGGATACAAGCATCTTGTGGAAGCCCCCCTTTCGGAACCAGCACTTGTGCAGTAAAGAATAAAAATAGAGAATGAGAGAGCGTAATCGTTGACCTTTGAATCTGGTATGAGGTCATAAATGCGTTTCTAAAGCATTGAGGCGTTTTAGATGCAAGAAAGAGCGTTACTTGTATCTAAAGCGGTGGGAGCCTAGCGGTGACAAACCCATTCTTATTTAATGCATGTACGTTAATGACTCGACAGTTGCAGGGCCACATTTGAGCTCGATTAACAAGCTAAAAGACAAACGCTCTGTTAAATTTACATTGGAAGATTTACTTTCGGTACGTTGCACTACTTGCTTAGAATGAAGATCAAATATGATCTACTCAGCGTTTGTCGCAGCAAAACTATATCAGCGACCTTTTAGAAACGTTTCAGATGAGGAACTGCACCACCATACCTACACCACAAGCTAGATGTGTGACCCCAGAAAAAAACCTAACATCAGAGCGAATATCTGCATAGAGGGTTAGTGTGCTCTTTAATGTATCTAGTTAGAGGAACTGACTTCCTTACGCCTTCGGTAGCGGTCCCTAACTCTGTTCCACTGTATAAAGACTAACACAATCTTGCTTAATACTCTTCCAAGTAATGCATGTACCCCGAGCAATGATACCTATCCAGTAATAGATTCTCTTCCCTCATTTACATTTGTGAGGCTCGCGTCTGTGTATAGCTCTATCTTAAACGTACTATTATTTGCCATACTTTGACGTTCCTTTCACATACTTTAGTACTCGCTGAGCCGCCCTCCATGTGCCTCACTATAGCAAGACGAGTATTTACTCAGCTCCCTAATACCATTGGCTATATCGGGGCTTATGTGGTTAAGGCAATGTTTAAATCAACAAGGCTATGACTAAGTGCAATCAACACACTGTTAGTGATAACACTACGACAATGGGCGTTATTGAGAACCTATGCTGTCATTCGTTCACTAAACACATATATTATGTATCTTAGTGCTCGGGACAAGAGTGTTTCATACTGCAACACATATGACCCTTTCTGCTTGCAGTCTCTCCAATTAGCGGTTAATGCTCCGCTACTGCGCAAAGGCCGGGACCTGGATGGCCACTGTGACTTAGGCGGGATCCCTGTCGGCTAGAAGGATACAAGCATCTTGTGGAAGCCCCCCTTTCGGAACCAGCACTTGTGCAGTAAAGAATAAAAATAGAGAATGAGAGAACGTAATCGTTGACCTTTGAATCTGGTATGAGGTCATAAATGCGTTTCTAAAGCATTTAGGCGTTTTAGATGCAAGAAAGAGCGTTACTTGTATCTAAAGCGGTGGGAGCCTAGCGGTGACAAACCCATTCTTATTTAATGCATGTACGTTAATGACTCGACAGTTGCAGGGCCACATTTGAGCTCGATTAACAAGCTAAAAGACAAACGCTCTGTTAAATTTACATTGGAAGATTTACTTTCGGTACGTTGCACTACTTGCTTAGAATGAAGATCAAATATGATCTACTCAGCGTTTGTCGCAGCAAAACTATATCAGCGACCTTTTAGAAACGTTTCAGATGAGGAACTGCGGCGCCATACCTACACCACAAGCTAGATGTGTGACCCCAGAAAAAAACCTAACATCAGAGCGAATATCTGCATAGAGGGTTAGTGTGCTCTTTAATGTATCTAGTTAGAGGAACTGACTTCCTTACGCCTTCGGTAGCGGTCCCCTAACTCTGTTCCACTGTATAAAGACTAACACAATCTTGCTTAATACGCTTCCAAGTAATGCATGTACCCCGAGCAATGATACCTATCCAGTAATAGATTCTCTTCCCTCATTTACATTTGTGAGGCTCGCGTCTGTGTATAGCTCTATCTTAAACGTACTATTATTTGCCATACTTTGACGTTCCTTTCACATACTTTAGTACTCGCTGAGCCGCCCTCCATGTGCCTCACTATAGCAAGACGAGTATTTACTCAGCTCCCTAATACCATTGGCTATATCGGGGCTTATGTGGTTAAGGCAATGTTTAAATCAACAAGGCTATGACTAAGTGCAATCAACACACTGTTAGTGATAACACTACGACAATGGGCGTTATTGAGAACCTATGCTGTCATTCGTTCACTAAACACATATATTATGTATCTTAGTGCTCGGGACAAGAGTGTTTCATACTGCAACACATATGACCCTTTCTGCTTGCAGTCTCTCCAATTAGCGGTTAATGCTCCGCTACTGCGCAAAGGCCGGGACCTGGATGGCCACTGTGACTTAGGCGGGATCCCTGTCGGCTAGAAGGATACAAGCATCTTGTGGAAGCCCCCCTTTCGGAACCAGCACTTGTGCAGTAAAGAATAAAAATAGAGAATGAGAGAACGTAATCGTTGACCTTTGAATCTGGTATGAGGTCATAAATGCGTTTCTAAAGCATTTAGGCGTTTTAGATGCAAGAAAGAGCGTTACTTGTATCTAAAGCGGTGGGAGCCTAGCGGTGACAAGCCTATTCTTATTTAATGCATGTACGTTAATGACTCGACAGTTGCAGGGCCACATTTGAGCTCGATTAACAAGCTAAAAGACAAACGTTCTGTCAAATTTACATTGGAAGATTTACTTTCGGTACGTTGCACTACTTGCTTAGAATGAAGATCAAATATGATCTACTCAGCGTTTGTCGCAGCAAAACTATATCAACGACCTTTTAGAAACGTTTCAGATGAGGAACTGCACCACCATATCTACACCACAAGCTAGATGTGTGACCCAAGAAAAAAACCTAACATCAGAGCGAATATCTGCATTGAGGGTTAGTGTGCTCTTTAATGTATCTAGTTAGAGGAACTGACTTCCTTACGCCTTCGGTAGCGGTCCCTAACTCTGTTCCACTGTATAAAGACTAACACAATCTTGCTTAACACTCTTCCAAGTAATGCATGTACCCCGAGCAATGATACCTATCCAGTAATAGATTCTCTTCCCTCATTTACATTTGTGAAGCTCGCGTCTGTGTATAGCTCTATCTTAAACGTACTATTATTTGCCATACTTTGACGTTCCTTTCACATACTTTAGTACTTGCTGAGCCGCCCTCCATGCGCCTAACTTTAGCAAGCCAAGGTTTACTCAGCTCCCTAACACCATTGTCTATATCGGGGCTAATGTGGTTAAGGCAATGTTTATATCAATTAGGCTATGCCTAAGTACAACCAACACAATGTTAGTGATAACACTACGACAATGGGCGTTATTGAGAACTTATGCTGTCATTCGTTCACTAAACACATATATTATGTATCTTAGTGCTCGGGACAAGAGTGTTTCATACTGCAACACATATGACCCTTTCTGCTTGCAGTCTCTCCAATTAGCGGTTAATGCTCCGCTACTGCGCAAAGGCCGGGACCTGGATGGCCACTGTGACTTAGGCGGGATCCCTGTCGGCTAGAAGGATACAAGCATCTTGTGGAAGCCCCCCTTTCGGAGCCAGCACTTGTGCAGTAAAGAATAAAAATAGAGAATGAGAGAACGTAATCGTTGACCTCGAATCTGGTATGAGGTCATAAGTGCGTTTCTAAAGTATTTAGGCGTTTTAGATGCAAGAAAGAGCGTTACTTGTATCTAAAGCGGTGGGAGCCTAGCGGTGACAAGCCTATTCTTATTTAATGCATGTACGTTAATGACTCGACAGTTGCAGGGCCACATTTGAGCTCGATTAACAAGCTAAAAGACAAACGTTCTGTCAAATTTACATTGGAAGATTTACTTTCGGTACGTTGCACTACTTGCTTAGAATGAAGATCAAATATGATCTACTCAGCGTTTGTCGCAGCAAAACTATATCAACGACCTTTTAGAAACGTTTCAGATGAGGAACTGCACCACCATACCTACACCACAAGCTAGATGTGTGACCCCAGAAAAAAACATAACATCAGAGCGAATATCTGCATAGAGGGTTAGTGTGCTCTTTAATGTATCTAGTTAGAGGAACTGACTTCCTTACGCCTTCGGTAGCGGTCCCTAAATCTGTTCCACTGTATAAAGACTAACACAATCTTGCTTAATACTCTTCCAAGTAATGCATGTACCCCGAGCAATGATACCTATCCAGTAATAGATTCTCTTCCCTCATTTACATTTGTGAGGCTCGCGTCTGTGTATAGCTCTATCTTAAACGTACTATTATTTGCCATACTTTGACGTTCCTTTCACATACTTTAGTACTCGCTGAGCCGCCCTCCATGTGCCTCACTATAGCAAGACGAGTATTTACTCAGCTCCCTAATACCATTGGCTATATCGGGGCTTATGTGGTTAAGGCAATGTTTAAATCAACAAGGCTATGACTAAGTGCAATCAACACACTGTTAGTGATAACACTACGACAATGGGCGTTATTGAGAACCTATGCTGTCATTCGTTCACTAAACACATATATTATGTATCTTAATGCTCGGGACAAGAGTGTTTCATACTGCAACACATATGACCCTTTCTGCTTGCAGTCTCTCCAATTAGCGGTTAATGCTCCGCTACTGCGCAAAGGCCGGGACCTGGATGGCCACTGTGACTTAGGCGGGATCCCTGTCGGCTAGAAGGATACAAGCATCTTGTGGAAGCCCCCCCTTTCGGAACCAGCACTTGTGCAGTAAAGAATAAAAATAGAGAATGAGAGAACGTAATCGTTGACCTCGAATCTGGTATGAGGTCATAAGTGCGTTTCTAAAGTATTAAGGCGTTTTAGATGCAAGAAAGAGCGTTACTTGTATCTAAAGCGGTGGGAGCCTAGCGGTGACAAGCCTATTCTTATTTAATGCATGTACGTTAATGACTCGACAGTTGCAGGGCCACATTTGAGCTCGATTAACAAGCTAAAAGACAAACGTTCTGTCAAATTTACATTGGAAGATTTACTTTCGGAAGTTGCACTACTTGCTTAGAATGAAGATCAAATATGATCTACTCAGCGTTTGTCGCAGCAAAACTATATCAACGACCTTTTAGAAACGTTTCAGATGAGGAACTGCACCACCATATCTACACCACAAGCTAGATGTGTGACCCAAGAAAAAAACCTAACATCAGAGCGAATATCTGCATTGAGGGTTAGTGTGCTCTTTAATGTATCTAGTTAGAGGAACTGACTTCCTTACGCCTTCGGTAGCGGTCCCTAACTCTGTTCCACTGTATAAAGACTAACACAATCTTGCTTAATACTCTTCCAAGTAATGCATGTACCCCGAGCAATGATACCTATCCAGTAATAGATTCTCTTCCCTCATTTACATTTGTGAAGCTCGCGTCTGTGTATAGCTCTATCTTAAACGTACTATTATTTGCCATACTTTGACGTTCCTTTCACATACTTTAGTACTCGCTGAGCCGCCCTCCATGTGCCTCACTATAGCAAGACGAGTATTTACTCAGCTCCCTAATACCATTGGCTCTATCGGGGCTAATGTGGTTAAGGCAATGTTTAAATCAACAAGGCTATGACTAAGTGCAATCAACACACTGTTAGTGATAACACTACGACAATGGGCGTTATTGAGAACCTATGCTGTCATTCGTTCACTAAACACATATATTATGTATCTTAGTGCTCGGGACAAGAGTGTTTCATACTGCAACACATATGACCCTTTCTGCTTGCAGTCTCTCCAATTAGCGGTTAATGCTCCGCTACTGCGCAAAGGCCGGGACCTGGATGGCCACTGTGACTTAGGCGGGATCCCTGTCGGCTAGAAGGATACAAGCATCTTGTGGAAGCCCCCCTTTCGGAACCAGCACTTGTGCAGTAAAGAATAAAAATAGAGAATGAGAGAGCGTAATCGTTGACCTTTGAATCTGGTATGAGGTCATAAATGCGTTTCTAAAGCATTGAGGCGTTTTAGATGCAAGAAAGAGCGTTACTTGTATCTAAAGCGGTGGGAGCCTAGCGGTGACAAACCCATTCTTATTTAATGCATGTACGTTAATGACTCGACAGTTGCAGGGCCACATTTGAGCTCGTCTAACAAGCTAAAAGACAAACGCTCTGTTAAATTTACATTGGAAGATTTACTTTCGGTACGTTGCACTACTTGCTTAGAATGAAGATCAAATATGATCTACTCAGCGTTTGTCGCAGCAAAACTATATCAGCGACCTTTTAGAAACGTTTCAGATGAGGAACTGCGCCACCATACCTACACCACAAGCTAGATGTGTGACCCCAGAAAAAAACCTAACATCAGAGCGAATATCTGCATAGAGGGTTAGTGTGCTCTTTAATGTATCTAGTTAGAGGAACTGACTTCCTTACGCCTTCGGTAGCGGTCCCTAACTCTGTTCCACTGTATAAAGACTAACACAATCTTGCTTAATACTCTTCCAAGTAATGCATGTACCCCGAGCAATGATACCTATCCAGTAATAGATTCTCTTCCCTCATTTACATTTGTGAGGCTCGCGTCTGTGTATAGCTCTATCTTAAACGTACTATTATATACCATACTTTGACGTTCCTTTCACATACGTTAGTACTCGCTGAGCCGCCCTCCATGCGCCTAACTTTAGCAAGCCAAGGTTTACTCAGCTCCCTAACACCATTGTCTATATCGGGGCTAATGTGGTTAAGGCAATGTTTGAATCAATTAGGCTATGCCTAAGTACAACCAACACAATGTTAGTGATAACACTACGACAATGGGCGTTATTGAGAACTTATGCTGTCATTCGTTCACTAAACACATATATTATGTATCTTAGTGCTCGGGACAAGAGTGTTTCATACTGCAACACATATGACCCTTTCTGCTTGCAGTCTCTCCAATTAGCGGTTAATGCTCCGCTACTGCGCAAAGGCCGGGACCTGGGAGGCCCCTGGGGCCCCGGTGGATTTAAGGGGGGAATTCTGTTCGCTTTAAAAGAGATAAAAAGCCCTTTGGGGAAAACCCTCTCTTTGCGAACCCCCACTGTGGCGTAAAGAATAAAAATAGAGAATGAGAGAACGTAATCGTTGACCTCGAATCTGGTATGAGGTCATAAATGCGTTTCTAAAGCATTTAGGCGTTTTAGATGCAAGAAAGAGCGTTACTTGTATCTAAAGCGGTGGGAGCCTAGCGGTGACAAGCCTATCTTATTTAATGCATGTACGTTAATGACTCGACAGTTGCAGGGCCACCTTTGAGCTCGATTAACAAGCTAAAAGACAAACGTTCTGTCAAATTTACATTGGAAGATTTACTTTCGGTACGCTGCACTACTTGCTTAGAATGAAGATCAAATATGATCTACTCAGCGTTTGTCGCAGCAAAACTATATCAACGACCTTTTAGAAACGTTTTCGGATGAGGAACTGCACCACCATATCTACACCACAAGCTAGATGTGTGGACCCCAGAAAAAAACCTAACATCAGGAGCGAATATCTGCATTGAGAGGTTAGTGTGCTCTTTAATGTATCTAGTTAGAGGAACTGACTTCCTTACGCCTTTCGGTAGCGGTCCCTAACTCTGTTCCCACTGTATAAAGACTAACACAATCTTGCTTAATACTCTTCCCGAGTAATGCATGTACCCCGAGCAATGATACCTATCCAGTAATAGATTCTCTTCCCTCATTTACATTTGTGAAGCTCGCGTCTGTGTATAGCTCTATCTTAAATGTACTATTATTTGCCATACTTTGACGTTCTCTTTCACATCCTTTAGTACTCGCTGAGCCGCCCTCCATGTGCCTCACTATAGCAAGCCAAGGTTTACTCAGCTCCCTAATACCATTGTCTATATCGGGGCTAATGTGGTTAAGGCAATGTTTGAATCAATTAGGCTATGCCTAAGTACAACCAACCCACTGTTAGTGATAACACTACGACAATGGGCGTTATTGAGAACCTATGCTGTCATTCGTCCACTAAACACATATATTATGTATCTTAGTGCTCGGGACAAGAGTGTTTCATACTGCAACACATATGCCCCTTTCTGCTTGCAGTCTCTCCAATTAGCGGTTAATGCTCCGCTACTGCGCAAAGGCCGGGACCTGGATGGCCACTGTGACTTAGGCGGGATCCCTGTCGGCTAGAAGGATACAAGCATCTTGTGGAAGCCCCCCTTTCGGAACCAGCACTTGTGCAGTAAAGAATAAAAATAGAGAATGAGAGAACGTAATCGTTGACCTTTGAATCTGGTATGAGGTCATAAATGCGTTTCTAAAGCATTTAGGCGTTTTAGATGCAAGAAAGAGCGTTACTTGTATCTAAAGCGGTGGGAGCCTAGCGGTGACAAACCCATTCTTATTTAATGCATGTACGTTAATGACTCGACAGTTGCAGGGCCACATTTGAGCTCGTCTAACAAGCTAAAAGACAAACGCTCTGTTAAATTTACATTGGAAGATTTACTTTCGGTACGTTGCACTACTTGCTTAGAATGAAGATCAAATATGATCTACTCAGCGTTTGTCGCAGCAAAACTATATCAGCGACCTTTTAGAAACGTTTCAGATGAGGAACTGCGCCACCATATCTACACCACAAGCTAGATGTGTGACCCCAGAAAAAAACCTAACATCAGAGCGAATATCTGCATAGAGGGTTAGTGTGCTCTTTAATGTATCTAGTTAGAGGAACTGACTTCCTTACGCCTTCGGTAGCGGTCCCTAACTCTGTTCCACTGTATAAAGACTAACACAATCTTGCTTAACACTCTTCCAAGTAATGCATGTACCCCGAGCAATGATACCTATCCAGTAATAGATTCTCTTCCCTCATTTACATTTGTGAAGCTCGCGTCTGTGTATAGCTCTATCTTAAACGTACTATTATTTGCCATACTTTGACGTTCCTTTCACATACTTTAGTACTCGCTGAGCCGCCCTCCATGTGCCTCACTATAGCAAGACGAGTATTTACTCAGCTCCCTAATACCATTGGCTCTATCGGGGCTAATGTGGTTAAGGCAATGTTTAAATCAACAAGGCTATGACTAAGTGCAATCAACACACTGTTAGTGATAACACTACGACAATGGGCGTTATTGAGAACCTATGCTGTCATTCGTTCACTAAACACATATATTATGTATCTTAGTGCTCGGGACAAGAGTGTTTCATACTGCAACACATATGACCCTTTCTGCTTGCAGTCTCTCCAATTAGCGGTTAATGCTCCGCTACTGCGCAAAGGCCGGGACCTGGATGGCCACTGTGACTTAGGCGGGATCCCTGTCGGCTAGAAGGATACAAGCATCTTGTGGAAGCCCCCCTTTCGGAACCAGCACTTGTGCAGTAAAGAATAAAAATAGAGAATGAGAGAACGTAATCGTTGACCTTTGAATCTGGTATGAGGTCATAAATGCGTTTCTAAAGCATTTAGGCGTTTTAGATGCAAGAAAGAGCGTTACTTGTATCTAAAGCGGTGGGAGCCTAGCGGTGACAAACCCATTCTTATTTAATGCATGTACGTTAATGACTCGACAGTTGCAGGGCCACATTTGAGCTCGTCTAACAAGCTAAAAGACAAACGCTCTGTTAAATTTACATTGGAAGATTTACTTTCGGTACGTTGCACTACTTGCTTAGAATGAAGATCAAATATGATCTACTCAGCGTTTGTCGCAGCAAAACTATATCAGCGACCTTTTAGAAACGTTTCAGATGAGGAACTGCGCCACCATACCTACACCACAAGCTAGATGTGTGACCCCAGAAATAAACCTAACATCAGAGCGAATATCTGGCTTATAGGGTAATCGTGCTCTTTAATGTATTCTAGTTAGAGGAACTGACTTC